>NC_090372.1:187918296-188223092 GCF_036365525.1 Heterodontus francisci | reverse complement strand
AGCCACGGTGCCATGAACCTGGCTACTGCTGCCTTCCCCTGCTGAGCCATCTCCCTCAACAGTATCCAATGGCATTACCATTGCTGAATCCCCCACCATCAACATCCTGGGGATTAGCATTGACCAGAAACTGAACTGGACCAGCCACATAAATACTGTGACTACAAGAGCAGGCCAGTGGCTAGGAATTCTGTGGAGTAACTCACCTCCTGACTCCCCAAATGCCTGTGCGTCATCTACAAGGCACAAGTTGGGTGTGTGCTGGAATACTCTCCACTTGCCTCGATGGGTGCAGCTCCAGCAACAGTCGACACCATTCAGGACAAAGCAGCCCGCTTGATTGACCTTCCATCCACAACCTTCAACATTCACTCCCTCCGATGCACAGTGGCAGCAGTGTGTACCATCTTCAAGATGCACTGCAACAACTCACCAAAGCTCCTTCGACAGCACCTTCCAAACCTACGACCTCCACCACCTAGAAGGACAAGGGCAGCTGACGCATGGGAACACTACCACCTGCAAGTTCCTGTCCAAGCCACACACCATCCTGACTTGGAACTATATCACCATTCCTTCACTGTCGCTGTGTAGCACCAGCTTTCTGGCCATTCTTATGAATCATATTTTAAATCCAAAACCCCAATAAATAACTGTACTGTTTGGCAAGCTTGTGGGAGTGGCTTAGGGAATAGGATTGACTGGCAGGAGTTTTGAGCCAGGCTAACCCGATTAAAGTGCTTTCATATACAAATGGACATTTCACACTGACAGGCTGGGTGGAAGGGAACCCAGGCCGATTGACATCATCGCCACCTAACATGATTACTGGGAACAATACCCCGAGAGGTAACTCAATAAAGCACAGTCATGACTCAGTCTCAACCGAAACTGGTGGAAGGCAGGAGATGGCCGGGCCATTGTCTTCCAGGGAATAAGCCAGTTGCGCAAGATCGGTTTGAACTTGAAACCAATTACCTGCTAATGGGGGCCATCAACTCAGGAAATGACAGACATCCAGTAATCAGCATTCATTGTCTCTCCAGGTGCCAGGCCTGAGAGCGGGAAAACAAAATATTATTTTTCACAAAGATTTCAAAGGTCACTCCAGGCCAGAGTGGGGTGGGGGGTGGGGGTGGGTGTCGTGGTGGGGGGGTGGTCCAGACAGATCACCTGAGTCAATACATCAAAAAGTGATGGGTTTTGGATATATATGGAGCCGTTTGGCAACAGTGCTGGCTCTTCTGCCTTCTCCTCGGCATCAATCTAAAGTGAGTCTCCTGAGTGGGGCTCGGCTCGATTCATTGGAAGACCGTCAGAAGCTGAGCGCTGCTCTTCATCCCTCATCAACGGACCGCGACTCAAAATGGAACTTGGATACTGCATTGGAGGTATGGAACCAGGGGTGAGACATACAGGAAGAAGCTGCAAGCAGGACAACGGGCAATCGGGGTGAGCATATTGCCTGCGCCTAACACATCCACAAGACCACTTAACTGTGTGAGGCGGGTGATTGTAAGTCCCAACCAGACCTTAGAGGGGTTGAGTGCTGGGGGTCCTGTGTTAGTTTATTTCACGGGAGGGTCCTTTTATTAGGCTGTGGTAATTTAGCACAGTAGGGTTTGTTGGACAAGCCAGGGTTGTACTGTTTTGTACTGTTTACAGTGTTATTGTTAATCTTAATTGGATGAGTAGAATGGAAACTCAGGTCTGATTTCTTGCTTATGGAATGGTTGGAAGGCAGTGAGGGCCAAATTCTTGCTGAATGAGAGGGGTGACAATTAAGATATTGTTCAATGAAAAGCGGCACAAATTTGAAATGGATAAAGTAGTATTGTGGTGATGTTACTAGACTACTAATCTAGAGGTGCGGACTAAACTGTTGGATTGTCGTTAAGTAATGCCCTTCAGAGATGGAAATCTGCTGTTCTTACTGACAGACTCAGTTACCTTCACAGGGCAGCTAGGGATTGACAATAAATGCCTGCCTTTCCAGCAATGTTGGCATCCTGAGAATACCAAATAATATTGCTCATGGAAAGTGGAAAACATTACCAACAACTTGTTCAACGCAAAAGCAAAATACTGTGGATGCTGGAAATATGAAATATAAAAAGAAAATGCTAGAGACACTCTGCAGATCAGGCAGCATCTGTGGAGAGAGAAACAGATACTATTCCCAATATTTCTCTTAAGTCAGTGTCCACATGGACATTCATCAGGTACTCATTAATACACAGTGGCAGCAGTGTGTACCATCTTCAAGATGCACTGCAACAACTCACCAAAGCTCCTTCAAATGAATACCTATATTTAAGTTTTCTTTAAACACTTTACCCGACCTTTGGTATTAATGAGTACCTGATGAGTGTCCATGGGATATGAATTCTTACTGACCACAGCACAGGCCAAACTTACCCATGATTTCATGACTAATGAATGGTCAGTTCACATGTATCCCATAGTTTATCATCACAATTTGAAAAATTAAATTGGACTATATTATCTGTGTGTCCTCTCTACTAGTTTTAACTTTTAACAGCTAAAAATCTTAAACTTTTTCAATAAATAGTGTCATGCAGGCCCCACCTGCCAAGAATGAGGCATATTAATTTTGTCATATGAACATTGATTTTAAACTTGCTGGGAAGAAGAGAAGGCTTGTTACAAGGGCTGTCAGACACTTAGCTGAAAAAACATTTGCATACTAACAGACAGTGCTTGTGGAGATGAAAGGACCATTCCCTGACACATTCAACCCACAATGGATTTTGATCATCAGACATTGAAGGTGTATGGAAGAGCATTCCAGAGACTGCTAAGGTGATACAATCCACAAAAGCCAAGACTGGTTAAACCAGCTGGTCACATCACTAGTTGCCTGGTCCAGGGTTTTTTGAACTAGCCACAGAGTTTTTGAACTCAAAAAAAGACTAGTTGCTCCTGGAGTGAGAAGACCTCTCCTGTCTGCTCCCATCACTTTCTCACAAGCCTCTGGACCCACTAAGGACACATGAATTTCAAGAGAGAAAAGTCTCCTACATCAAACAAGGTTTAAGAAGAATACTGGGCCCCAACAAAAAGCAAGACCTACCTACAATCAAGGGCTTTATAGCGAGCTCGAAGAACGGTAACCAAAACCATCTTCAGATATTGCCTCAAACTTTATTTCTTCGGCTCATTTCTGTCTCTATTTGCATGTGTGCATCGCATATGCATGCTAGCGTCCGTGTGCCTCTTATCCGTAGGCGTTAACCGAATTAGAGTTTAAGTTTAATAAAGTTCAACCTTTTTTCTTTAAAATAAGAAAACCTGTCTGGCTAGTTTCTTTGCCTTATAATTGGAAAGCAGTGAACAAGGATTCAGCAAGGGGGAGCTAAAAAAAACAGTGTGTTTAAAATTAAACCCTGTTACGGTAAGACCTGGTGAAGGCTGAGTGGGAACACTAGACCCCTTTCTCACCTGATCATATCAATAGATAATATCTAAAATTGGCAGCATTTGTCTCAAGGTACCTCTGAGCCATCACTGGACATCATAACGTAGTTACATTTCCACAGGAGGAAAAGATTTGTCTTTACCAAGGAAGAAGATGCTGCCAATGTCATAGTGAAAGAGGAGGTAGTTGAGGCCCTGAATGGGCTAACAATTGATAAAGAGGATGTAATAGGCTGTGTTTAAAGTGGTTAAAGAGAAACGTTCGCAGGGCTACGGGGAAAAGGTGGGAGAGTGGGAATAGCTGAGTTCTCTTATAGACATGTGGCACAACCACAATAGGCTGAATAGCCTCCTTCTTTGCTGTAGCCAATCTATGGTTCTCTGATTGTATTGGTCAATTTATCTCACTCATCCAATTCTTCCCTTTCTTACCTGTGAGATATCTCTCTATCATTAATACAGTTAATAAAGGCAAAAGCCCTTGATGTCAGGAATTTATTCCTTTTATTTTTCAAACATCTTAAAGGTTTCTGCTTATTTTCAACCCCCTCATTGCAGTTGTGGAATTTTGCATTGAAACAAGTTGTTTCCAACATAACAAACCCCAAGCATTTTTTAATTATCCCAATGACCAGTTTATTCAAACAAATGCTGATGATATTTTAAATTCCCATTTAGAAGTTATTGATTACATTTAGAATGTAGGTAGACTGAGTGAAAGGAGGTTAAGGTCCATAGCATAGAGAGCCACTGGTGTCATAATGCAAGACTAAAAATTCCACAAGGCCATTCAAGGTACTACGTGCAACAGAGCAGCACTGTTGTCTGTTGTTTTTGTTTCCCCATGAACCCATCCCAAATGCCAGGGTCATTGCTCAGGGCATGCACCCTGTACTTGCAATGCTTAACAGATGTACCCATTCTACTGTGCTGCCAAAAATGGGGAGCCTATCCAGACCCTTCTATTCTCCTCCATGATCACTGAACCCAATCTACCCCGGTTGTCCATGTACATAATAACTAGATCCAGGCTGTCCCTGGTATACACCTACATGATAACTAGAGCCAGTCTGTCCCTGCTGTCCATCTACAATGATAACCAGAGCGAGTTGGTCCCTGCTCTCCACATAACTAACATCAACTTGTATTTATATAGCACCTTTTGGAATAAAACATCTCAAGGTGCTTCACAGGAGCATTATATAGGAAAAATTGACTGAGCTACAGAAGGCGATATTAGGACTGATCACCAAAAGCTTAATCAAAGAGGTAGGTATTAAGGAGCACCTTAAAGGATGAAAGAAAGGCACAGAGACAGAGGGGTTTAGGGAAGGAATTCCAGGGCTTAGGGCCTTGACAGTTGAAGGCATGACCACCGATGGTGCAGCAATTTAATTCAGGCATTCTCAAGGGGCCAGATTTAAATAAGCGCAGATATTTCAGAGGGTTGTGCGACTGGAAGAGATTACAGACAGAGGGAGTGGTGAGGTCATGGTACAAATCGAAACAAGGGTGAGAAGTTTAAAATAAAGGCATTAAGTGGGAGTCAACACAGGTTATTGAGCACAGGGGCAATGGGTGAATGGAACTTTGTGCAAGGACACGAGCAGCAGAATTTTGGACGACCTCAAGTTTATAGAGGGTACAATGTGGGAGGCTGGCCAGAAGTGCATTGGAATAATCAAGTATAGAGGCAACAAAGGAATGGATGAGGGTTTCAGCAGCACATGAGCTGATGCAGTGGCAGTGTCAGGCGGTGTTATGAAGGTGGAAATAGGCAGTCTTAGTGATGGTGTGGATATGTGGTCAGAAACTCATTTTGGATCAAATATGACACCAAGGGTTGCGAAAAGACTGGTTCAGCCTCAAACAGTTTCCATGATGAGGAATGGAGTCAGTGGCTTGGAAATGGAGTTGCAGCAGGGCACAAAGACAATAGCTTTGGTCTTCCTAATATTTAATTGGAGGTAATTTTTGGATGTCAGAAAAGCAGTCTGATGATTTAGAGACAGCCTACAAGATCGGTGAAGCTCTCCTGTCCCTGCTTTCCTTCGACATGATTACTGGAGCCAGTCTGTCTCAACTATCCATGAACAAGATAAGCAGAGCACATCAAAGCAATTTTGAAGCTGTCTAGCCTGGCGACAATGGGTGACATTTTATAACAACTGACCTGCGTGCAGTGGGGAGGCTCTTTGCCGTGGATCTTCAACTAAGCCAGGATATTAGCTTCCCACTTCCGAGTTTCCTGACCAATCAGAAAGGGCATAAAAACAGAAAATGCTGGAAATACTCAGAGTTCTGATGAAAGGTCATCGACCTGAAACACTGAGGGGAAATTTTATGCTGTCCCCTGCGGCGGGTTTAGAGGCAGGGAGAGCATAAAATCGGGTAGGATGGTGGTGGCACCTTCCCACTGCCAATTGAGGCACTTAATTGAGTAATTAATCCCCAATTAAGGGTCTCTTCCCACCACAGGAGCAAGTACTCATGCAGCGGGCGGTTCTGTAGCCGCACGGGAAGCACGGCATGAAAAACCAGGGAGGGAGGGGGGAAGGGTCCCTCTTTCAAAGGAACTTAGTGCTTGAACGAGTGACCCGGCATTAGGAAGGGGTGGGAAGGGGGGCCTGCTGAGGGCCACCCTCTGCCCTTTCTGCCGACTTCCCTTGCGCTCCCCCCCCCCTCCCCACCACCCCTCACCCAGGCCTGACTTACCTGAAGCCTGGTTCCAGCGCCTCACTGTCTGGTCGCTGAAGCCCACTGCCACTGCCTCAATGGTGGCGCTGCAACTGCTGGTCTTTGATTGGCCAGCAGCTCTGCAAGGCCGGGACATCTGGCGACAGGGTCCTAAAGTCTATGGAAGGCCTGCCTCTGTCCAGTTAAGTGCCTGATTGGCACTATATTCAGTGGGCCTTCCATAGAGGAAGCGACGCGGTATCTCGGTGTCGGTATCCCCCTACATCGAGACCCCCGACGTCAGGACCCCCGCCGTCAGCATAAAATTGCGCCTGTGAACTCTGTTTCTCTCACCATAGCTGCTGATGGTGCTGCTGGACCTGCTGAGTATTTCCAGGTTTTTCTGTTTTTATTTTAGCATCTGGAGTATTTTGCTTCTGTGTCAGGGAGGGCAGGCGGGAAGATGTGCCAAATCTGTCAAAGGAAAGGTCTGCAGCAACTACAGGAATGGAAAAGAGACCAGGGAACATTGCTCTCTGGGTCTCTCACTCTCACCTGGAGATTCTGCTGTGGGGTCTGAGCAGCTGCATCAAGGTAATATTTACCAAAGACAAGAGCAAGAGACCAGCCTCTCAAACCAAGCAGGTGTGCATGGAAAAGGCTAAGGAATTCTGCAGCAGAAGTGTGGCCTCTCCAGCCTTTGCACCTAGACGATCAAGGACCTCAGGAAAGCAGGAATTTTGAATGGCGATACACTTTCAGGTGTCAAGTCCTATACTCTGACTTTCCCAGCATTTTCTTGTACAGAACTTCTCAGGACAACACACCTTGCAGCTTCACTCATTCCTCTCTCTCCAGGTACTTCACATCATCATCTGAATGGCCAGCCAGCACTCACCCTCACCCTCATCCCATTGCTCTCTCACACCCACGCCTCACAGTCACCCTCCACAAATGTTGTCCTTTCCTCCTCTCCACACTATCTATTTCTAACACTCGTATCTCTCTGCATTTTCTTCTTGTAGGAAAAGAGAGCATACCAACCCAGGGAGAGGCAGAGACCTACGTGGGAGCGAGAGGGGGGGGGGTGGGTGGAGGGTGGTGGGCGGTGGCCCTCCAGTGACAGGCACCTTGACGGCCATTGTCAATGCATTCGCACCTGGCCCACTGGGAAGAAGGTCTTGTTCCAAGTGGCTGCATCTATCAGCTACAACCTGCTTTGAATATCTCAGACTCCTGAGGCGCTGGTGCTTATACATGCTGAGAAAGCTGATCCTCTGTCTGTAGACCCTCTGGTGGGGCTCTCCTCCTTGAAGCTGTATCTCTAGGTCCATCCATTTTGCCGGGTGGAGCGGCATGTGGCTTAGGAGAAGGCAGCTGGTGCTGCAGCTGCTGCTGTTGCTGCTGCTGGTGTTGTTGCTCCTCTTACTCCTCATCAGAGGCCCAAGGTAGAGCTGCATAAGCTGCTGTCATACTGTAGTGAAGGCTGACAGCGGGGAAGTGCAGCTCAAGCTGAGTGAAGTCCAAAATAGGTGAAGTGACTTCCAAGAAATCGAAAATAATCTGTCAAGCAATCTGGAAGGAGTGCTCTGAGAGAATCAGCCTTTTCCCTGACCATGGATGGAGCTCTTCAGTTTCACTGTTCAAAGGCTTCCCAGCATGCCCGTTTCACCTGGTTGACCCTGACGAGTTGCTGACAGCTCGGGAAATAAGTGCACTCGCTGTCAAAGCCAGAATGCTGGGTTCAAACAGGCGTTAAATACCTATTTGCATATTGCCATTACTTGCCCGACAACTCCAAGAGACTTCCCGCTTGCCTGCAAACCGGCCCAGGTAAAACCTGGGAGTAGGTGGGATGATGTCGCGATCCCAACCAATATTGCTTTTAGGGCATTTCATACCCCGCAGGCACTCGAGGTCAGGCCCTACCCCTTGGCAGTTAAAATTCTGCCCAATCCGTCCATTTCTGGCACCCAATTCAAACATATACTGATTTGGTCAATCACAATTCTGCCCCTTATCTGCAAACCATTTGCCTTCCAAAGTTCCTTTTTAGTTTGTGGTGTCACATTGTCAACACAGAGTTAAACCATCAGTGGTAAGAATTCCTCAGTCACCTCAGGGGCATTTGTGAGGACCTCACTTTTCTGTTGTCAACGAAATGGTCAGAGATCTTTTATTTCAGAACATGCATCCCATTTGGTTGATGATGTGCATCTGAGGAAATATTCGCGATGTTCGGACACACAGCCACCAGAAGGATCCTGATTTCCCTTCAGAAACTTTGCAGGTTAATTGCGGTGTGATTTGTTTTCCAAAATGCAACTGCTGTCTGTGGGTGCAATTTGGCAGCGGATCACGGAAAATCACAGAACCAATATTCTAGGTGCAAATTAGGAAGTGTGGTTTGGCACAGGTTCATTGCTTAGACTTGTACCTGGAACTAGTGTACCTGAAGGCGACTTAACTCTGAACGTGACAAATGTAATAATTGGAGTTCCTTTTCATTTTATGGGAAGTGTTGCTTCACGATTTTACCCACCCTAGCCCCATTCGTCTCTGAACATTGTACAGTATTAATTCGGAAAGAACCGTTAGTTTCGTTCTTAATAGTGGACAGTGTGCGGGGGAGCCGGGAACTTTAAAAAGACAACAGTCAGGATGGGTGATACAGCTCAAGAAGAACCTGCTCCCAGTCAGTACCAACCGGCAGCAGTTAAGAGAGACTCCACATCGAATAATAAACCCGAGCAAACTGCTACTGCCTCCCGGTTCAGCTGCAGTATTCAGAGTCCCTCTTACTTTACTGAACACATTTTGCAGACGTTTTAAGAAGATGTCCTGGGTCAGACTCAGTCTCTCTCTTGCTCTGCTCTACCTGTGCTCACAAAGTGCCTGTGGACATCACTCTGACCATCTCTGCATGAGGAGAAGCTTCTGGAACGAACTGATGCGAGGATTGGAGAATATAGTAAGTCCTTTAGAGATAGAATCGAACCTTCACTGCAGACCCGTTCTTGTATTTAATTCTCAAATCACTCTGTAAATAAATCCCTGATGTGAACTATCAAACAAGGAATAGTGTGGTGATAAATAGACTGGGACTGAGATTTGGGGATTTAGGACTGGGACTAATTTAACAAAAACGTTTTTTTTTTATCGTGTCTGCTATGATTCGTTTGCTTGTAAGTTTTTATTCGTCAAAAAGATAGCGACTGTTAACAAAATCGGTAAGTCTTAATATTTCTTCACACTTTTTAATTGCAGAATCCCATGTTTTCACCCGAATGCAGAAGCGAATACGATGAGAATTTGGTGTTTCCAACGATTTCAATGCCGGTGAGTGACACAGAACCCTTTTTCAGTCCTTTTCAGCTTACAATCATTTGACATTTTCCATTTAAACGGTGCCACTTTGCATTTGCAATAGGCGGAGAACGACAAAGCGGCGCTGGTTGTTGAAATCCTAACCGGGATTCAGAGGCTCTTCAGTGGAGCGAACGTACCTTTAAACAGCAGAAAGATTCTCAGGTTCCTCAACAAAATCTCGGAAATTCTCTCCCAGCTGCAGTCCTGTGTAAGAACAGCCCGCCCCGTCATCTCAAAGATCATATTATTTAGAGTTTTCATCAATGCAAGAAATGAGAAAATTTGATTCTTTATCATTCTTTCTGCAGATGAAATCACCTCAATCCCATAATAGCCGCCAATCAGCTGCGCGGGAAAGGTTCCAGAAACTAGAGACATTTGTAATACAGAAGGTAAAGGTTTCTCCACGTAAACTTTTTAGATAATGATGATAACTATTAAAATAATAAGATAACAGTCCTAGCCACCTATCCAGATTCTCAATGAATGTAACCGCTCCCTATTTAGGTGTGTGTCGTAGCTTCTGATTCGGAAAGTTGTGGGTTCAATTCCCATTCCAGAGACTTGAGCATGAAATGTAGGCTGACACGACAGTGCAGGACAGAGGCAGTGCCCTCCCGTCCAAGTGCTGTGACTCAGGTGGCATGTTAAGCCAAGGTTCTGTCTGATCTCTCAGGTAGAGGTAAAAGATCTGGTGGCAGTATTTTGAAGAAAAGCAGGGAAGTTCTCCATGATGTCCTGGTCAACAGCTCCTAAAAAAAAACTATTATCTGGTCATTATCACGTGGCTGTTTGTAGAGCCTTGCAGTACAAAAGTTGGCTGCCATATTTCATACAAAAGTGACTATCGTTTTACAAATGTTTTGGAATGTCCTGGGGTCATGAAAGGTACTGTCTCCATGCAAGTCTTTCTTTTCTTTCCATTGAGATACAACCTCTTTATACAATTTAAGCATGTACTGTTTCCACATTCAACCTTAACATCGGTTTGCATCTGGTAAACCAGTATCAGATTTGTTACTGTTTGTTCCTTTATTTGTCGTTAATTTATGTCTTATTATTCAGTGGGTATGAGAGATATAATTAAGTTAATAACGTTTAAATCCTGTATGCTTGAATCATTCAGCACTAGATTAATAGAAACTACATGAAAACTTTACACTAAAACAAATCCTCCTGCCTCCTCACAGAGAAACAGTGGCTGTGCCTGGGAGATCGTTCATGCAGTCACCAGAGAAATTCTTCAAGAGGCTGCAATAAACCATGCAAGAAAATGAAAATCAGTCCACATTATTAACTCGATATATTGTCAGAGTGACTAATCTGACTTCCATTGTATGTATATGTTTGTTTTCCCTCGCATCCCTATTTTATGTTAATCTTTTTTAAGTTTGTTAAAACAATTGAACAGAAATTTGTAATGCATACTCTATCTGTGAAGCTTAATCTATGGGTTATTGTATTTATTTCAGAAATGCATTTACCTTTTGTATTTAAAAATAAAGTCTTTTCAATTTTCACTGCTGGCATTTTTGCACTTGTTTCTATTGAAATATGACCTTTTACCTGTTCATGACTACAATGGGGCACAGTCATGCTATACATCTCACTGCTGATATGTCTATGGATCATCTTCAGTGAAAAACAGGTGTATCTCTGTAGTCTATTAGCAGCTCAGTGAGAGGCTGATGTTATTTTTAAACCTTCAATTGCCAGAAATTTCATATTTCCTGAGTGGGACAAAATCCCAAAGAAAATCCATGCTTGATCATTTTTCCAGTTCCAACAATGTGGAGGCAAATTTGTGAAATCTCTATGCAGATAGATTAAATCTCATCTATCAGTTTTGTATTTGGGACACTGATCATGGATTTCCAATATTAGGGGAGTTAATGAAGTGTTGATTATTGTGTTGTTATTGTGTCTAAGAAGGTGTAAATGAAAAGTTTTATCAAGTGAAATCTGCCATATTAATCTTTTGTTACTGCTTAGTTTTTATTTCCAGTAAACCTTTTGTATACCTGATAGAATCACCATTCTTCTGCTTGCTAGAGAGCTAGGGGAATAGGAGAGGGCTTGTGTCATTGCCAGTAAGCAAGTTATCTAACAAGGTAAAATTGTTTGATCCTGGGAAATTCACACCAAACATGAAGCAAATATCTGGAGAGCCTGAGAAATTCTCAATTAAGTTGTAGTGACATCAGTATTTAAAAATGTAACCTTCTGTCAAACTTCTTTTCCGCATGAAAGCCCTTTGGGCAAAGCACATATGGCCAGGTGGATTACATATTAATGGCAAATCAGCCTCAAAAAGAGGCATCTAACAGATGTACATATAGAGGTATACAAATTATAAACAGTCTGGAAATGGTAAACCTGGAAAAACACTTTAAACTAAATTGTAAGAGTAGGACATGGGGGCACAGATTCCGTTGGATATCAGAATATTCTTCACAAAAAGGAGAAAAGTTTATCTTTTGGGTGGAGCACACTGAATTTTATCTGCCTATGTGACTGCCCATTTCACCAGTCTGTCTATGTTCTCTTGAAGTCTGTTACTATCTTCCTCACTGTTTACTAAATTTCTGCATTTCATGTCATCTGCAGCTTTGAAGTCCATAACTCTAGTTCATTAATACATGTCAAAAAGGGCAGTGGTCCCAACGCTGATCCCTGGTAGCTACCACTGCACACTTCCCTCCAGTCTTAAAACAGCCATTCCCTACTACTCTCTACTTTCTGTCCTTAAGTCAATTTTGTATTGTTACAACTTCAGTAGAGACTGCTAACTTTAAAACAAGAGATAGGAACTTCCCAATGACCAATTAAAGAATCACACAAGAAGATTTCACATTTTAAGACTTTTACTATAACTAAACTAAAAATTAACATTAGCTGAACAGTTCTTAATAGGTAGCTAATACACTAAATTACAGAGAAATGTATTTCCCATCAACTTATTAACACACTCAAAAAACCCACACATTTATACATTATACAGTGTTCTCATTGAAAAGGTATCCTTGCAGTTTAAAGTCCCAAACTCCTCCCAGCTGCAATGGCTTGGATCTCACAGAGTCCTTCTCAACACCAATGTCCTCTTTGCTCACTTCTTCCGAGCATATTTGACTGGACTTCCATTAGTAAGGCAATTTCTGGTGACCTCATTGGTCTTTTCTCCTATATAACCTGGAGCCTCTGAACCGGGTTCAAATCTTAGCAATCTGAGGCTGGCAGAACAAAACCCATTGTCCTTTAGGTGCTACAAACTTGCACCCTGCCTTCAAAAGGCTCTTTGATTTGGATTCCTTGTTCTCATGGTAACCAAGACCTCTGGCTTGTCTCTGGGCAGAATTTGTGCGAAGTCACATGATTCCTCCGTATGCCCATTGCCCATTACATTAAAAATCACAGTTTTTCAAAAAACATAACCATACGACAAAGTCCAATGCTCACAACAGTATTCATACAGCTACTGACCCTTTAATCCCATGGGCTTCAAATTTGCCAACAAGTGCATGGTGCTACTGTACCAAACACCTTTTGAAAGTCCATATACACAACATCAATGTTACTACCCTCATCAACTCTCTCCATTACTTCATCAAAGAACTCAATCAAGTTAGTCAAACATGATTTGCCTTTAACAAATCCATGCTAGCTTTCATTTATTTACCCATAGTTTTCCAAGTGTCAATTGATGTTGTCCTAGATAAGTGGGCTGAATTTTACCGGCCCCTCGACCTGCGACATCGAGAAGGGCCCACCGCATATTATCTGTGGCAGGGGGACCTCGGTGTGGCACCCCCCCCACCGCCGCCTGGCAGTGGACCCTTGATCAGTATATGCAAATTGCACCAAATAAGATACAAATAAACTTACCTGCAGGCAGTGACCATCCCACGCTGATTTTACAGCCGCTGTCGGCCTTCGTGTTCCTTCGTGACTCCATATGGAGTTCCGAGGCAAGAATCTGGTGATGAGAGGGGAAGAATAAAATTTTCAGGGCAGGAGGGGTGGGGGAGCGAGGAAAATACTGTTTATTGGATGTGGGGATGGTGGCAAGGGGTTGAAGGGCAAAAGTTAGAATGTTGGGGGGGAAAGTTCAGGTAGGGAAAAAGGCATCGGAATGACCATTGCGGGGTTGGGGAAGGGCCATCCACAACTTTATTATTTGTTAATAAAAATTTAAGAATGCTGTACCTTTATGAATTGAAAGTAATTCTGAAGGCTTAAAGCCTTTTATAAATGGTGCCGGCGCCCGCACGGTGGCACCAGATACCGTTGCTGGGGATACGGCAGCCACACCCTCTACGGCATCGGGGGCGGCCGCTCCGCCCCCCCCTATTTAAATGAGCCCCTGCGCGTAATATCGCGGGAGCTCCTCGGCAGCACTTATGTATCAGAAGGCTGCCAAGTTGAAAGCGCGCCGCCACAGAGGGCGACGCACGATTAAAATTCAGCGCCGTGTCTTTAGTAGTTTCCCAAACACTGACATTAGGCTGATGGACTGTAATTTCCTTGTTTCTCCCTTTCCCCTTTGTTGAACAGGGTGTATCATTTGCCATTCTCCAGTCCTCTGGCACCACTCGCAAATCTAAGGAGGACTGCAACATTGTGGCCAGAGCTTCTGCAATTTCCACCTTTACTTCCCTCAGCAATCTAGGATGCATCCTAGGGTGAATTTTCTAGTTTGAGTCAACCTTTTAAGTACCTTGAATGTCCAAGGAGTCATGGGGGCAATTAACAGAGAGACCCTCCCTGCAGTAAAGGGAAAAGGGAAAGAAAAATGCCCTCAAGTAAACAGCACTTGTGTGACTAACCAGAAAATTGAAGAACCCAATGAATCAAACTCAACAATTTCAATTCCGAATTTAGCAAGAACAAGAGCCTACAGGAAATCTCAGGCACCTCACAGGGGCTTAAACCCAATTTATTACCCACTGCCCCTATCGGGAGAAAAATTATCAAGGTACTGGAACTTGAATGGTTAAAGCCACGTGTTGCAAAGACAGCAGTTGAGGGGTTAAAGCTTGTACATACAGGAGCATGTGCTTTAAATAACAATGGAAATTTGCAGACCCCAAGCTTCACCAATAACCACATGTTTATTGAGATACCCATCCCCAGGGTATTACCAACTGAAACGAGAGAAAATTTAACCCTATTTGACAACACATAACCATCCCAGACAATACTTTGAAAAATTAAATCAGCACTGCTGTTGCAGAGAAAAATCAGCTGCTGAAGTTCTAAGAGTAATGAGTGAATTGGGGGAGTGAGTGAGAATTGAATGTGTGCTTTCTTCTTTTTCTTTTCTACCCCTATTGTCACATTTCATTCCGTGTGGTACGAAGTTGTCAAGAAAGCCTTATATGCCAAATGAGAAATATTAATTTCATCTGTTGGAAACTTATGTTAGACCTTTCATGGAAAAAATCCTAGCAGTTAAAAAACGAGCAGCCAAGATGGGTGCTTCAATTTGCATCTGAAATACCAGGAGATTTAACTGGAGGCAAAAAGTCTAATAAGAAGCCCAGCCAGAACAATGCTTTGGCTAACCAAGTAGATTAGTTAGATCACCCTAAATACCATCTTGAGATATTCATAAATGGAGACGTCCATCCAGGAGGTAAGCCCTGACAACCCCACCAGAGAAAGGTTTTGGGTTTTAGACTTTGGACCCCATTAAAAACAAAGGGGATTGAGAGAGCAATGTGACCATCTGTCCATCTCTAAGAAAGTAGAAGTTTTGTTAAACAGGCAGAAGGCAAGCAATAACTGAGTGTGCAGCAGCAGAGAAGGCTGTAGGTTTCCCTTTCTCTCTCTCTTTCTCTCTCCCCAGAAAACATCAAGTTTGAAAACCATCTGCAACCAGGGGACTCTCCAAGCCGGCAGACTGCTACAGCCAGCGACCAGGGGAAGAGCGCCAACTAGAATTCCACCTTCAAGAAAACCCTAAGCAAAGCAGGCCAACCACAAAGTGCACTTTGACCAGTGAGGACTTCAATAATACAGCTCCAGTCGCAGACTGCCAGATCATCCACTTCACAGACTGTGTATTTAAGTTCCATTTATTCTGGACTTTAATCCAACCACCATATCTACTTTTCCCTCTGTAATCTATTGTATGTGTTTGCTTCTCGTGTGAATGTGTAGCATATTATATTAGTATTTTTAAATTCAGGTTAGAGTGTTAAGTATAATAAACTTACCTTTTTCTTGTTTAAACTCAAGAAAACCTGTCCAATTGGTTCTTTCATGATCACAGTTAAGGTAAAAGGTAAAACATTCACGTAGGTGGTCAGCACAACCACTGTTTAAAAAGGAATAAACGCTGTTGCAGTCAAATAAGAGGAAGGACAAGAAGGGGCGACTGTGACCCCCCCTCCTCACTTGGTCATAACGTAAGAAACTGGCTACTTTACACTAAGCAGTTCTGAACAGTTTAAAATCGGGTTACTCATTGGTAGTGAACTAGATACTGATTAAAAATGCTTTTTTTGGTGATAAAACCATTTTCAGCTGTATTATTAAAATTGCACCAGGTTACTGTCCATGAATATATCAAGCAATATTTTTAATGCAATTTAAGAAAAACTACATTTTAAAATGTAGGGCTGGATTTTACCCTCGGCGGAGGGGAGCCAACCACCGACTGAAAAGTCGATTGTGAACCCTCCATCTGGCCCAGTGATCCAGCCCGCATTTTACGGTCCCCAGGCCTTTATTTGGTCTGAGGCGGAATTTCCACCTCATTGAGGCAGGAAATCCCACCTAATGGAGCTGCCAGCCAATCAGCAGGCCGGCAGCTCTTAGTCCCAGCAGCACCACCGGGAGCGGTGGCCACTGCAACCCAGCCATCAGAAGGAAGATGAAGGACAGCCCTGGAATGAATATAAGTTTTTGGGACCTCGCCGGGGGTGATCAGTTGGGCCTGGCAAGACAAGGGTGGTCAATTGGGGGATGGGAGGATGTGTTGGATGTTGGGGGTGGTTGGGCCATTGGGGGTGGCCCTCCATCAGGCGCAATTGATCAATTGTAATAATTTCACGTGAGTAATATGTTAAATGTAGTACATTATTGTGCTTACCTCTTCTGCTACAGTCTTTTGTGTTATTACTTGTGTGCTACTCCAGAGTTCTGCCCTTTTAGAAGGAGTAAGTGATCTCCGGAAAACCTTCATCCAATTCTGGCTTGCCTGTGTTGTCAGAAAGGGGTAATGTTATTCTGGTTGATGAACATGCCTGTTTTGAGATGCTTCCTCTGTCACTTGTCCTGAAGAAGGTGTTATCAAGGGACTAGTGATGAAAACCAGTCTATTTCTGTCTTTTGGCACTCATTTCATTGCTGAACATAGACTCCTGATGGGAGTCACTCACCCTTGTGAATAGAGACAGTTGCACAGCTATCAGATCTCTGAACCCCTCTTTCATAATGGTCCTGAGTGTGTTTCCCAGCACCATGAACCAGTCTTTTTTGTCTCGTTGACTGTCAATTCCAAATCTTCGGCATCATTAGTGGGAGCATTTCTAATAGAACACTGTTTGTTACTTGGATACCTGAGAGCTCCCTGTAGATGCTAATGATGTTGTTTGCTACCCAATGGCAGGTGACAGAGTAGACAGCTCTTGCTGCATGACACTACCCAAATATATGATGGAATCTGCAACATGGCTCATACCACCTCCTGTCATCTTATACGTTGAGGAAAGTTTAGGCTCACGAAGGTGACCCAATGAGTTTCAAATTAAGAAGGAACTCAGCAGGTCATGCTGGATCTCCACTCAGAAACAGCCATTCATTTTGCTTCACTCTGACTCATTTCTCATACACAGTTCATTCTGTGTTCCCTTCTCAAAGTCATTAAGACCCTTTGAAGTGCCTATAAATGGACAGATGTCTGATAAAAATAATGAAGTTATTGCCCAAGGTGCAAGATTTGATGAGATGAGATGATCCAAAAAAAAAAGTACTCCAGAGAAGTTTGGATTTCCAATTCAGTCACTATGAAATTTGGATGATCTGAATCCAAGTCGCTAAAAATATTCGGAATGATTACATCTTCCAGATATATACATGCAAAGACATGAGCAACATGTTGAAATGAACAAAGATATCCCAGAAAAAAATGATTTTGATACAAAAAGTTAAGTAGGCTCAAAATAAATAAGTTCCCATTATTTTTTCCAGAGTGCTGAGAGACTTGGGAAGAGATGAGTGAAACACTAAGGGCTGGATTTTACCTTAGGTGGACAGGAATTTACCACCGATGAAAAAGTCGATGGCAAACCCGCTTCCTCCTAGCCCGGGGATCCGTCCCACATTTTACGGGTCCCCGGGCTTTAATTGTCCCGAGGCGGGACTTCCACCCACCTGAGGGAGGAAGTCCTGCCTCATTGAGCTGCCAGCCAATCATTGGGCCGGCAGCTCCTAGTTCCAGCAGCGCCACCAGGAGCGGTGGCTACTGCTGGGACTGCAGCCCAGCCGACCAGATGGATCCATGAGGGGAGGGTCCTTCCCTGGTGAGGCTGGAGTGGTTGTTTGGGGGGACAGGGGTTTCTTGGGTCCCGGGGGTGGGTTGGGAGGCGGGGGCGGCCCTCAATCGGGCACCCTGTGCCCGACTGCCATGGCCCCCCCCCCACCCCAGGTCACGGAAAGGTCGACAGTTTTCGCTGGGTGGCCTTTCATGTCCCCAGCAGGCCCGTTTGCCACGGGTAAAATATCTGTGGAGGCGGGTGAGGGCCCTTAAGTCGACCGGAGGCCGGAGCGGGGCGGGTAGGCCTCTCGGAGCCTCCTGCTCAATTTTACGCTGCCCTCACGCCACCATCCAACCTGCTGGGGTGGCGTAAAATTCAGCCCTAACAATCACAATCAATGGACTGCAAGGTACCAGTAGATTCGAATCAGACCAATTTGTTGCCCATATTCAAAAGCAGTGACAAAACAGACAACTACGGAGCCATCTGTCTTATTTGCATTCCACGTGAATTAATGGAATTGGTTATGTAACAAATTTGAGGTTTAGTTGTTAAATAATAACCTGGTTAACAGCAGTCAACATAGTTTCTGCTGAATCCTCTCTGATCAGCCTTCCAGACTTCATTTAGAAAGTGATCATCCAAGTGGACTGTGGAAAGCCTTATGAGATTGTGTATCTTGACTTTTAAAATACTTTGACAAAGTTCCATATGGAAAGATATTTTCAGCTTTTGAAAGGGAGGAGAGAATGAGGCAACATCCCATGTAATCTCTATTAAGCAATATACTGCTTGAATTAATTATGGGTTAGAATTACAATGAATGGTTAATTGTATGCTAACCCATGCTCGAATATAATGAAGCAGGGTCACGATCATTGGAGATTCAATCTACTTATGGAAACTGTTTTGAAATGTGCGTGAACAAGTATGGTGGGGAAAAGCCTGAAATGCAACAATGCTCTACTTTGGTTCTGATGTGAGACTGAGGGCCAGGTGCACACTAGAAATCTATAACAGTAAAGCAGTGGTGCTGTTAATCTGGACAGATGAAAATAAATGCTCTCAAATGTAATCTACCCAATAGATGGATCAGTCAGATCTTTGGGACTGGTCAAGGAGCATAAAACAAATTCAAAAGGAAATTGGATGGCCACGTGAAGGAAATAGACTTACAGTGCTACAGGGATTGAGCAGGGGAATGGGACTGACTGAATAGCTCCGTGAAGTTCTGGCATGGACTCGATGGGCCAAATGGCTTCCTTCTGTGCTGTATGGGCTGAAATTTATGAGCGCGCCGCAATTCGTGGCGGTGCACTCCAATCCCAGCAGTCTTCAGGGCACGGATGCGCCATCGCTGATGCCCGCAATATTTTGCATAGGTGCTCATTTAAATGGAAGGGGAGGAGCGACGACCCCGCTCTACGTTATCAGGGGCGCCATACCCAGCAACGGCGTCCGGCGCCACCGCAGAGCCACCAGCGCCATTTTTATAGTGCTTCAAGTCCTTAAAAGAAATTGTAATTTTTAACATTATATTGTGGCGGATTGTTTTATAAAAAATTAAATAAATGCTGGAGGCCCTTTCCCACCACCTCCAACCCCCACCACCACCACCCCACCCCGCCCCCAATTGTTTGTTTTTGGGCCTATATCGCCAAAATAAGCTTGACTCCCAACCCGAATTTTCCCCCTGAACCTTGGAACATTTGCCCTGCAACCCCTTCCCACCATCCCCACTGCCAATACATAGTGTTTTCCCTGCTCCCCACCCCCCTCCGAACTGATAATCTCACTGCTCCCCGCTTCCCACCAGTGTCACACCTCGGTAATCCAAATGGAGTTCCAAAGGCGTGGGAGTTTCGACCGGCGGCCGGAATATCGGCGTGGGACAAGGTAAATTAATTTGCGTCTTTAAAACTTAATTTTAATATTAAAATGAAGGCCCCGCCACTCAGCAGTGCTGGGTGAGGGGCCGCACCGAGGCCTCACTGCCGCCGATAAAATACGACGGGGCCTTCTTGGCATCAGAAGTTGTTGCGAACCTCTCCCGGAAGAATTTTCCGACCCCCCCGCCACGACCCCCGACACTGGAGGGCTCATAAACTTCAGCCCGATGACTCCATGACTCAAATTCAATACCTTAGTAAACAAGGAATGAGATAAGAATGACTCACACATACTGGAATTTTAAAAAATTTAAACATGCTGAATTATGAAGTAAAACAGGCTGTTGTCACTAGTTTTCTGACATATCAGGTATTATTGTTAGTTAACCATCTGAGAGAAGTGTGGAGAGACCTATTGTTTCTTCTAAAAAGGAAGAAAATGGAGGGTGAATTATACAGAGCCACTTTTATGCATCAGCAGCTGCATACAATATAGAAGTGGCAGAGGTCTGGGGGATGTGTTTTCCCGAAGGATGAAGAATTGCTGTATAATACAAGAACTAGACAGAATAACTAAAAACAAGGAATAATGGCCCATAATTTGTTATGGGAGTGAACCTAGCAATGTTTGCTATTTCCCAAAACGAGCTTTCTACTCTGAGCTCCGTCACGGCAAGAGGCTACCAGGAGGGCAGAGGAAATGCTATAAGGATGTCCTTAAAATTTACCTGTAAAAATGTGACATTTCCACTGATTCGTGGGAATCTCTTGCCCGAGATCACCCAAAATGGAGAAGAAGCATCCGCGAGGGTGCCAGCCAGTTAGAACAGCATCGACATGCCCAGGCAGTGACCAAGTGCAAACAGCGGAAGGAGCGTTTGGAAATTCGAGCATCCCATTCCCTTGTCTCACCAAACACCTCCTGCCCCACCCATGGCAGAGTGTGTGGATCCAGAATTGGACTATTCAGCCACCTAAGGAGCCACAACCCTGGAGTGGAAGAAAGTCATCCTCGTTCCCGAGGGACTGCCTAAGAAGAAGTTTGCTATTAATGATACTTGCCACTGCATGTTTAGGTTTTTAATTTTTTACATGGCAAATTACTGAAAGTGTGAGCTGATTTCACAGTGAGGGAAACTGAAGCCACTCTGTATCGCTATAGGCAATCAGATTCTTTTTAATTCATTCTTGGGATGTGAGCATTGTTGGCAGCATTTATTGCCCATCCGTATTTGCCCTTGAGCAGGTGGTGGTGAGCCACCAACAACTGAGTGGCTTGCTAGGCCATTTCAGAGGTCAGTTAAGAGTCAACCACATTGCTGTGGGTCTAGAGCCACATGTAGGCCAGAACAGATAAGGATGGTAGATCGCCTCCCCTGAAAGACTTGAGTGAACCAGATGAGTTTTTCTGACCATCTGGTAGCTTCATGATCATTATTACTGTGACTAGTATTTTATTCCAGATTTATTAATTAATTGCTGTGGTGGGATTTGAACTCATTTCACCGGAGCATTAGGCTCAGCCTCTGGATTATTAGTCCAGTAACATTATCACAATGCTACTGACCGCTCGGGGTAAGATTGAAGGATTGTGAAATTAACAGTGCAAGGATAGCAAAGGAAATGTGAATTGAAATTGGTGAATTCAATGTCAAATCAAGTACGAAAAGAGAAATAAAGAGAGGGAAAGAAAGATTGGATTCCGAGAGAGAAAAAAAGAGAAAGGAAAAGTAAAAAATAAATTTGTTATTTTTGAAATCTCCAACAGCAATTAGAATATGAAGGAATGAGACTCCACACTTGTAATAGTTAATTTTCAGTGCCAGAGAGGTTTGCTGGCAGTAATTAACAGTTATCACATCTTTAAAAGGGTACTTAGACTGAAATGGTAAATGGCCACTTTTTGTGGTGAGTTTAGTTCATATCTATTGAGCAAATACAGCAACTTCATTTCATTCATTTCAATTATGGCAGTAATAGAGGACTCTATAAATAGGGGGATAGATAGAATCCTGCAGCCAAGAACAAGAATCCTGAAGGGTGTGTTGCCTACCAGTGCCAAGGTAAGGGAAATCTCACAGCAGCTGGAGAGGAACTTGAAGGGGGGAGAGGTGGGGGTAAATCCAGCTGTCATGGTCCATTTGGGAACAAACGACATATGTAGGAACAGGGAGGAGATCCTGTTGAAGGGGTGTCAGGAA
Source organism: Heterodontus francisci (assembly GCF_036365525.1). NCBI lineage: Eukaryota > Metazoa > Chordata > Chondrichthyes > Heterodontiformes > Heterodontidae > Heterodontus > Heterodontus francisci. Next base: position 188,201,039 of record NC_090372.1, on the reverse strand, counting down.
TTAGGCTCTAAAGTAAAAAGCAGGACCTCAAGGGAAATAATCTCTGAATTATTGCCCAAGCCACATGCAAGTTAGCGTAGGAGCAGACATGGCTTAGGGGTTGTGTGAGAAAGAGGGGTTCCTTTTCATGGAACACTAGCACCAGTTCTGGGACAGGAGCGAGCTAGATGGACTCCACCTAAACTGGGATGGAACAGCTGCCCTAGCTAAAATGGTATATAGAGAGGTGGCAAAGGCTTTAAACTAGCAAGATGAGTGGAGAGATCTGCAAGAAATGAAAGCAGCCTAAATGCAAACAAAACAGGAAGGAGAGCAAAGGAAAGAATAAAGTAAGGAAGGACATTGATGGCAACGAAATAAATAGAGTCTAAAAAGATAGTTAAACATAAAGTGAGAAGAAATCCTATTAAAATTAGTTAAAATGCCTGGACAGCATGACACAGTGTATGTAATAAAACAGGGGAGCTGGAGGCAATCAGGTGATTGGAGGAACCAGACATAGTGGGCTGGATTTTGAGGAGCCCTCGAGATTGGGATCCGTGACAGGGGAAGGCCTGAAGATGGCACCAGATGAGGCCTGCCATGGACCTCGATGCCCGATCCTTCCGGCAGCAGCGAGGCACTGTGGCGGCCTCCCCACCACTGGGCGACAGGACCACAATTTGAATATTTAAATCAATTTAATTAATTAATTTAAATATACTTACACCTCCTCTTGATGCCCTGCCGCGATCTTCGGCCCGGCGGCCGGCACTCCCACGCTTTTGGATCCCTGTCCGGGGAAATGAGGCGCAACACTGGTGGGGGGAGGGGGGTAGGTACGTTTATCAGTGTGGCGAGGGGGTGAGGGGCGTGGGGAACAGGGTCAAATTAACATCATGGGTGTAGGAGATAGTGGGAAGGTTTCTAGTTTGAAGTTTGTGCAGTTTGTGCGGGGAGGGGGGGAGGGGGATGTTCAGATGGTAAAGATGTTTTTTTGGGGAGGGAAGGGCAAATAAATAATTTAACTTAATTGTTATTGGGGAGTGAGAGAGGGGCAAAAGAAATGTATTTATTTAATTTCATTCAATCTATCTTTAAATATTTAAATAAGCCATTGGGGCTAACAACGCTTTAAAAATGGAATCAGCACCTGCAAACAGGCAGCTGGCGCCATTGCTGGGGATGGACAGACTGCCCCCTCCACGAGGTTGGGGGGGGGGAGGGGCGTGGGGGCGGTGTGCCCCGGCTATTTAAATGAGCTGCCGCACTTGAGATCGTGGCGGCTCTTTAGTGTGCGGCAAAGCTCGCCGCGCAGATTGGCTTATAAAATCCAGCTCAGTAAGGATGATTGAGACATGGCTACAGAAAAATCAGGACTGGGAATTAAACATTGCAGCGTGTAACATATTTAGAAAAGATAGAGAGGGAAAAGGGGGAGGTGGAGTAGCTGTACTTATTAGGAATAGCATAATGACAGTAGAAAAAAGGGATACAGCTATCAGCAAGCCAAAATAGAATCCGTATGGATAGAGAAGGATCAATCACACTAATAGGTGTAATCTACATACCACCTAATAATGAAAGGGAGGTGGAGGAATTAGGGAATTGAGTAAAAAATATAGAATAATAATTATAAGGGATTTCAACTATCACTAAATTAATTGAACAGAAGAGGTAGGTAAAAGGGATAAACGAATGGAGTTCTTACAATGCGTACAGGGCTCCTTTCTAAACCAATATGTTAAAAGCCCAGCAAGGCAGGATTCGCTATTGGATCTAGTGATGGGGAATGAACCAGAGCAGATAAGAGAAGTAAAAGTAGGGAAACATTTAGGCAATAGTGACCATATTATAATACACATTAAGATGATAATACAGAAGAACATAAGTATGATGAAAATCAGTTTAACGATTGCAGAAAAGATGATTTTGAGGGGCTGAAAATAGAACTTGGGAAAATAAAATGAGCAACAATATTGCCAAACAACAATGTAGAAGAACAATGGGAAATGTTTAAAATGGCATACAACAGAGTGCAGGAAAAATATATTCTGCGAAAAGGGAAGAACAAACTAAACACTAGTGAGACTCCATGAATAAATAAAGACATAAGGAAACAATTGAGGGTAAAGCAAGAGGCATACATTAAGTATACAGATAACAGAGAAGTGCATGATATGAGAGAATATGAAGAGATTAGGATAGAAGTCAAAAAATAATTAAGAAAGCAAAGAGGAACAATGAAATAAAATTATCAAGGAACAAAAAACAAAATAGGAAAATATTTTGCAGGCACATCAATAAAAAAGGAAGGCTGGGATTGAAATAGGTCCTTTAAGGGACAGACAGGATAATACCACAGGTAACAATAGAGAAATCTTTCATCAGAATGAATAAAAAGATAAGGAGGGTAAGGAAAAAGGCATGAAAGGTCACAGACCTGAAATGTTAACTCTGCTTCTCTGTCCACAGATTCTGCCAGACCTGCTGAGTCTTTCCAGCACTTTCTGTTTTTACTGCAGAATGGATTACTAGCTGCTTTAAGATAGAAAGCAGAGAGTGGGAGTAAAGGGCAGTTATTCAGAATAGCAGAAGGTGGGAAGTGCTGTTCCAGAAGGAACACTGCTGTTGACAGGTTACATTAACAATTTGAACTTTGGAATCAAAAACACAATTTCTATGTTTGCAAATGATATCAGATTGGGGGGATAGTCAATACTGAGGACGACTACAACAAATTACAGGAGGACATTAATAAACTTGCAGAACGGGTAAATAATTGGCAAATGAAATTCAACACAGATAGTTATGAGGTAGTAGATTTTGTTAGGAAGAACAGGGAGGTCACTTATTACTTGGAAGGTGGGAGCCAAGGGGGGTAGAGGAACAGAGGGATCTCGGAGTACAAATACACCAATTACTAAAAGTTGCACCACAGGTTAGCAAGGCCATAAAAAAGACGAACCAAGCAAAGAACAAAGAACAAAGAAAATTACAGCACAGGAACAGGCCCTTCGGCCCTCCAATCCTGCGCCGATCCAGATCCTCTATCTAAACATGTCGTCTATTTTCTTAGGGTCTGTATCTCTTTGCTTCCTGCCCATTCATGTATCTGTCCAGATACATCTTAAAAGACGCTATCGTGCCCGCGTCTACCACCTCCGCTGGCAACGCGTTCCAGGCACCCACCACCCTCTGCGTAAAGAACTTTCCACACATATCCCTCCTAAACTTTTCCCCTTTCACTTTGAACTCGTGACCCCTAGTAATTGAATCCCCCACTCTGGGAAAAAGCTTCTTGCTATCCATCCTGTCTATACCTCTCATGATTTTGTACACCTCAATCAGGTCCCCCCTCAACCTCCGTCTTTCTAATGAAAATAATCCCAATCTGCTCAACCTCTCTTCATAGCTAGCGCCCTCCATACCAGGCAACATCCTGGTGAACCTCCTCTGCACCCTCTCCAAAGCATCCACATCCTTTTGGTAATGTGGCGACCAGAACTGCACGCAGTATTCCAAATGTGGCCGAACCAAAGTCCTATACAACTGTAACATGACCTGCCAACTCTTGTACTCAATACCCCGTCCGATGAAGGAAAGCATGCCGTATGCCTTCTTGACCACTCTATTGACCTGCGTTGCCACCTTCAGGGAACAATGGACCTGAACACCCAAATCTCTCTGTACATCAATTTTCCCCAGGACTTTTCCATTTACTGTATAATTCACTCTTGAATTGGATCTTCCAAAATGCATCACCTCGCATTTGCCCTGATTGAACTCCATCTGCCATTTTTCTGCCCAACTCTCCAATCTATTTATATTCTGCTGTATTTTCTGACAGTCCCCTTCACTATCTGCTACTCCACCAATCTTAGTGTCGTCTGCAAACTTGCTAATCAGACCACCTATACTTTCCTCCAAATCATTTATGTATATCACAAACAACAGTGGTCCCAGCACGGATCCCTGTGGAACACCACTGGTCACACGTCTCCATTTTGAGAAACTCCCTTCCACTGCTACTCTCTGTCTCCTGTTGCCCAGCCAGTTCTTTATCCATCTAGCTAGTACACCCTGGACCCCATGCGACTTCACTTTCTCCATCAGCCTACCATGGGGAACCTTATCAAACGCCTTACTGAAGTCCATGTATATGACATCTACAGCCCTTCCCTCATCAATCAACTTTGTCACTTCCTCAAAGAATTCTATTAAGTTGGTAAGACATGACCTTCCCTGCACAAAACCATGTTGCCTATCACTGATAAGCCCATTTTCTTCCAAATGGGAATAGATCCTATCCCTCAGTATCTTCTCCAGCAGCTTCCCTACCACTGACGTCAGGCTCACCGGTCTATAATTACCTGGATTATCCCTGCTACCCTTCTTAAACAAGGGGACAACATTAGCAATTCTCCAGTCCTCTGGGACCTCACTCGTGTTTAAGGATGCTGCAAAGATATCTGTTAAGGCTCCAGCTATTTCCTCTCTCGCTTCCCTCAGTAACCTGGGATAGATCCCATCTGGACCTGGGGACTTGTCCACCTTAATGCCTTTTAGAATACCCAACACTTCCTCCCTCCTTATGCTGACTTGACCTAGAGTAATCAAACATCTGTCCCTAACCTCAACATCCGTCATGTCCCTCTCCTCGGTGAATACCGATGCAAAGTACTCATTTAGAATCTCACCCATTTTCTCTGACTCCACGCATAACTTTCCTCCTTTGTCCTTGAGTGGGCCAATCCTTTCTCTAGTTACCCTCTTGCTCCTTATATATGAATAAAAGGCTTTGGGATTTTCCTTATCCCTGTTTGCTAAAGATATTTCATGACCCCTTTTCGCCCTCTTAATTCCTCGTTTCAGATTGGTCCTACATTCCCGATATTCTTTCAAAGCTTCGTCTTTCTTCAGCCGCCTAGACCTTATGTATGGTTCCTTTTTCCCCTTAGCTAGTCTCACAATTTCACCTGTCATCCATGGTTCCCTCCACAAGGATTTATTTCTAGATGGACAGAATTAAAAGAAGGGACGTGATGCTAAAACTGTCTCAAACTTTGGTTAGATCACACTTAAGGGTACTGAATCATAGAAAGTTTAAGGCACAGAAAGAGGCCACTTGGCCCATCGTGTCTGTTTTTTTTAAATTCATTCAATGGATGTGGGTGACGCTGGCCAGGCCAGCATTTATTGCCCATCCCTAATTGCCCTTGAGAAGGTGATGGTGAGCTGCCTTCTTGAACCTCTGCAGTCCATTTGGGGTAAGTATACCCACAGTGCTGTTAGGAAGGGAGTTCCAGGATTTTGACCCAGCGACAGTGAAGGAATGGCGATATAGTTCCAAGTCAGGATGGTGTGTGACTTGGAGGGGAACTTGCAGGTGGTGGTGTTCCCATGTATTGCTGCTCTTGTCCTTCTAGTTGGTAGAGGTCGCAGGTTTGGAAGGTGCTGTCTAAGGACCCTTGGTGCATTGCTGCAGTGCACCTTGATAGATGGTACACACTGCTGCCACTGTGCGTCGGTGGTGGAGGGAGTGAATGTTTGCAGATGGGGTGCCAATCAAGCAGGCTGCATTGTCCTGGATGGTGTCAAGCTTCTTGAGTGTTGTTGGAGCTGCACCCATCCAGGCAAGTGGAGAGTATTCCATCACACAATCCTCCGGATTCCGAGCCTCTGACCTGCTCTTGTAGCCACGATACTTATATGGCTACTCCAAGTCAGTTTCTGGTGAATGGTAACCCCTAGGGTGTTGATAGTGGGGGATTCAGCGATGGTAATACTGTTGAATGTCAAGGGGAGATGGTTAGTTTGTTGGAGATGGTCATTGCCTGGCAATTGTGTGGCACGAATGTTACTTGCCACTTATCAGCCCAAGCTGGATATTGTCCAAGTCTTGCTGCATTTCTACATGGACTGCTTCAGTATCTGAGGAGTCACGAATGGTGCTGAACATTGTGCAATTCTCCGCGAACATCCCCACTTCTGACCTTATGATTGAAGGAAGGTCATTGATGAAGCAGCTGAAGATGGTTGGGCCTAGGACACTACCCTGAGGAACTCCTGCAGTGATGTCCAGGAGCTCAGATGATTGACCTCCAACAACTACAACCATCTTCCTTTGCTCTAGGTATGACTCCAGCCAGCGGAGGGTTTTCCCCCTGATTCCCATTGACCTCAGTTTTGCTGAGGCTCCTTGATGCCATACTTGGTCAAATGCTGCCTTGATGTCAAGGGCAGTCACTCTCACCTCACCTCTTGAGTTCAGCCCTTTTATCCATGTTTGAACCAAGGCTGTAATGAGGTGAGGAGCTGAGTGGCGCTGGCGGAATCCAAACTGAACGTCACTGAGCAGGTTATTGCTAAGCAAGTGCTGCTTGATGTCACTGTTGATGACACCTTCCATCACTTTACTGATGATAGAGAGTAGGCTGATGGGACGGTAATTGGCCGGGTTGGATTTGTCCTGTTTTTTGAGTACAGGACATACCTGGGTAATTTTCCACATTGCAGGGTAGATGCCAGTGTTGTCGCTGTACTGGAACAGCTTGGCTAGGGGCGCGGCAAGTTCTGGAGAACAGGTCTTCAGTACTATTGCCGGAATATTGTCAGGGCCCATAGCTTTTGCAGTATCCAGTGCCTTCAGTCATTTCTTGATATCACGCGGAGTGAATCGAATTGGCTGAAGTCTGGCATCTGTGATGCTGGGGACTTCAGGAGGAGGCCGAGATGGATCATCAACTCGGCACTTCTGGCTGAAGATTGTTGCAAATGCTTCAGCCTTATCTTTCGCACTGATGTGCTAGGCTCCCCCATCGTTGAGGATGGGGATATTTGTGGAGCCACCTCCTCCAGTTAGTTGTTTAATTGTCCACCACCATTCACGGCTGCATGTGGCAGGACTGCACAGCTTAGATCTAATCCATTGGTTAAGGGATCGCTTAGCTCTGTCTATCACATGCTGATTATGCAGTTTGGCACGCAGAAAAACAATCCACCCATTCTAATCCCACCTTCCAGCATTTGATCCGTAGCCCTGCAAATTACAGCACTTGAGGTGCATATCTAGACTTCTTTTGAGTGAGTTGAGGGTTTCTGCCTCAACTACCCTTTCAGGCAGTGAGTTCCAGAACGCCACCATCCTCTGGGTGAAAAAGTTTTTCCTCATCTCCTCTCTAATGTTTCTCCCAATCACTTTAAATCTATGTCCCCTATCACTGACCTCTCTGCTGAGATCAATAGGCCCTTCACCTCCACTTTTTCCAGGCCCCTCAAAATTTTGTATATTTCAATCAAATCTCCCCTCAGCCTTGTCTGTTCAAAGGAGAACAACCCCAGCCTATCCAAGCTTTCCTAATAGCTGCATTTTACCAATCCTGGAAACATCTTCATAAATCTCCTCTGTACCCTCTCTAGTGCGATTACATCCTTTCTGTAATGAGGTGACCAGAACTGCAGCTAGTACTCAAGTTGTGGCCTAACAAATGAGTTATACAGTTCCAGCATAACCTCCCTGCCTTAACCCTGCATAACCTACCTTATATTCTATACCTTGGCTAATAAAGGAAAGGATTCCATGTGCCTTTTTAACCACCTTTTCGACCTGTCCTGCTACCTTCAGGCATCTGTGGACATTCACTCCAAGGTCCCTCACTTCCTCTACACCTCAGTATTTTCCCATTAATCATGTATTCCTTTGCCTTGTTTGACCTCCCCAAATGCATCACCTCACACTTCTCCAGACTGAATGCCATTTGTCACTTTTCTGCCCATCTGACCAGACCATCAATATCTTCCTGTAGCCTACAGCTATCCTCCTCGCTATCTACCACATGGCCAATCTTTGTGTTGCCGGCAAACATCTTGATCATGCCCCCTACATTTATGTCCAAATCGTTAATATATACTACAAAAAACAGGGGACCCAGTACTGAGTCCTGCAGACCGCCATTGGAAACAGCCCTCCAGTCACAAAAACACCCGTCAACAATTACCCTTTGTTCCCTGCCACTGAGCCAATTTTGTATCCACCTTGCTGCATTTCCCTGGATCCCATGGGACTTTCTTTTTTTTAACCAGTCTGCCATGTGGGACTTTGTCAAAAGCCTTGCTAAAATCCATGTAGACCACATCAACTATTTCAGATTCTGGAGACAGTCACACCCCTTAGATTAACTACCTTGAATTCGGCCAGTGGTCAGGGACAGGAGGATGTGACTATGAGTGAGGAAGGTAGAGGGATCCAGGATGAGCTGCAGGAGCCTCAGCCCTTGTCCTTGTCCAACAGGTTCGAGATTCTTGCTCCCTTTGTGGACGAGAGCAGGGACTCTAGGGAGGATGAGCAAACTGAAAATAGCACCGTGGTACAGGGAGCCATTCAAGTGGGGGGACAAAAGAGAAATGTAGTCGTATTCAGGGATAGTATAGTTAGGGGCATACTGTTCTCTGTAGCCAGGACCGAGAGTCCTGAAGGCTGTGTTGCCTACCTGGTGCCAGGGTTCAGGATATCTCATCTGGGCTGCAGAGGAACTTGGAGCGGGAGGGGAAAGATCCAGTTGTTGTGGTCCACGTAGGTACCAACGATATAGGTAGAATGAGGATAGAGGTTCTGCTGAGGGAATATGAGTAGCTAGAGGCTGAATTAAAAGGCAGAACCAAAAGGGTAATAATCTCCAGATTAGTACCAGAGCCATGAGCAAATTAGCAAAGGGTCAATAAGATTGAAGAGGTAAATGTGTGGCTCAAAGATTGGTGTGGGAAAAATGGGTTCGAATTCGTGGGATATTGGCACCAGTACTGGGGAAGGAGGGAGCTGTTCCGATGGGCCGGGTTCCACCTGAATCATGCTGGGAACAGAGCCCTGGCGAATCGCATAACTAGGGCAGTAGATAAGGCTTTAAACTAAATAGTTGCGGGGTTGTGGAGGGTTCAGTTGCAGGGAAAATTCGGAAGTCAAAATTAAAGGAGAAGGTAGGAGTGCAGGTTAGTCATGAGGCTGATTGTTACCAGAAAATAAAAGGAAGGGACAGAAGACGTGAACGTCATATTGCACCAAGGAATTGTACAAGAGAAGGGAAATTTGATAATAGAACAAACTTAAAGGCTTTGTATCTGAATGCATGAAGCTTTCAGAATAAAATAAACAAGTTAACAGCGCAAATAGAGACGAATGGATATGACTTAGTGGCGATTACTGAGATGTGGTTGCAGGGAAACCAGGAAACTAAGGCATACCATATTGCAAAGGCCAGTGGCAGGCTGGAAGATTGAGAAACTTTTAAAGATCAACAAAGGGTTACTAAAAAAGTAATAAAAAGAGCAAAGGTAAATTATAAAAGAAAACTAGCGCAAAATATAAAAACGGGTAGCAAAAGCTTCTATAAGTATACAAAAAGTAAGAGAGTAGCTAAAGTGAATGTTGGTCCTTTGGAGGATGAGACTGGGGAGTTAATAGAGGGGAACACAGAAATGGCGGAGACACTAAATCAGTATTTTGCCAGTTTTCACAGTGGAGGACACTAGTACCATCCCAATTGTAACAGGTAATGCAGAGGTTATAGAAAGAGAGGAACATAGAAAAATCATCAACACTGGGGAGAAGTACTGAGCAAGCTATTGGAATTGAAGGCAGCCAAGTCCCCAGGGCCTGATGGCCTACATCCTAGGGTCTTAAAAGAAGTGGCAGCGGAGATAGTGGATCCATTGGTTATAATATTCCAAAATTCTCTGGATGCGGGAAAGGTTCCAGTGGATTGGAAAAAAGCTAATATAATGGCCTTATTCAAAAAGGGAAGGAGGCAGAAAGTAGGAAATGACAGACCAGTTAGTTTAACATCTGTCGTTGGAAAATTGTTAGAATCCATTATTAAGGAAGTAATAACAGGACATTTAGAAAGTCAAAATGCAATCCATCAGAGTCAGTATGGTTTTATGAAGGGTAAATCGTGTTTGACTAATTTGCTAGAGTTCTTCGAAGCTGTAACAAGCAAAGTGGATAATGGGGATCCTGTGGATGTAGTATATCTGGATTTCCAGAAGGCATTTGATAAGGTGCCGCACAAAAGGTTAATACACAAGGTAAGATCACATGGGGTTAGGGACAATTTATTAGCTTGGATAGAGGATTGGCTAACCAACAGAAAACAGAGAATCGGGATAAATTAGTCTTTTTCTGGTTGGCAAGATGTAACTAGTGGGGTGCCACAGGGTTCGGTCCTTGGGCCCCAACTATTTACAATATATATTAATGACTTGGATGCAGGGATAGAAGGTACTATAGCCAAATTTTCAGATGACACTAAAATAGGTGGGGTAGTAAGTTGCAATAAAGAAATAAGAAATGTACAAATGGATATGGATAGGTTAGGTGAATGGGCCAAAATTTGGCAGATGGAGTTTAACGTGGATAAGTGTGAGGTTATCCATTTTGGTTGGAAGAATAGAAAGGCAAATTATTATCTAAATGGAGAGAAACTTCAGAGTGCTTTGGTGCAGAGGGATCTGGGTGTCCTCGGGCATGAATAGCAGAAAGCTAGTATGCAGGTACAGCAGGTAATAAGGAAGACAAATAGAATTTTGGCATTTATTGCTAAAGGAATATAATTTAAAAGTAGGGAAGTGTTGCTGCAACTGTACAAGGCATTAGTGAGACTCCACCTGGAGTATTGCATATAGTTTTGGTCCACTTACTTGAGGAGGGATGTAGTTGCATTGGAGGCAGTTCAGAGGAGGTTCACTAGATTGATTCCAGGGATGAGGGTTTTGTCTTATGAAGAGAGATTGAGCACTTTAGGCCTTTACTCCCTAGAGCTTAGAAGAATGAGAGGAGATCTAATTGAGGTATATAAGATGATTAAGGGGATTGACAAAGTAGATGTAGAGAGGATTTTTCCTCTTGTGGGAAAATCTAGAACAAGAGGTCATAGTTTTAGGATAAGGGGAAGCAGATTTAAAACAGAGATGAGGAGAAATTACTTCTCTCAAAGGGTCGTGAGTCTGCGGAATTCACTACCCCAGAGTGTGGTAGATGTCAGGACATTGAGTAAATTTAAGGACATAGACAGATTTTTAATTAGTAAACGTTGAAGGGTTATGGAGAATGGTCAGGAAAGTGGAGTTGAGGCGGAGATGAGATCAGCCATGATCGTATTGAATGGCGGAGCAGGCTCGAGGGGCTGAATTGCCTACTCCTGCTCCTAGTTCTTATGACCTTATGACCTACCTTCCTTGTTACTTCTTCAAAAAATTCGGTCAAGTTGGTAAAACTTCCCTTTACAAATCCATCCTGACTATCCTTGATTAACCTGTGCCTTTCTAAGTGACAGTTTATCCAGTTCTCAGAATAGATTCTAATAATTTGCCCACTACTGAGGTTAGACTGACTGGCCTGTAATTATTCGGTCTATCCCTCGCTCCCTTTTTAAACAGAGGCACAAAGTTAGCAGTTCGCCAATCCTCCGGCACCACACCTGTATCCAGTGAGGACTGGAAAATGATGGTCAGACATTCTGCTATTTTGCTTACCAATATTCTTTGATGTCCTCTTTTCTAATTTCCTTTTTGATTTCACCCCTCCACTTTCTATACTCCTCTCAGCTTTCTGTAGTATTGAGTTCTCGGTGTGGGACATAAGCTTTCCTTTTCTGCCTTATCTTACGTTGTAAGCTCCTTGACATCCATGGGGCTCCAGATTTGGCCGGCACAGTGGCGCAGTGGTTAGCACCGCAGCCTCACAGCTCCAGGGACCCGGGTTCGATTCTGGGTACTGCCTGTGTGGAGTTTGCAAGTTCTCCCTGTGTCTGCGTGGGTTTTCTCCGGGTGCTCCGGTTTCCTCCCACAAGCCAAAAGACTTGCAGGTTGATAGGTAAATTGGCCATTATAAATTGTCACTAGTATAGGTAGGTGGTAGGGAAATATAGGGACAGGTGGGGATGTTTGGTAGGAATATGGGATTAGTGTAGGATTAGTATAAATGGGTGGTTGATGTTCGGCACAGACTCGGTGGGCCGAAGGGCCTGTTTCAGTGCTGTATCTCTAATCTAATCTAATCACCGGTTTTCTTTGTGGGAACATGGCCCAATTGAGAACTCTAACCCCTGTTCTACCTATGCCTTTTTCCATAATTTTGCCAAAACTGATTGAATTATGATCACTACCACCAAAATGCCCACTGTGCCCATCTTCATTTCCTAAAACTAAGTCTAAAACTGCACCCTTTCTTGTTGGACTTCCTACATACTGACCACTGCTGCATGGAATTCCAATTGCCACATTATTAAAAAGGATATTGAGGCACTAGAGAGGGTGCAGAGAAGATTTACAAAGATGATACCATAAATGCGTGGATATACATATCAGAAAAGGATGAACAGGCTGGGTCTCTTTTCTCTTGAAAAAAAGAAGGCTGAGGGGTGACCTAATAGAGGTCTTTAAAATTATGAAAAGTTTTGATAGAGTGGATACAGACAGAAAGTTTCCAATTTTGGGCAAAAGCATATCTAGAGGCCTTCAATACAAGATAGTCACCAAGAAATCCAATTGGGTATTCAGGAGAAACTTCTTTACCCAAAGATGGTGAGAATGTGCAACTCACTATCACAGGAATGGTTGAAATGAATTGTATAGATACTGCTACGATCAGGTGAGAAAGAGGTCTAGGATTCTCTTTCAGACTTCACCTGGTCTTACTGTAACAGGGTTTAATTTTAAACGCACTGTGTTTTTAGCTCCCCCTTGGTGAATCCTTGTTCACTGCTTTCCAATTATAAGGCAAAGAAACCAGCACAAACAGGCTTTCTTAGGTTTAAAGAAGAAAGGTCGAAATTTATTAAACTTGAACTTAACTCTAAAATTGGTGGACGCCTATGGTGGTGGATGGGGTGCCAATCAAGCAGGCTGCTTTGTCCTGGATGGTGTCAAGCTTCTTGAGTGCTATTGGAGCTGCACCCATCCAGGCATGTGGCGAGTATTCCATCACACTCCTGACTTGTGCCTTGTAGATGGTGGACAGGCTTTGGGAAGTCAGGAGGTGAGTTACTCGCCACAGGATTCCGAGCCTCTGACCTGCTCTTGTGGCCACAGTATTTACATGGCTACTTGAGTTCAATGTCTGGTCAATGGTAACCCCCAGGATGTTGATATTGGGGCATTCAGCGATTGTAATGCCATTGAATGTCAAGGTAAGATGTCTAGATTCTCTCTTGTTGGAGATGGTCAATGCCTGGCCAATGTGTGGCACAAATGTTACTTGCCACTTATCAGCCCAAGCCTGGATATTGTCTAGGTCTCACAGCTTTGCTACATGGACTGCTTCAGTATCTGAGGAGTCACGAATGGTGCTGAACATTGTGCAATCGTCAGCGAACATCCCCACCTCCGACCTGATGATTGAAGGAAGGTCATTGATGAAGCAGCTGAAGATGGTTGGGCCGAGGACACTACCCTGAGGAACTCCTACAGTGATGTCCTGGAGCTGAGATCATTGGCCTCCATCAATAACAGCCATCTTCCTTTGTCCTAGCTACGAGTCCAACCAGTGGAGTGTTTTCCCCTTGATTCCCATTGACCCTAGTTTTGCTGTGGCTCCTTGGTGCCATACTCGGTCAAATGCTGCCTTGATATAGATATAGAATAGAATAGAACATTACAGTGCAGTACAGGCCCTTGTTGTTGCACCAACCTGTGAAACCATCTGACCTACACTATTCCATTCTCATCCATATGTCTATCCAATGACCACTTAAATGCCCTTAAAGTTGGCGAGTCTACTACTGTTGCAGGCAGGGCGTTCCACGCCCCGACTACTCTCTGAGTAAAGAAACTACCTCTGACATCTGTCCAAAATCTATCACCCCTCAACTTAAAGCTATGTCCCCTCGTGTTTGCCATCACCATCCGAGGAAAAAGACTCTCACTATCCACCCTATCTAACCCTCTGATTATCTTATATGTCTCTATTAAGTCACCTCTCCTCCTCCTTCTGTCCAACGAAAACAACCTCAAGTCCCTCAGCCTTTCCTCGTAAGACCTTCCCTCCATACCAGGCAACATCCTAGTAAATCTCCTCTGCACCCTTTCCATAGCTTCCACATCCTTCCTATAATGCGGTGACCAGAACTGCACGCAATACTCCAGGTGCGGTCTCACCAGAGTTTTGTACAGCTGCAGCATGACCTCGTGGCTCCAAAACTCGATCCCCCGACTAATAAAAGCTAACACACCATATGCCTTCTTAACAGCCCTATTAACCTGGGTGGCAACTTTCAGGGATTTATGTACCTGGACACCAAGATCTCTCTGCTCATCTACACTACCAAGAATCTTCCCATTAGCCCAGTACTCTGCATTCCTGTTACTCCTTCCAAAGTGAATCACCTCACATTTTTCCACATTAAACTCCATTTGCCATCTCTCAGCCCAGCTCTGCAGCCTATCTATGTCCCTCTGTAACCTACAACATCCTTCGGCACTATCCACAACTCCACCGACCTTAGTGTCATCCGCAAATTTACTAACCTACCCTTCTACACCCTCATCCAGGTCATTTATAAAAATGACAAACAGCAGTGGCCCCAAAACAGATCCTTGCGGTACACCACTAGTAACTAAACTCCAGGATGAACATTTGCCATCAACCACCACCCTCTGTCTTCTTTCAGCTAGCCAATTTCTGATCCAAAGCACTAAATCACCTTCAATCCCATACTTCCGTATTTTCTGCAATAGCCTACCGTGGGGAACTTTATCAAATGCCTTACTGAAATCCATATACACCACATCCATGGCTTTATCCTCATGCACCTGTTTGGTCACCTTCTCAAAAAACTCAATAAGATTTGTGAGGCATGACCTACCCTTCACAAAACCGTGCTGACTATCTCTAATGAACTTATTCTTTTCAAGATGATTATAAATCCTGTCTCTTATAACCTTTTCCAACATTTTACCCACAACCGAAGTAAGGCTCACAGGTCTATAATTACCAGGGCTGTCTCTACTCCCCTTCTTGAACAAGGGGACAACATTTGCTATCCTCCAGTCTTCCGGCACTATTCCTGTCGACAATGACGACAAAAGGATCAAGGTCAAAGGCTCTGCAATCTCCTCCCTGGCTTCCCAGAGAATCCTAGGATAAATCCCATCTGGCCCAGGGGACTTATCTATTTTCACACTTTCCAAAATTGCTAACACCTCCTCCGTGTGAACCTCAATCCCATCTAGCCTAGTAGTCTGTATCTCAGTATTCTCCTCGACAACATTTTCTTTCTCTACTGTAAATACTGATGAAAAATATTCATTTAACGCTTCCCCTATCTCCTCTGATTCCACACACAACTTCCCATTCCTATCCTTGATTGGCCCTAATCTAACTCTAGTCATTCTTTTATTCCTGATATACCTATAGAAAGCCTTAGGGTTTTCCTTGATCCTATCCGCCAATGACTTCTCGTGTCCTCTCCTCGCTCTTCTTAGCTCACCCTTTAGATCCTTCCTGGCTAGCTTGTAACTCTCAAGCGCCCTAACTGAGCCTTCACGTCTCATCCTAACATAAGCCTTCTTCTTCCTCTTGACAAGCGCTTCAACTTCTTTAGTGAACCACGGCTCCCTCGCTCGACAACTTCCTCCCTGCCTGACAGGTACATACTTATCAAGGACACGCAGTAGCTGCTCCTTGAATAAGCTCCACATTTCGATTGTGCCCAACCCCTGCAGTTTCCTTCCCCATCCTACGCATCCTAAATCTTGCCTAATCGCATCATAATTTCCTTTCCCCCAGCTATAATTCTTGCCCTGCGGCATATCCCTGTCCCTGCCCATCGCTAAGGTAAACCTAACCGAATTGTGATCACTATCACCAAAGTGCTCACCTACATCTAAATCTAACACCTGGCCGGGTTCATTACCCAGTACCAAATCCAATGTGGCATCGCCCCTGGTTGGCCTGTCTACATACTGTGTCAGAAAACCCTCCTGCACACACTGGACAAAAACTGACCCATCTAAAGTACTCGAACTATAGTATTTCCAGTCAATATTTGGAAAGTTAAAGTCCCCCATAGCAACTACCCTGTTACTCTCGCTCCTGTCGAGAATCATCTTCGCTATCCTTTCCTCTACATCTCTGGAACTATTCGGAGGTCTATAGAAAACTCCCAATAGGGTGACCTCTCCTCTCCTGTTTCTAACCTCGGCCCATACTACCTCAGTCGACGAGTCCTCAAACGTCCTTTCTGCCGCCGTAATACTCTCCTTGATTAACAATGCCACACCCCCCCCTCTTTTACCATCTTCTCTGTTCTTACTGAAACATCTAAATCCCGGAACCTGCAACATCCATTCCTGTCCCTGCTCTACCCATGTCTCCGAAATGGCCACAACATCGAGATCCCAGGTACCAACCCATGCTGCAAGCTCACCCACCTTATTCCGGATGCTCCTGGCGTTGAAGTAGACACACTTTAAACCAAGTTCTTGCTTGCCAGTGCCCTCTTGCGTCCTTGTAACCTTATCCCTGACCTCACTACTCTCAACATCCTGTACACTGGAACTACAATTTAGGTTCCCATCCCCCTGCTGAATTAGTTTAAACCCCCCCGAAGAGCACTAGCAAATCTCCCCCCCAGGATATTGGTACCCCTCTGGTTCAGGTGAAGACCATCCTGTTTGTAGAGGTCCCACCTACCCCAGAAAGAGCCCCAATTATCCAGGAAAACAAAAACCCTCCCTCCTACACCATCCCTGCAGCCACGTGTTCAACTCCTCTCTCTCCCTATTCCTCGCTTCGCTAGCACGTGGCACGGGCAACAACCCAGAGATAACAACTCTGTTTGTTCTCGCTCTAAGCTTCTACCCTCGCTCCCTGAATTTCTGCCTTAAATCCCCATCTCTCTTCCTACCTATGTCGTTGGTGCCTATGTGGACCACGACTTGGGGCTGCTCCCCCTCCTCCTTAAGGATCCCAAAAACACGATCCGTGACATCATGAACCCTGGCACCTGGGAGGCAACATACCAACCGTGAGTCTCTCTCGTTCCCACAAAACCTCCTATCTGTTCCCCTAACTATGGAGTCCCCAATGACTAATGCTCTGCTCCTCTTCCCCCTTCCCTTCTGAGCAACAGGGACAGACTCTGTGCCAGAGACCTGTACCCCATTGCTTCCCCCTGGTAAGTCGTCAAGGGCAGTCACTCTTACCTCACCCCTGGAGTCCAGCTGTTTCATCCATGTTTGAACTAAGGCTGTAATGAGGTCAGGAGCTGAATGGCCCTGGCGGAACCCAAACAGAGTGTCACTGAGCAGGTTATTGCTAAGCATGGGGGCAGCACAGTGGCGCAGTGGTTAGCACTGCAGCCTCACAGCTCCAGTGACCTGGGCTCGGTTCTGGGTACTGCCTGTGCGGAGTTTGCAAGTTCTACATGTGACCACATGGGTTTCTGCCGGGTGGTCCGGTTTTCTCCCACAGCCAAAGACTTGCAGGTTAATAGGTAAATTAGCCATTGTAAATTGCCCCTAGTGTAGGTAGATAGGTGGTAGGAGAATGGTGGGGATGTGGTAGGGAATATGGGATTAATGTAGGATGAGTATAAATGAGTGGTTGTTGGTCGTCACAGACACAGTGGGCCGAAGGGCTTGTTTCAGTGCTGTATCTCTCTATGACTCTATGAAGTGGTGCTTGATGGCACTGTTGACGACAGCTTCCATCACTTTATTGATGATTGAGAGTAGACTGATGGGGCAGTGATTTGCTGGTTTGGACTTGTACTGCTTTTTGTATACAGGACATTTCTGAGCAAGTTTCCACATTGCTGGGTAGTTGCCAGTGTTGTAGCTGTACTGGAACAGCTTGGCTAGGGGCGCGGCAAGTTCTGGAGAACAGGTTTTCAGTACTATTGCTGGAATGATGTCAGGACCCATAGCCTTTGCAGTATCCAGTGCCTTCAGTCGTTCCTTGATATCATGAGGAGTGAATCGAATAGGCTGAAGACTGGCATCTGTGATGCTTGGGACTCCAGGAGGAGGCCGAGATGGATAATCCACTTGGCACTTCTGGCTGAAGATTTTTGCAAATGCTGCAGCCTTCCCTTTTGCACTGATGTGCTAGGCTCCCCCATCATTGAGGATGGGGATATTTGTGGAGCCATCTCCTCCAGTTAGTTGTTTAATTGTCCATTACCATTCACGGCTGGATGTGGCAGGATTGCAGAGTTTAGATCTGATCCGTTGGTTATGGGATTGCTTAGCTCTGTCTATTGCATGCTGCTTATGCAGTTTGGAACACAAATAGTCCTGGCTTGTAGCTTCACCAGGTTGACACCTCATTTTGAGGTATGCCTGGTGCTGCTCCTGGCATGCCCTCCTGCACTGTTTATTGAACCAGGGTTGGTCACCCAGCTTGATGGTAATGGTAGAGTGGGGGAGTATACTGGGCCATGAGGTTACAGATTGTTGTTGAATACAATTCTGCTGCTGCTGATAGCCCACAGTGCCTCATGGATGCCTAGTTTTGTATTGCTAGATCTGTTCGAAATCTATCCCCAATAGCACGGTGGTAGTGCCACACAACACAATGGAGGGTATCTCAATGTGAAGACGGGACTTTGTCTCCACAAGGACTGTGCGGTGGTCACTCCTACCAATACTGTCACGGCCAGATGCATTTGCGGCAGGCAGATTGATGAGGATGAGGTCAAGTATATTTTTCCCTCTTGTTGGTTCCCTCACCACCTGCTGCAGACCCTTTAAGACTCAGCCAGCTCGATCAGTATTGGTGCTACCGAGCCACTCTTGGTGATGGACATTGAAGTCTCCCACCCAGAGTACATTCGGTGCCCTTGCCACCTTCAGCGCTTCCTCCAAGTGCTGCTCAACATGAAGGAGTACTGATTGATCAGCTGAGGGGGACAGTAGGTGGTAATCAGCAGGAGGTTTCCTTGCCCATGTTTGATCTGATGCCATGAAACTTCATGGGGCCTGGAGTCGGTGTTGAGGACTCCCAGGCAACTCCCTGCCAACTGTATACCATTGTGCTGCCACCTCGGCTGGGTTTGTCCTGCTGGTGGGACATTGTCTGTAAGGTATGATTTGGTGAGTATGACTATGTCAGGCTGTTGCTTGACTAGTCTGTGGGACAACTCTCCCAACTTTGGCACAAGCCCCCAGATGTTAGTAAGGAGGACTTTGCAGGGTCAACAGGACTGGGTTTGCGATTGTCATTTGTGGTGCCTAAGTCCATAGGGTCATAGAATTACACAGCACAGAAACAGGCCCTTCATCTCATCGTATCTGTGCCAGCCATCAAGCACCTAACCTAATCTCATTTTCCAGCACTTGTATGCTATGGTGTTTCAAGTGCTCATCTAAATACTTCTTAAATGTTGTGAGGGTTCCTGCCTCTACCACCCCTTCAGGCAATTCATTCCAGATTCCAACCACCCTCTGGGTGAAAATTTTTTTCCTCACATCCCCTCTAAACCTCCTGCCCCTTACCTTAACTCTATGCTCCCTGGTTATTGACACCTTCGCTAAGGGAAAACATTTCTTCCTATCTAACCTATCAGTGCTCCTCATAATATTTTACATCTCAATCAGGGCCCCCCTCAGCCTTCTCTGCTCTAAGGAAAACAACCCCAGCCTATCCAGTGTCCCTTCATAGCTGAAATATTCCAGCCCAGGCAACATCCTGGTGAATCTCCTCTGCACTCTCTCTAGTGCAATGACATATTTTCTACAGTGTGGTGACCAGAACTGTACACAGTACTCCAGCTGTGGCTTAATTAGCGTTTTATACAGCTCCATCATAACCTCCTTGCTCTTATATTCAATGCCTCGGCTAATAAAGGGAGGTATCCCATATGTCTTCCTAACCGCCTTATCTACCTGTGCTGCTGCCTTCAGTGATCTACGGACAAGTACACCAAGGTCCCTCTGACCCTCTGTACTTCCTAGGGTCCTACCATTCATTGTGGATTCCCTTGCCTTGTTAGTCCTCCCAAAATGCATCACCTCACACTTCTCAGGATTAAATTCCATTTGCCACTGCTCTGCCCATCTTACCAGCCCATCTATATCGTCCTGTAATCTAAGGCTTTCCTCCTCACTATTTACGACCACCAATTTTCATGTCATCTGCAAACTTACTGATCATACCTACTATATTCACATCTAAATCATTAATGTACACTACAAACAGGAAGGTTCCCAGCACCGATTCCTGCGGTACACCACTGGTCACAGGCTTCTACTCGCAAAAACAACCCTCGACCATCACGCTCTGCCTCCTGCCACTAAGCCAATTTTGGATCCAATTTGCAAAATTGCCCTGGATCCCCTGGGCTCTTACCTTCTTAACCAATCTCCCATGCAGGACCTTATCGAAAGCCTTACTGAAGTCCATGTAGACGACATCAACTGCTTTGCCCTCATCTACATATCTAGTCACTGCCTCAAAAAATTCAATCAAGTTAGTTAGACATGATCTCCCCCTGACAAAGTCATGCTAATTATCCCAGATTAATCCCTGCCTCTCCAAGTGGAGATTAATTCTGTCCCTCAGAATTTTTTCCAATAGTTTCCCTGCCACTGATGTTAGACTCACCGGTCTCTAATTACTTGGTTTATCCCTGATACCCATCTTGATTAATGATACGACATTCGCTGTCCTCCAGTCCTCTAGTACCTCTCCTGTGACCAGGGAAGATTTGAAAATTTGTGTCAGAGCCCCTGCTATCTCCTCCCTTGCCTCACATAACAGCCTGGGATACAGTTCATCTGGGCTTGGGCATTTATCCACTTTTAAGCCCACTAAAACAGCTAATACTTCCTCCCTTTCAATGTCAATATGTTCAAGTATATCACAATCTCCCTCCCTGATCTCTACAGCTACATCATCCTTCTCCATAGTGAACACACATGAAAAGTAATCACTTAAAACCTCACCTATGTCCTCCGGCTCCATACACAGATTGCCACTTTGGGCCCTAATGGGCCATACTCTTCCCCTGGTTATCCTCTTGCCCTTAATTTACTAATAAAATGCCTTGGGATTTTCCTTTATCTTGCCCACCAGTGTTTTTTCATGTCCCCTCTTCGCTCTCCTAATTACTTTTTTAAGTACCCCCCCTACACTTTCTATGCTCCACTAGGGCCTCCGCTGTTTTCAGCACTCTGAATCTGCCATATGCCTCCTATTTTCCCTAATCCAATCCTCTATTTCCCTTGACATCCAGGGTTCCCTGGACTTGTTTGTCCTACCCTTCACCTTAAAGGGTACATGTTGGCTCTGAACTCTCAGTATTTCCTCTTTGAATGGTTCCCACTGGTCTGATGTAGACTTTTCTACAAGTAGTTGCTCCCAGTCCACTTTGGCCTAATCCTGTTTTATCGTATTGAAATCGGCCTTCCCCCAATTCAGTACATTTATTTCCAGTACATCTTTGTCCTTTTCCATAACTACCTTAAATCTTACAGAGTTATGGTCACTATCCCCGAAATGCTCCCCCACTGACACTTCTACCACTTGCCGAGCTTCATTCCCTAGGTTTAGGTCCAGTACTGCCCCTTCTGTTGTAGAACTTTCTATGTACTGGCTCAAAAAACTCTCCTGTGTGTACTTTAAGAATTCCACCCCCTTTCAGCCTTTTGCACTAAGACTATCCCAGTTGATATTGGGGAAGTTGACATCCCCTACTATTATTACCCTATTATTTTTACACCTCTCTGAAAATTGCCTACATATCTGCTCCTCTATCTCTCCCTGACTCTTTGGAGGCCTGTTGTACACTCCCAGCCAAGTGATTGCCCCCTTTTTGTTTTTAAGTTCTACCATATGGCCTTATTTGAGGAACCTTCTAAGATATCATCCCTCCTTACCGCAGTAATTGATCAACAGTGCAATGCCACCTCCTCTTTTACCCCCTTCCCTGTCACGGCTCAAGATTCTATACCCTGGAATATTGAGCTGCCAGTCTAGATTAGATTAGATTAGAGATACAGCACTGAAACAGGCCCTTCGGCCCACTCCTCCGTCGGTCCTGCCCCTCCGTCAACCATGTCTCTGTGATAGAAATAATATCATAATCCCAGATGCTAATCAACACCCTCAATTCATCTGCCTTACTAGTAAGACTCCTTGCATTAAAATAGATGCAATCCAGCCTTGCATTTTTCACTTGTGCCTTAATAGGTCTATATTTGCTCTGCCTTCCAGACTGACTTAATTTCTCTTCTATATTTGGCTGTGCATCACCCCCTACTGTACCTCCACTCTGTATCCCATTCTCCCTGCCAAATTAGTTTAAACTCCCCCCAACAGCACTAGCAAACCTCCCAGCAAGGATTTTGGTCCCGTTCCGGTTCAGGTGCAACCCGTCCAACTTGTACAGGTCCCACCTTTGCCAGAAGCAGACCCAGTGATCCAGGAAACTAAAGCCCTCCCTCCTGCACCATCTCCTCAGCCATCGGCTCTATCAAGTCCAGGTAAGGAAACCCAGAACCTATCCCAGATTGTGGGGCCAGGCTCATTTGCATGCTCGGAGAAGGTCCATCTCTCCAACAGGAGAGAAAGATTTGAGAAGGGCCTACCAGAACTCTTATTTTTTTGAATAGAAGATATCAAGTGATTTTGTTGTAGGTAATCAGTCCTGATTGATCACCTGTGGCAACAACTTGTGGGGTCTTACCTGGGCATAGCGGGGACCAGCTTAGTTGGCATTCATTCTTCTGAGGCCTATAATTGGCATAATTTCTCTGCAAGTCCAAGAACTCCCTCAGAAAAATTCCTGTGGTAATGCAGGTGAGCAAAAAATCCACTCTTTCGCCCCTCTCCACCTCAGGAATTTCCTGGCCTTTCTCCACAAGGTGGAATCCTGGAGAGCAGAATTTTGGGCCCAGCATATTCTGTAGAATGAAGGGACTTTATGAGTCAAATGGCTTTTTCTCATTCTATGCTCCCTTATGCTGTTATCACTCTTCACTTTGCTCTTCTGATTGGCGGTATTCCTGGAGGTTTCATCACATGACTTTCCCACCTCCGACTGCCCCGTCCCATGCTCCCCACAGTGGTTGCCTGGCTCCTCTATCGTCGTGGTGCACCGCCTTCCCAACTGAACAGCAAACGGACTCTTCAATGACTGTCAGTCAAACAACCTGCTTTACCCATCTCCAATATTTTTATGCTAATAAGCGGAAGTCTTCAAAGAAAGAAAAAATAGCACATAAATTATTTAGTGCCTGTATTATTTTCTTTTCTCGGGTTGCTTACAACGATGTCCAGGAGATGAATCTTTAATTCCTGGGAGCTCCAGGACAATCCTGCAGGGCTGGCAAACCTAAGACCATCAAATGTAGGGCCATTCAAACCAACTGGATCTGATGACTCTGTTCTGTGCAGCACTGTGGGATGCCTGCTGCATTGTTGTTCAAGGATAATACAGAACAATTCAGACAGAGGAAAGAAGGAAAATGTCATCCCAGTTAATTGCAATCTTCTTCTTGACATGTTTCTTGGCATTATTGAACCTTTTTTCCCTGCTATCCTGTTATTGTCTTCTATTCTAAAAGATCAGTTTAGCTGTTTAATACTTCACCGTGATCTACTTTCCATTGTATTGGCATTGATCATGGTGGGTTTGTGCTGATTTCAAAGCAAAAGAATAACTCTCCTCCTCAGCATCTCCACCACAACAAGCATGATCACCTACACTGTTGATTCCTGCTGCCTGGAGATTCTACTTGCAGCATTACATCTGCAGTATTATCGTCTATTAATATGTTTGAAGTCAGAAGTCTCATTTGCATCTATTTAACACTGATGTGTTCATTTAATGACTTACAGAACATCCTAAAATCTAATTTGCAAAAATTGATAAATTATGTGATGTTGCTTGGGTGGTAAATTAATGCTATAACAGTTTTTTGAGATTGAGAATGAGAAAAGGCCATCCCTTCCAAAAGATTTCCCTTCTTAATTATCCAGCATTTATCACCCAAATATTTTGGAAATAGCCTTAACAGCCAGGTTGATCCTACAGAATATTTTTCATCACAGAAAGGGACAGTGAGGTCAAGTTACTTGCAGAGGCCAGTAGAGGGCAGAATCATGATATCAATTCAAATGAGTGAACAAATAGTTTTCACCACTTTTTCCAAGAACCATTTTAGCACATCCCCAAGTTCATTAAGGGAATTATCAAAATAGATTTGACATGCAATAGACCTATATCCATTTTTAAAATTGCATATTTTAAATTGGACAGATTACATACTCACTGCCAAAGCTCCAGGAGATTCAAGTAACTACTGTTTCTAACTTTGTGTTTTAATATTTCTTATTTCTCCTTGGTCAACGAAAGAAAATACTTATTTTTAGCACATCCTAATTCTGTTGCTCCCGCCAGACTCCATGGGCTGCCTGAGTCAGTTACACTGAGTTATATATAAAGGGCAAATGTTCGAAAAGCACTTTGACCAGTTGGAGTCCAAAAGGGGGGATTTGAGCATGATGGTCACTAGGATTTCTATCCATAATGGAAATGGGTATGTTGCCCTATGTGCCAAATTCCCAATTTACTCCCCCAGTGGGTGAAGCTCCACAGCAAGAGTGCAGATTTACCTGATACTTTCGATCATCATTTAGGGTCTCTGCTGGGACCGACTAGTTGAATCCATATTGAACAAGATCACCTCCAACTTGCCCTCCCAGTCACACACTATCCTGACTTAGAAAGATACCGCTATTCATTCATCAAAATCCTGGAACTCTTTCCATAACAGCACTGCGGGAGTACCCTCAGCACACGGACTGCAGCGGTTAAGAAGATCCACCACCATCTTCTCATGGGTAACTAATGCCAGCCTTGCCAACAATGCCCACATCCCATTAGTGAATTTTAAGAAAGAGTTAATTTGATTGGAGTACAGTGACTGCAAACAGTTCTTTGAATAAAAGTCAGAAAAAGCTCTCTGTAGTAAGAAGAAGGATGCAAAAATAAAGCTCCCACAAATACATTTTTATCGCATTATAGTAAGAAGCATAATTTCCCTCTGGGCAGTAGTGAACAGCCTTACAATTCTCTATGTGAAGAGGTTTCCCCTGTCCTCTGTTCTCTCTTACATTTAATCCATGGCTCCTTATTCTAGAGCCCTTAATTGCTGGAAACAGTCATCTTCCATCTTCAATGAAAACAAAATATTGCTAATGCTGGAAGTCTGAAATAAAAACAGAAAGTGCTGGAAATGCACAGCAGGTCTGGAAGTGGTTGTAGAGAGAGAAAGAGTTGATGTTTCGGGAAGCCTGAAGAAGAGTCATATCCGACTCAAAGCAAGGACTCTGTTTCTCTCTCCACAGGTGCTGCCAGAACTGCCGAGTATTTCTAGCACTTTCTGCTTTATTTCAGCTTCCACCTACCCTGTCCCATCTTTTCATAATATTAAACACTTCTTTCCAGTTGTTTGATTCTATTTATGGGATATATTTAATCACAAAATTCACACTTATGTGACAAGTCTTAATTTCAACAAAGTGAGGCTGCTGGGAGCAGTCCAGTGTCACGCTCGTGGAAGGAGCAGTGATGAAGATTAAAATGAACTGGCGGAATTATGAAACAAAAGGCAATTGTTTGAACTAAGCTACAAGAAAATGGACACTGTTAGGCTACAGACAAGATGGAGGAGAGGTCAGGTGACCCCCCCTCCTGTACTGTCAATAAATAAGGCTGTCTGCAATGATGAAACTCATTTACTGCATCTGAATTAACTTTGGGGAAAATATATTGAAATGAAAAGAAGCCAATTTCATGTTAATGACTTCTACCTACAGAAATGGGACTAACAAAGGTTCTTCGACTGATGCCACATCCCAAACCAAAATGAATAGGTGTGAAGTAGCACCATTGCAACAGAATGGTCCCCATACAGACACCAACAGATAGCAATGGTTTCCATATCCTGGAGCATTGTATGGTCACACCAGGGTAGAGGGCCCTAAGAACCCTGCTGAATAACGAATTGAACAGCCACTGCAGTGGAGAAATTGCAAGGTGGCTTTGAGACTCTCCATCTGGGAATGTAAAGGAGTCACACCACCAACTTTGGGCTGAGTATTAACCACAGAAGACTACAACACTTCAGCAACTCCAAGACAAGGAACATTCAGGTCTGCAACTCCATTGTAAAATTTCCTCCCGAAAGAAACTCTGAAGGTTTTTTAAGCAACAGACTCTGGCACAGTAATTTGGAATTTAATTGCAACCTACTCTTTTCTCTCTATCTATCTATTCTTGTGTGTGCATGTATGAGTGAATGTGTGTGTGGGTGAGGTTGCAACCATTTTGGGAATTGTTTAAAAATAAATAGTTGTCTTTCTTTTTTAACCTATGAGAAAACTTGTCATTTGTCTGTTTATCTGACCATATAAACAGTCAGGGACTAACACACCATTTTTAACAAAACTCTACCTGCGGTCAGTTGGGAGGTGAAAAGTGGAAGCCACCCACACCACTTACTACCTGTCTCTAATACCAGCATCTAGGATACTTGAAGTTTAGGATGAACAGAAGAGGAAAATTTAGAGGAATGCAATAGCCAAGCTCCTTCATGACTCAAACAGGAATATTTTTCCAGTCATTTCCTTTCATAACAACACAATAGTGTATTTGAAAATTGACTTCAGACAGCTGTGATTAAGACATAAGAGTATATTTCTCAATCACCACTGTTGGTGGTATTGGTGTGCAAGGATTATTAAGAGGTGAAATTAGGCAGTGAACCTAATCACTGGGTCTAAGCCTAAAATGTGTTGCTCAGGCACCACTGGGGATAGGACAGGTGAGGGCTAGTACAATGTATTACAATAAGTTATACTGCTATAGAAATCAGTACATAATCAGGAGTACACAGTTCGTGACAGCCTGACAGCCACCAGTATAGAGTGAACATTACAAGGAGGGCCAATTTGAATTTAAAGGGAGCTTGGTGATTCTTTTGGTGAAACTTATATCAGCAATTTAAATGCAGCGTTTTGCTTCTGGTATTTGTCTGCAATTTGTTTTTACCACGCCACTTTGAAGCGATTACTGCAAATTGACCTTTAGAGACAACCAAAGCTATATGGCAGTTCTCATAAAGAGACCTGCACTTAAACGCACGTTTTAGGCCAAGAGGCTTGGCTCAGATATTTTTAGTCACTAAAATTGAATGTCACCCTGAGAATCAACAATACTGTACAATTTGTTTTCCTGGTGCTCAAAAGGCAGGATGGGGAGAAGGAAAATTGTAAATCTGACAAAGGTGAAGATCCTGCAAAAACAGCATCACCAGAATTGAAAGAAATTTCTAAAATGGATATTGAATGAAAGCTGTTAGAAGAAATAAAGATGTTACAATATTTTTCCAGTAACAGCCTGTCATCAGATATATA
The DNA here is from genome assembly GCF_036365525.1 of Heterodontus francisci. Taxonomy (NCBI): domain Eukaryota; kingdom Metazoa; phylum Chordata; class Chondrichthyes; order Heterodontiformes; family Heterodontidae; genus Heterodontus; species Heterodontus francisci. The sequence goes on along the minus strand of NC_090372.1, from coordinate 188,173,642 downwards.
TTTATAATCCAATATTGGCAACAGTTGAATTTTTCCACAAAGCTCAGAAAATGTTGTGTTCCTGTCCATTAGTGCCAGTAAGAATCACTGTCATTATTAGGATTGGAGACAAGCCAATAAATTCACAGAAGTGAAAGGATCTTGTCTCTGAGAGACAAATATGATGCAGGCAGACATACAAAAGCAAAATACTGCGGATGCTGGAAATCTGAAGCAAAAACAGAAAATGCTGGAAGTATTTAGCAGGTCAGGCAGCAAATGTGGAGAGAAAAGCAGAGTTAACGTTTCAGGTCTGCGACCTTTCATCTGTTTTTCTCTCCACAGATGCTGCCTAACCTGTTGAGTATTTCCAGCATTTCCTGCTCTTGTTTCATGATGCACAGAATCTGATCCTTCCCAGTGATGAAGTAAAATGATGGGTTGGATGTAGTTCAAAGGTTAAGACGTCACCAGTTAGGATCACAGAGATAGCTAGGTATGGATGAAAGAGGCTATACAGCTCTTTTAGCTCCTCCTTCCATAGAAACCTATAGTCCTTCGCTCTCTCACCCCCTCATCACAGCATCTAGCTGACTCATGGATGATTCTAAAGTTTTTGTTGCCACTACCCCACACGGAAGCCTATTCCAGGTATTCATCACTCTTTGCATGAAGAAGTGCTTCTTAACATCAGTCCTGAACTTGCCTTTTACCAGGCCAGTGGTACTCAAAAATGTGAAAAGACATTCATATAGCATTTTTAAGTGTTAAAGAACAAGACATTTTGAAGTCTAATGTCGGTAGAATCACTTAAGTATGTAATCACAACAGGACGAATTGTATATCGATGAAAGCTGAGGGAGCATTCTTGTGAATGTGACTTAGCCACTACACGTGATGGTATGATGGTTAATAAATTTTAAAATCATTTTAATTCCAGTTAGCTAGAGCGGATGCTGATCAGAATTTGACAGCCAGAGAGAAGACAGTTAAAATATAAGTCCTGATTTTCAAAAAAGGACTGCTTCCACGTTTTTGAACTATCTCTCTTGTTTATCAACTTGAGAAAGCTCAGTGAACACTGAAATGGGTGAGAAAAATCTGGAGACAATGTTCGGGGATACTAAACCTGCATTTTAAATTGTAGAAGAAATGGAAGCCTAAGGGAAATGACGTCTGCTTCAATAAGGCTCTTTTATTATATTCAGTGAACCTTAACAATGTGCCAACTCGTGAGCAAACACACATATTTCTGCCTAAAATAAATCACATTTAAGACGCTATAACTGGTAACTTTGAAATTGACGCTAATGCCAATGATTACAGAAGGCAAGGGAAGAGGCTCGCGAAAGTTAAGTGTTCAAATATTTTTGTGATGTCTCGGAGTAGGAACAGCAGTGTAGAAAAAGTGTGAATGAGGAAGAAATAAGGACCATAATCAGTGAGAGTGAGTAAGTCTGAAAGAAATCAGTGCCAGAGACCCCAGTTAGACAGATTTTTGATCTACAAGGGAGTTTAATGTTATAGGGGGCAACGGTGGGGAACGGTGTGGGGAGGCAGTGGCAGGAAAGTGGAGTTAAGGCCACAATCAGATCAGCCATGATCTTATTGAATGGTGCAGCAGGCTCGAGGGGCCGAGTGACCTACTCCTGCGCCTATTTCTTATGATCTAAAAGCGGCGGGAGGGAGTAAGCGGGAGTCAGAGTGCTTGCATTCGAAAAAAGCAGGAAAAAAAAAATCAATGTGTCATGTCACAGGAAAGCAAGTAAGTGATTGGTTGGTGAGTAGTTCTTTTTTTCTCTCTCTAAACTCCCTTTGGCTACCTGAGGCCTGGAGTGCCCCAGCTGCATGAGGGTTTCCTGCACTGATTCTCAGACGTCACAGCTACTGGAACTGAGCTCACTGGCGGAGGAGCTGAGGAGCCAGTGTCCACACTTGGAGCACCCTGAGGGGAGCCCCCAGCTGTGCAGGTCAGCCTCTCCTACTCGCTTTCAAGGCTCACTTGAACCTGCCTGCACACCAGAGAAAGACAAAGAACTGGAGAAGACTCCAGGTGCCTCATTCTTCTCTCGCCTTGCCATTGCTGCAGTGAGTCCATGGCTAAGGTGATGGTGCAGGTCTGCAAGCATTTCTGGGATCTGGCTCTCCATGAGGATCGCCAACCTTTTCATGGAGGAAGCCACGTGCTCAAATGCTTGAGACATGGCAGCACTCATGTCATGGATGAACTCCTCCATCGTCTGCTCAGGGCTGCACACTGCCTCTGGCATCTCCACCAGATGTTGCCTTACCTCTGTCTGCAACTCCAGCATGCCTTGTGCTGTTGACACCAGAGTCTTGACATCAGTCTGGGGCTCAGCATGGACCTGGCCACCCACAGTCGTCTGTCTCAGCCTCAGCCAGTGCTCGCGTGTGTTTGCGGTGTGCTCACCAGCTTGTGACCCTGATTCTACAGCCACCAAAGTGAAAGTACTTGCGCTGGTGGAAGGTGCATCCTCTAAGTTGTCCTCCTCCTCAGAGGTGGGCGTCTGGCCCCCTTCTGGTTGATTCTATTGTGGATGCCGACCTGCATGAGAAAAAAGAAACATGTGTGGGTTAGGCTGTGCAGATTTCATCATCCCAACCATAGACGTTGTGGGTCTCCAGAAGTGAACTGCATGTCGATGGAAGCCAATCCTCTCTCTCTCCTGTGTGGAAACTCCAGTATCTCCATCGGAAATAGCGCGGCCGGCCTGGGTACCTGCCAATTCTAACATCTCTTCCTCGGCTGTAGAGAGAGGCCAAAGACCTGGGATTCTGTCACTAGCTCGGGCTGCCGCCCTCCTGTTGTGGGCCCTCTTGTCCTGCAAGTGGAAAACTGGAGATAGTCAAACTTTGCACAGAGATCAACGTGACAGTTCTGCTAGTGTCAGCCCCTTGTCCCCTAGTAGGATATCACATATAGCTCATGCTCCCATCCACACTTGGGAGTTAATGGGGACGTCACACCAATTTGCTTTGTTGAATAATCATTTTCTTTAATCCACTGACTGGAGATATAAATTTATATTTTTTGAAGAAATTTAATAGAGGATAGATGAAGGATGACTTTGCTGGCATCTTAGAATGGCCACCTAATTTACAACACTGTATCCTACATTACAAGGCCTGTGAAGAGGGAGACAAAATGTCTGCTCATTCCCCAGCAAGAACCAAGACCCAAGAAGTTTAAGGGAACTGCTTGTTCTTTTTCTTTTAGCAAGGAAAAATACTGCTAACTGCTATGTTTGAATCACTGAGTGACAAGCCCCTTGTCATCTGTGGTTTTAAGCTTATGTTTCTCTGCAGCAGAACGGAAAAGCTTCTGGACTCTGACACATGCAGACCCAAGTGGGGATCCCTCGCTCTCCATTTCAGCTTGCAAGATTCGAACTCTGCCTGTTGACTGACCACCTTTGCATACCCCGGCTACAATCACAAACCCCCTTGAAGGAAATCATCCGTATCGCTGTCTCCAAGAGACTCACTGAACCAGTCATCTACCTCCTCGAACTAAAAGCCTTAGGATCACCAAATTCAGCTAGAAGCCAGCCGGATTGCCAAACGCCACAGACTGTATACCCCTTTTTCTCCCATCGACTCTAAATCAACAAATCTACCTTTCCTCACTCTGTAACCTATTTGTGTGTGTGTAAACCTCTAGTGTGTGTGTGTGTGTGAGTGAAAGTTGGCACATAGTTTATTATTTTCATTAGTTCAGCTTAGGTACAATAAAGGTAACCTCTTTCTTTGGTAAACTCAAGAAAACCTGTCTAATGGTTCATGTTGTCATCATAAAAAGTAAGTAATCAAACACCTACTGAATTGGCCAGTACATCTACTATAAGAAAGAATTAAACCTGTTGTGGTCATACAGGGAGAGGGAAAAGAGGGAAGCCCTTCAACCCCTCTTTACCTGACCATAACGGGGGTGAACTGTGAAAGAAGGTGACTGGTGGCCGAGTTGCAGCCATGCATCTGTCAGGATGTGGTGATGCCTAACCCTCTCTGCCAGCACAGTTGTAGTGCCTCCCTCCCCATGTTCCGCATCCTCCTGCATTGCCACTTGCTATCCCTAAAAAGGAGAGAGTTATGGAGTAGTCACCTTGGCAGGAGGTTGTTGACCCTCTTGCAGCACTGAACCCAGTTGCGTTGGGTGATTCCATGGCTACTGCCCTCCTCAGCGATCTCCATCCATGCTTGCTTGGTCCGGAGAGCTCCTGGATTTCTGAGTCCGTGGTCAGCAGCACAGCAGTTCAGCAGCAGAGGGACTCCAGGCAGGGGGTCGCAGTTCAGCAGCAGAGGGACACCAGGCAGGGGGTCAACAGCACCGCAGTTCAGCAGCAGAGGGACTCCAGGCAGGGGGTCAACAGGACAGCAGTTCAGCAGCAGAGGGACTCCAGGCAGGGGGTCGCAGTTCAGCAGCAGAGGGACTCCAGGCAGGGGGTCAACAGGACAGCAGTTCAGCAGCAGAGGGACTCCAGGCAGGGGGTCGCAGTTCAGCAGCAGAGGCACTCCAGGCAGGGGGTCAGCAGCACAGCAGTTCAGCAACAGAGGGACTCCAGGCAGGGGATCAGCAGCACAGCAGTTCAGCAGCAGAGGGACTCCAGGCAGGGGGTCAGCAGCACAGCAGCAGAGGGACTCCAGGCAGGGGGTCGCAGTTCAGCAGCAGCAATGGCAAAACTTCATCAAAGGCAAAGCAGCAGCAAAGTCAGTAAGTGAAGTAAAAGCAAAATACTGCGGATGCTGGAAATCTGAAACAAAAACAAGAAATGCTGGATTCACTCAGCAGGTCTGGCAGCATCCGTGGAAAGAGAAGCAGAGTTAACGTTTCGGGTCAGTGAAGTAGCAGTTTAAGCAGTACTGGCAGTGCTTTAAAGATGACGCCAGCACCTCCATTGTCTTTGCTGATGATGCAATTGGCACTTCGCCTCCTCCCCCTTCCCCCAGCAGGTGATTGGCCGGGTCCCATGCCTCCATTATGATAATTGGCCGCTCACCGCCTGATCGTGGTGGGCTGCACACGTGACAAGTGGTGACCCACTTCCAGGTCTGCCACCAGGACCCGCAACGGGTAAACTAAATTCTGCCCTAAACGTGTCACGGTTATGGCTGATGAATGTTGGACAGATTCAGACTCACTCACTCAGTATTGGCACTTGAGGGGCCCCTAAATGGAACTGGCAGCTGCGACAGTTATGGAAACGTTTGAGGTTTTTGGCCTGTCAAATGACACCAAGATCAAACAACTTCAAGAACAAATCGATCAGAAACTACAGGAATGGATGGTCACGCCATCAAGCTTCGTCCAAGATGACTGGCAATCATTGAAATCCATCATCGCTCATATATGCCACGAAATCCCCGGACACAATGCGAAAAGTCACCAAGACTGGTTTGATAGGAGCAATACAGAAACACGCAAAATCATCGATTGTAAACGGACAGCGTTCCAAACCTGGCAACAGGATCCAAACTCCACAAAAAAGAAACTTGCCCACCAGACAGCCAAAGCTGATGTTGAAAGAAGAACCCATGATTTAAAGAACAAATGGTGGACAGAGAAGGCTGAGCAAATTCAACTCTTCGCTGACATGCATGACATGCGCACCTTTTTCAAAACAACCAAAGTGATTTACGGACCCTAAACACACGGACCAACACTAATAAGATCCAAAGATGGCAAGACTGTTCTCAAAGACATGGACAGTATCAACACCCGCTGGAAAGAGCAATTTGAAGAACTCCACGGTGGGCATGCACCTGCTGGAGAACCTCTAACAACATACAATCAGAAGTGAGCTGCACAATGATCCAAAACTTGATGACGTGATAATTTCTGTCAACCAGATGAAAAACAACAAAGCTTCTGGCCCTGGAAATATCCCTGGGGAAGTACTGAAATATAGAGGAGACATACTGATCTCTCAGATACATGCCCAATAGTGAAGCTCTGGCTGAATAAAGAAATTCCAAGTGAATTTAGAGATCACAGAATCATACAGTGCAGAAGAGGCTCTTCGGCCCATCGAGTCTGCACCGATGCATGAAAGACACCTGACCTGTCTATCTAATCCCATTTGCTAGCACTTGGCCCATAGCCTTGAATGTCATTGGCAAACAGGATTAAGGAAAATCCCAAGGCTTTTTATACATATATAAAGAGCAAGAGGGTAGGTAACCAGGGAAAGGGTTGGCCCACTCAAGGACAGAGATGGGAATCTATGTGTGGAGCCAGAGGAAATGGGCGAGGTGCTAAGTGAGTACTTTGCATCAGTATTCACCAAAGAGAAGGACTTGGTGGATGATGAGCCGAGGGAAGGGAGTGCAGATAGTCTCAGTCATCTCATTATCAAAAAGGAGGAGGTGTTGGGTGTCTTGCAAAGCATAAAGGTAGATAAGTCCCCAGGGCCTGATGGGATCTACCCTAGAATACTGAGGGAGGCAAGGGAAGAAATTGCTGGGGCCTTGACAGAAATCTTTGCATCCTCATTGGCTACAAGTGAGGTCCCAGAGGACTGGAGAATAGCCAATGTTGTTCCTTTGTTTAAGAAGGGTGGCAAGGATAATCCAGGAAATTATAGGCCGGTGAGCCTTACGTCAGTGGTAGTGAAACATTTAGAGAGGATTATTCAGGACAGGATTTACCCCCATTTGGAAACAAACAAACTTATTAGCGAGAGACAGCATGGTTTTGTGAAGGGGAGGTCGTGTCTTACTAATTTGATTGAGTTTTTTGAGGAAGTGACGAAGATGATTGATGAAGGAAGGGCAGTGGATGTTATCTATATGGACTTTAGTAAAGCCTTTGACAAGGTCCCGCATGGCAGACTGGTACAAAAGGTGAAGTCACACGGGATCAGAGGTGAGCTGGCAAGATGGATACAGAACTGGCTCGGTCATCGAAGACAGAGGGTATCAGTGGATGGGTGTTTTTCTGAATGGAGGGATGTGACTAGCGGTGTTCTGCAGGGATCAGTGCTGGGACCTTTGCTGTTTGTTGTATATATAAATGATTTGGAGGAAAATGTAGCTGATCTGATTAGTAAGTTTGCGGACGACACAAAGGTTGGTGGAGTTGCAGATAATGATGAGGATTGTCAGAGGATACAGCAGGATATAGATCGGTTGGAGACTTGGGCGGAGAAATGGCAGATGGAGTTTAATCCGGACAAATGTGAGGTAATGCATTTTGGAGGGTCTAATGCAGGTGGGAGGTATACAGTAAATGGCAGAACCCTTAGGAGTATTGACAGGCAGAGAGATGTGGGCGTACAGGTCCACAGGTCACTGAAAGTGGCAACGCAGGTGGATAAGGTAGTCAAGAAGGCATACGGCATGCTTGCCTTCATCGGTCGGGGCATGGAGTATAAAAATTGGCAAGTCATGTTGCAGCTGTACAGAACCTTAGTTAGGCCACACTTAGAATATTGCGTGCAATTCTGGTCGCCACACTACCAGAAGGACGTGGAGGTTTTGGAGAGGGTACAGAGGAGGTTTACCAGGATGTTGCCTGGTCTGGAGGGCATTAGCTATGAGGAGAGGTTGGAAAAACTCGGATTGTTTTCACTGGAACGACGGAGGTGGAGGGGTGACATGATAGAGGTTTACAAAGTTATGAGCGGCATGGACAGAGTGGATAGTCAGAAGCTTTTTCCCAGGGTGGAAGAGTCAGTTACTAGGGGACATAGGTTTAAAGTGCAAGGGGCAAAGTTTAGAGGGGATGTGCGAGGCAAGTTTTTTACACAGAGGGTGATGAGTGCCTGGAACTTGCTGCCAGGGGAGGTGGTGGAAGCAGATACAATAGCGACGTTTAAGAGACATCTTGACAAATACATGAATAGGAAGGGAATAGAGGGATATGGGCCCTGGAAATGCAGAAGGTGTTAGTTTAGACAGGCATCAAGATTGGCGCAGGCTTGGAGGGCCGAATGGCCTGTTCCTGTGCTGTACTGTTCTTTGTTCTTTGTTGTTCTTTGTTATGACGTGCCAAGTGCTCATCCAGGTACTTTTTGAAGGATATGAGGCAACCTGCATCTACCACCCTCCCAGGCAGGGCATTCCAGACCGTCACCATCCTCTGGGTAAAAAAGTTCTTCCTCAAGTCCGCCTTAAACCTCCCACCCCTCACCTTAAACTTGTAACCCCTCGTAACTGACCCTTCAACTAAGGGGAACAGCTGCTCCCTATCCATGTCCATGCCCCTCATAATCTTGTGCACCTCGATCAGGTCACCCCTCAGTAGTCTCTGCTCCAGCGAAAACAACCCAAGCCAATCCAACCTCTCTTCATAGCTTAAATGTTCCATCCCAGGCAACATCCTGGTGAATCGCCTCTGCACCCCCTCCAATGCAATCACATCCTTCCTATCATGTGGCGACCAGAATTGCACACACAGTACTCCAGCTGTGGCCTTATCAAAGTTCTGTACAACTCCAACATGACCTCCCTGCTTTTGTAATCTATGCCTCGATTGATAAAGGCAAGTGTCCTATATGCCTTTTTCACCACCCTATTCACCTGCCCTTCTGCCTTCAAAGATCTATGGACAAACACGCCAAGGTCCCTTTGTTCCTCGGAACTTCCCAGTGTCAGGCCATTCATTGAATACTTCCGTGTCACATTACTCCTTCCCAAAGTGTATCACTTCACACTTTTCGGCATTAAATTCCATCTGCCACTTTTCTGCCCATTTGACCATCCCGTCTATATCTTCCTGTAACCCAAGACACTCAACCTCACTGTTAACCACTTGGCCAATCTTTGTGTCATCTGCGACCTTACTGATCCTACCCCCCACATAGTCGTCTATGTCGTTTATATAAATGACAAACAATAGGGGACCCAGCACAGATCCCTGTGGTACGCCACTGGACACTGGCTTCCAGTCACTAAAACAGCCGTCTGTCATCACTCTCTGTCTCCTACAGCTAAGCCAATTTTGAATCCACCTTATCAAGTTACCCTGTATCCCATGTGCATTTGCCTTCTTGATAAGTCTCCTATGTGGGAACTTGTCAAAGGCTTTGCTGAAATCCATGTAAACTACATCAACTGCACTACCCTCATCTACACACCTAGTCACATGCTCAAAAAATGCAATCAAATTTGTTAGGCATGTCCTCCCTCTGACAAAGCCATGCTGACTATTCCTAATCAAATTTTGCCTCTCCAAGTGGAGATAGATTCTCTCCTTCAGAATTTTCTCCAATAGTTTCCCTACCAGATGCCATGATGATCACAATCTTCAAGAAAGGAGACAAGTTGAATTGAAGCAACTGCAGGCCATAGCATTGCTCTCAACTGTTGCCAAAGTCCTAGCTAGGATATGTCTTAATTGCTTCCTGCCAGTTGCAGAGGAGGTGCTTCCAGAGCCCCAGTGCAGCTTCCAACCCACCAGAGGAACAATCAGCATGATCTTCACAGCATGCCAACAGCAGGAAAAGTGCAGAGAGCAGAAAACCCCTTTGTACACACCATTCTTCAATCTTACAAAAACCTTCAACTCATTGAAACGAACTGCCCTTTGGAACGTGCTAAAGCAATATGGATGCCCAGCTAAGATCATAAACATCATCCATCTACAGTATGCTGATGACACATAAGTTCGTGGTCACTCTGAAAAAGAACTAGAACAGATAGTTGACGTATTCATCAAAGCCTATGAGAGCAGGGGACTTACCCTGAATACCAGGAAATCCAAGGTCCTCTACCAATCCATACCAATTGTATTTAATTCAGGAGGAGTCTGAAATATTAGATATGATAAGCATAATGAAAGAGGAAGTACTAGAGGGTCTGACATCCTTGAAAGTGGATAAATCATCAGGGCTGAATGGATTGTATCCCAGGTTGTTAAAGGAAGCCAGGGAAGAAATAGTGGATGCTGTGAGGATCATCTTCAAATCCTCACTAGATACAGGCAAGGTACCAGAGGATTGGAGGCCTGCGAATGTTGTCCCATTATTTAAAAAGGGTGCGAGGGATAGGTCAAATAATTATAGGCTGGTCAGTCTGACCTCAGTGGTGGGTAAATTAATAGAATCAATTCTGAGAGACAGGATAAACTATCACCTAGAAAGGCACAGATTAATCAAGGACAGTCAGCATGGATTTGTTAAGGGAAGGTCGTGTCTTACTAACTTGATTGAATTTTTTTAAGGATCTAACAAGGAGGATTGATGCGGGTAGTGCAGTGGTTGTCGTCTACATGGATTTTAGTAAGGCATTTGACAAGGTCCCACATGGCAGACTGGTCAGAAAAATGAAAGCCCATGGGATACAGGGGAATATGGCAGGTTGGATCCAAAATTGGCTCAGTGACAGGAAACAAAGGGTAGTAGTCGATGAATGTTTTCGCGAATGGAAAGTGGTTTCCAGTGGCGTTCCACAGGGCTCAGTGTTGAGTCCCTTGCTGTTTGCGGTATATATTAATGATTTGGACTTAAATGTGGGAGGCATGATTGGGAATTTTGCAGATGATACAAAAATTGGCCGTGTAGTTGATGGTGAAGAGGATAGCTGTAGACTCCAGAATGATATCAGTGGTTTGGTTGAGTCGGGGGAAATGTGGTAAATGGAATTCAATCCTGAGAAGTGTGAGGTAATGCATTTGGGGAGGTCAAACAAAGTGAGGAAATACACAATAAACAGGAGGATATTGAGAGGGGTAGGAGATGTGAGAGAACTTGGAGTGCATGTCCAAAGGTCTCTGAAGGTGGCAGGACAGGTAGGTAAAGTGGTGAAGAAGGCAAATGGAATGCTTTCCTTTATTGGCGAGCTACAGAATACAAAAGCAGGGATGTAATGCTGGAACAGTATAAAATGCTGGTTCGGCCACAGCTGGAGTATTGTGTACAGTTCTGGTCACCACATTACAGGAAGGACATAATTTATCTGGAGAGAGTACAGAGAAGATTTCCAAGAATGTTGCCAGGGCTTGAAAGTTGCAGCTGTGAGGAAAGATTGGATCAGGTAGGGTTGTTTTCCTTAGAACAGAGGAGGCTTAGGGGTGACTTAATTGAGATGTACAAAATTATGAGGGGCAGGAAGAATTTGTTTCCCCTAGTGGAGAGATCAATTACCAGGGGACAAAGATTTAAGGTGATTGGTAGAAGGATTAGAAGGGACATGAGGAAAAACTTTTTCACCAGAGGGTAGTGGGTGTCTGGAATTCACCACCCGAATCAGTGGTGGAGGCAATTTAAAAGGTACCTAGACCTGCATCTGAAATGCTGTAACCTGCAAGGCTACAGACCAGTTGCTGGAAGGTGGAATTAGATTGGGCAGCTAGTTTTTTCAGCCGGGGCAGACACGATGGGCTGAATGGCCCCTTTCTGTGCCATAACTTTTCTATGGTTTTAACTTTTCGATGGTTCTATGTTTCTAAGTTTGCCACAACAGTAGATAGGCAATCAGCAGCATCGAACTTAACAGTCATAAATTTATTGGTTTTTTGGGACACACAATACCAGGGCAAATGGAAACTGAGGATATCCCTGGAACTGCTTCGGAATTTTTTTTTAAGTGAATTAGCCTACTGCAAAATGGATGCTCATGAGAAGCAATTGAAGCATTTTGTGTGTGTACATGTATGCATGCCACGTAGTCTTAACTCATATCATTGCTCTAAACTACTGTCAGCACTGGACATATGCCCACTGTGTTGCCATTGATATTTTATATTTCTGCCTATCTCCAATAACACAGCCTGCGTCATTCATCGGTACACCCAGAAACCTGGGAAAAGAGAAAAGAAGGCTATACTTCGCTGCCACAATTTTTCCAACAGGAGTTCCAGAGAATCAGCTCATTGTGAATATAACATCTTGGGCTTGACCTTTGCACCTTGAAACAGTAATGCCTCTTTAAACTGTTGCAAGCCCGCTACTGTCAAGCTTCCAATTAAAAGTAATACTAACGTGTGGTGCCCACCTATCCAACGGAAATTTGGCTGCCTTAGAGATGGGGCCGGGGCAACGTCAGGCACAAGCAAATATTGCATCACACAAAAGGCGCCTGAAATGAGGCCCCAGGTACAAATCACAGATGAGGATTGTAAAAACAGAACTTTTAGAAAAATATATAAGGGATAAAATAGTTTACAAATTTTTTAGCAGTTATAAAGATCATTTTAAAAAATATTACAAAATTGCATGTTCTTAAAGCACCTAATAATCATCACTACATGAGTTTTGGCATTTCTCACTTTAGTTTACCATTTGCAGATTTAGATTTAGAATTATTATTTTTCAATGCAATAAAATGACAAAAGTTATGAAATAATTGCACTTGATCATTCTTCCCTTGTGCTTTTTATAGAATGGGTATGGCCTGTAAAACTCTAGGACAACACCATCCAGAAGTGAGACAGTAGGAACGGCACTAGATGACTTGCAACATTATGAAGTGCAGAAGAAAACAAAATAAAACATGACGACCTTGGACAGATGATTAATAAACTTAAATGTTGCACAAAAATACTTCAGAAATATCAAAAATAAAAAACTCTAATATCCATATGGCAATCTAATCCCAGCTGCCCGTGTATTCAGTGAATTACAATCTGTAACTGTATTACCATTGGGTGACACTATGCATAAAACAGGCCCTTTACTTTGGCTTCTATTAACTTATGCCAAAGATTTTCGCAATTTAACAATGAACATTGTGGGATATCATATGTGCCCCAGTGTAATGTGACATGAATGCTCAAGCAACATCGCACCAAGTACTAATGACATGGGTTTTGAGAGAAATGCAAGCAAGCAATGGTGACCATATTGCTGACAAGCAGTGCTAATGAATGGGGAAAGGCAGAATTTTGCATGGGTGTTCTCAAAAAATACAAGCAGTTGTGTCCATTGGGTTCTTAGCTCTGTGTTTACACCTGAATTTTTAACAGAGTGTTCTTTTTTTAATTAGCGGTTTTATCTTTGGACTGGTCTCTCTTGTTGCCTCTCTTTTCTTTATTGTGAGTTCTACAATTGTTCCCACAAGACCTGAATCTCCCTCACAGCTTCTCCCCTCATTCCAAGCATCTTGACCCTCCTTCAAGAGCAGGGACTTTGGTTCTACTTCTCGGTTTCTCATTATATGACCCCTGGTGCTGCCTGGAACACTCCCTTCCATAATACAATTATTTTAATAACTTTTGTACATTTTATAAAATCTTAAAATAGTGAAAAAGTGACTAGCTAAATCAATAATGCCAGATTTGGAATCCCTTATCAGTCATCAGGGACGTTTAAAAGTAAAATGTTTTGCTTTAAGACATCTTTCCTTAACAATGCAGATAAGCAGGAAATATTACTGTTTTTCTTTTTCTCCCCTCTTGTCCCAAAAGTGTTCACTCATGCTGGTCTGTGGCTTTGTGGAATGGGTCACCCTCTGATACACAAGAACACAAGAAATAGGAGCAGGAGTATACCACATGCCCATCGAGCCTGGTCTGCCATTCAAAATGATCATGGCTGATCTTGGGATTCAACTCTACTTTCCCACCCGCTCACCATTTGCTCGATTCCCTGAGAGACCAAAATTCCTTCTATCCCAGCCTTAAATGTATTCAACGATGAAGCATCCACAACCTTCTGGAGTAGAGAATTCCAAAGAATCACAATCCTTTGAGTGAAGTAATTTCTCCCCATCTCAGTTCTAAATAATCGGCCCCTTATCCTGAGACTGTGGTTTAGATTCCCCAACCAGAGGAAATAACCTCTCAGTCATTGAGTCATAGAGTCATTGAGTTACACATCGCAGAAACAGGCCCTTCGGCCCATTGTGTACGTGCCGGCCATCAAGCACCTATCTATTCTAATCCCATTTTCCAGTATTTGGCCCGTAGCCTTGTATGCCATGGCATTTCAAGTGCTCATCTAAATACTTCTTAAATGTTGTGAGGGTTCCTGCCTCTACCACCCCTTCAGGAAGTGTGTTCCAGATTCCAACCACCCTCTGAATGAAAAAATGTTTCCTCAAATCCCCTCTAAACCTCCTGCCCCTTACCTTAAATCTATGCCCCCTGGTTATTGACATCTCCGCTAAGGGAAAAGGTTTCTTCCTGTCGACCCTATCTACGCCCCTCATAATTTTGTATACCTCAATCAGGTCCCCCTTCAGCCTTCTCTGATCGAAAGAAAACAACCATAGTATATCCAGTCTCTCATAGCTGAAATGTCCCAGCCCAGGCAACATCCTGGTGAATCTTCTTTGTACCCTCTCCTGTGCAATCACATCCTTCCTATAGTGTGGCGACCAGAACTGTACACAGTACTCCAGCTGTGGCCTAACTAGCGTTTTATACAGCTCCATCATAACCTCCCTGCTCCGAGATTCTATGCCTCGGCTAATAAAGGCAAGTATCCCATCTGCCTTCCTAACCATCTTATCTACCTGTGCTGCTGCCTTCAGTGATCTATGGACAAGTACACCAAGGTCCTTCTGCCCCTCTGTATTCCTAGGGTCCTACCATCCATTGTATATTCCCTTGCCTTGTCTACCCTATCCAGCCCTGTTAGAGTCTGATATGTTTCAATGAGATCACCTCTCATTCTTCTAAACTCCAGAGAATACAGGCCCAATTTACTTAGTCTCTCATCCCAGGGACCAATCTAGTGAATCTTTGCTGCACTGCCTCCAATGCAAGTATATCTTAAATGTGGAGACCAAAACTGCACACAGTATTCCAGATGTGGTCTCACCAAAACACTCTGCAATTGTAGCAATACGCCCTTATTCCTGTACTCCAATTCCCTTGCAATAAAGGCCAACAAGCCATTTGCCATCCTAATTGCTTGCTGTAATTGCATGTTAACTTTCTGTGTTCCTTGTCCAAGTCAAGTCTCTTTGAACATCGACATTTACAATTTTCACATCTTTTAAAAAATGTTCTGCTTTTCTATTCTTACAACGATGCGTTGCCCAACTGGACATTATTCATGTGTAATCCTGGACAGTGAGAATTAACAGGTCATTTGACTGTGGAGGGGCCTGTAGTAAAACATTCCTTATTTGACGTCCCCATATGCACATTTTGAGCAGGAATCACTGAATGTTGTGTGCAGCTCACCACCATCTTCTCAAGGGCAATTAGGGATGGGCAATAAATGCTGGCATAGCCAGTGACGCCCACAGCCCATGAATGAATTTTTAAAAATGTGGGCTCTGCTGCAATGTTTGCAGTGCAACGTGGCATTAAACTTACGAATGGCTGTGGGTAAATGCACCATCTGCCACATAACTGGGACACAGAGATCAGGAAAGTCACAAATTTGATTTTCGACTTGTATTGAGTCTTTGTCACTGTGATGTTGGGGTGCTTCAATTGGCCTCAGTCTGCAGCTAATGAGGGGGAGAAGACCAACGATGGTTCCCCCTCACTATTATTTTTCTGTGAGCCTTGTTGAAAATTGTGTGTGAGGACTTCAGTTGAGAACAACATTAAGGAGGAGTGAGGCCAATTTGGCACCTAAAAGAAGATTTGCACATGGAGCCAGAGGGCATGGCTGAGCTACTAATTAGAATTAGAATTAGAACATTACAGCGCAGTACAGGCCCTTCGGCCCTAGATGTTGCGCCGACCTGTGAAACCATCTGACCTACACTATTCCATTTTCATCCATATGTCTATCCAATGACCACTTAAATGCCCTTAAAGTTGGCAAGTCTACTACTTTTGCAGGCAGGGCGTTCCACGCCCCTACTACTCTCTGAGTAAAGAAACTACCTCTAACATCTGTCCTATATCTATCACCCCTCAACTTAAAGCTATGTCCCCTCATGTTTGCCATTACCATCCGAGGAAAAAGACTCTCACTATCCACCCTATCTAACCCTCTGATTATCTTATATGTCTCTATTAAGTCACCTCTCCTCCTCCTTCTCTCCAACGAAAACAACCTCAAGTCCCTCAGCCTCTCCTCGTAAGACCTTCCCTCCATACCAGGCAACATCCTAGTAAATCTCCTCTGCACCCTTTCCAAAACTTCCACATCCTTCCTATAATGCGGTGACCAGAACTGCACGCAATACTCCAGGTGCGGCCTCACCAGAGTTTTGTACAGCTGCAGCATGACCTCGTGGCTCCGAAACTCGATCCCCCTACTAAAAGCTAACACACCATATGCCTTCTTAACAGCCCTATTAACCTGGGTAGCAACTTTCAGGGATTTATGTATCTGGACACCAAGATCTCTCTGCTCATCTACACTACCAAGAATCTTCCCATTAGCCCAGTACTCTGCATTCCTGTTACTCCTTCCAAAGTGAATCACCTCACACTTTTCCGCATTAAACTCCATTTGCCATCTCTCAGCCCAGCTCTGCAGCCTATCTATGTCCCTCTGTACCCTACAACATCCTTCGGCACTATCCACAACTCCACCGACCTTCGTGTCATCCGCTAATTTACTAACCCACCCTTCTACACCCTCTTCCAGGTCATTTATAAAAATGACAAACAGCAGTGGCCCCAAAACAGATCCTTGCGGTACACCACTAGTAACTAAAGTCCAGGATGAACATTTGCCATCAACCACCACCCTCTGTCTTATTTCAGCTAGCCAATTTCTGATCCAAAGCTCTAAATCACCTTCAACCCCATACTTCCGTATTTTCTGCAATAGCCTACCATGGGGAATCTTATCAAACACCTTACTGAAATCCATATACACCACATCCACTGCTTTACCCTCATCCACCTGTTTGGTCACCTTCTCGAAAAACTCAATAAGGTTTGTGAGGCACGACTTACCCTTCACAAAACCGTGCTGACTATCGCTAATGAACTTATTCTTTTCAAGATGATTATAAATCCTATCTCTTATAACCTTTTCCAACATTTTACCCACAACCGAAGTAAGGCTCACAGGTCTATAATTACCAGGGCTGTCTCTACTCCCCTTCTTGAACAAAGGGACAACATTTGCTATCCTCCAGTCTTCCGGCACTATTCCTGTCGACAATGACGACATAAAGGTCAAGGACAAAGGCTCTGCAATCTCCTCCCTGGCTTCCCAGAGAATCCTAGGACAAATCCCATCTGGCCCTGGGGACTTATCTATTTTCACACTTTCCAAAATTGATAACACCTCCTCCTTGTGAACCTCAATCCCATCTAGCCTAGTAGTCTGAATCTCAGTATTCTCCTCAACAACATTTTCTTTCTCCACTGTAAATACTGACGAAAAATATTCATTTAACGCTTCCCCTATCTCCTCTGATTCCACACACAACTTCCCACTACTATCCTTGATTGGCCCTAATCTAACTCTAGTTATTCTTTTATTCCTGATATACCTATAGAAATCCTTTGGGTTTTCCTTGATCCTATCCGCCAATGACTTCTCGTGTCCTCTCCTTGCTCTTCTTAGGTCTCCCTTTAGATCCTTCCTGGCTAGCTTGTAACTCTCAAGCGCCCTAACTGAGCCTTCACGTCGCATCCTAACATAAGCCTTCTTCTTCCTCTTGACAAGCGCTTCAACTTCTTTAGTGAACCACAGCTCCCTCGCTCGACAACTTCCTCCCTGCCTGACAGGTACCTACTTATCAAGGACACGCAGTAGCTGCTCCTTGAATAAGCTCCACATTTCGATTGTGCCCATCCCCTGCAGTTTCCTTCCCCATCCTACGCATCCTAAATCTTGCCTAATCGCATCATAATTTCCTTTCCCCCAGCTATAATTCTTGCCCTGCGGTATATACCTGTCCCTGCCCATCGCTAAGGTAAACCTAACCGAATTGTGATCACTATCACCAAAGTGCTCACCTACATCTAAATCTAACACCTGGCCGGGTTCATTACCCAGTACC
The DNA here is from genome assembly GCF_036365525.1 of Heterodontus francisci. NCBI lineage: Eukaryota > Metazoa > Chordata > Chondrichthyes > Heterodontiformes > Heterodontidae > Heterodontus > Heterodontus francisci. Next base: position 188,155,834 of record NC_090372.1, on the reverse strand, counting down.
AAATCCAATGTGGCATCGCCCCTGGTTGGCCTGTCTACATACTTTGTCAGAAAACCCTCCTGCACACACTGGACAAAAACTGACCCATCTAAAGTACTCGAACTATAGTATTTCCAGTCAATATTTGGAAAGTTAAAGTCCCCCATAACAACTACCCTGTTACTCTCGCTCCTGTCGAGAATCATCTTCGCCTTCCTTTCCTCTACATCTCTGGAACTATTCGGAGGTCTATAGAAAACTCCCAACAGGGTGACCTCTCCTCTCCTGTTTCTAACCTCGGCCCATACTACCTCAGTAGACGAGTCCTCAAACGTCCTTTCTGCCGCTGTAATACTCTCCTTGATTAACAATGCCACACCACCCCCCCCTCTTTTACCATCTTCTCTGTTCTTACTGAAACATCTAAATCCCGGAACCTGCAACATCCATTCCTACCCATGTCTACTAAATGAGTGCTTTGCATCTGTCTTTACCAAAAAAGATGTTGTCCAAGTCATGGTGAAAGATGAGGTAGCTGAGACACTGGATGGGCTAAAAATTGATAAAGAGGATGTTTTAGATAGGCTGGCTGTAGTTAAAGTTGATAAGTCATCAGAACTGGATGAGAAGCATCCAAGGATACTTCAGGAAGTAAGGATGGAAATTGCAGAGGTGCTAGCCATAATCTTCCAATCCTCCTTAGATACAGGTGTGGTGCCAGAGGACTGGAGAATTGCCAATGTTACACACTTGTTCAAAAAAGGGTGTAAGGACAAACCCAGCAGCTACAGACCAATTAGTTGAACCGCGGTAGTGGGAAAGCTTTTGGAAACAATAATTCGGGACAAAATTAATAGTCACTTGGACAAATGAGCATTAATTAAGGAAAGCCAGCATGGATTTGTGAAAGGCAAATCATGTTTAACTAACTTGCTTGAGTTTTTTGATGAGGTAACAGAGAAGTTAATGTGGTTGATGTGATGTACATGGACTTTCAAAAGGCATTTGATGAAGTGCCACATAACAGGCTTGTCAGCAAAATTAGATCCCATGGAATAAATGGGACAGTAGCAGCATGGATATGAAATTGGCTGAGTGATAGGAAACAGTAGTTGTGAACAGTTGTTTTTCAGACTGGAATAAAGGTATATAGAGGGGTTCCCCGGGGGTCAGTGTTGGGACCCCTGCTTTTCCTGATCTATATTAATGAGGTTGACTTCGATGTACAGGGCACAATTTCAAAATTTGCAGAGGGCACAAAACTTGGGAATATTGTGAACTGTGAGGAGGATAATGATAAACTTCAAGAGGACAGAGACAGGCTGGTGGAATGGGCAGACAGGTGGCAGATGAAATTTAATGCAGAAAAGTGTGAAGTGATTCATTTTGGTAGGAATAATGAGGAGAGGCAATATAAATTAAATGGTACAATTCTAAAGGGAGTGCAGCAGCAGAGGGATCTGGGGACATATGTGCAGAAATTGTTGAAGGTTGCAGGGCAGGTTGAGAAAGTGGTTAATAAAACATATGGGATCCTGGACTTTATAAACAGGTAGAGAGTATAAAAACAAGGAAGTTATGATAAACCTGTACAGAACAATGGTTTGGCCTCATATGGAGTATTGTGTCCAGTTTTGGGCACCACACTTTTGGAACGATGTTAAGGCACTAAAGAGGGTGCAGAAAAGATTCACAAGAATGTTTCGAGGGTTGAGGAACTTCAGTTCCGTGGCTAGGTTGGAGAAGCTGGGTCAGTTCTCCTTGGAGAGGAGAAGATTAAGAGGAGATTTGATAGAGGTGTTTAAAAACATGAGGGGTCTGGGCAGAGTAGATAGGAAAAAACTGTTCCCATTGACTGAAGAATCCAGAACGATAGGACACTGATTTAAGGTGATTGGCAAAAGAAGAAAAACATTTTGATGCAGCGAGTGGTTATGATCTGGAATGCACTACCTGAGAGTGTGATGGAGGCAGATTCAGATGAGGCCTTCAAAAGAGAACTGGATAATTATCCGAACAGAAAACATTTTGCAGGGCTACGGTGAAAAAGCAGGGGACTGGCTAGGTGAGTTGCTCTTGCAGAGAGCGAGTATGGACAGGACAAGCCAAATGGCCTCCTTCTGTGCTGTAACCATGCTATGATTCGAAGACGAGTTCAGATGTTCTCCCTAGCTGAATACATTGTGGACATTCATGTCAGATATGACACTTGTACAGTGGGGCTGTGAGATTTCAACTCTGGCCAATTTTGGACTTGGAGAAAAGGTATCATGAGGTGATTCAAGATGCAGGGTCATGGCTCTTTTTTTTTAAGTTTAAGGGCCAGCTTGTTTCAATGGTTTTTGACACAGTTGATCACACCATCCTCTTCCAATGCTTCTCCATCATCGTCCAACTGGGTGGGACTGCACATGCCTGGTTCCATTCTCATCTAACCAATCATAGCCAGAGAATCACCTTCAATTACTTCTCCTCCTGCTCATGCACAGTTGCCTGTGAAGTCCCCCAAGGATCTATCCACACCCTGTCTTTTTCTCTTCTACATGCTGCCTTTTGGCGACCTCATCTGAATAGACGTCAGTTTCCACATGTACGTTAACGGCACTCATCTCTACTTCATCACTGTAAAATTCTGATACTATTAAGGCTTAGAACAGAATATCTAAGAGACTGACAGTTACAGGAACAGGAGTTTATTTAGGTAAATCTGGCGGATATTAAGAACAAAGAACAGTACAGCACAGGAACAGGCCATTCGGCCCTCCAAGCCTGCGCCATTCTTGATGCCTGCCGAAACTAACACCTTCTGCACTTCCGGGGCCCATATCCCTCTATTCCCTTCCTATTCATATATTTGTCAAGATGTCTCTTAAACGTCGCTATCGTATCTGCTTCCACCACCTCCCCTGGCAGCAAGTTCCAGGCACTCACCACCCTCTGTGTAAAAAACTTGCCTTGCACATCCCCTCTAAACTTTGCCCCTCTCACCTTAAACCTATGTCCCCTAGTAACTGACTCTTCCACCCTGGGAAAAAGCTTCTGACCATCCACTCTGTCCATGCTGCTCATAACTTTGTAAACCTCTATCATGTCGCCCCTCCATTTCCGACGTTCCAGTGAAAACAATCCGAGTTTTTCCAACCTCTCCTCATAGCTAATGCCCTCCAGACCAAGCAACACCCTGGTAAACCTCCTCTGTACCCTCTCCAAAGCCTCCACGTCCTTCTGGTAGTGTGGCGACCAAAATTGCACGCAATATTCTAAGTGTGGCCTAACTAAGGTTCTGTACAGCTGCAACATGACTTGTCAATTTTTATACTCTATGCGCCGACCGATGAAGGCAAGCATGCCTAATGCCTTCTTGACTACCTTGTCCACCTGCATTGCCACTTTCAGTGACCTGTGGACCTGCACGCCCACATCTCTCTGCCTGTCAATACTCCTAAGGGTTCTGCCATTTACTGTATACCTCCCACCTGCATTAGACCTTCCAAAATGCATTACCTCACATTTGTCCGGATTAAACTCCATCTGCCATTTCTCCGCCCAAGTCTCCAACCGATCCAAATCCTGCTGTATCCTCTGACAATCCTCATCATTATCCACAACTCCACAAACCTTTGTGTTGTCTGCAAACTTACTAATCAGACCAGCTACATTTTCCTCCAAATCATTTATATATTGTACAATCAGCAAAGGTCCCAGCACTGATCCCTGCGGAACACCACTCGTCACATCCCTCCATTCAGAAAAACACCCATCCACAGTTACCCTCTGTCTTCTGTGACCGAGCCAGTTCTGTATCCATCTTGCCAGCTCACCTCTGATCCCGTGTGACTTCACCTTTTGCACCAGTCTGCCATGCGGGACCTTGTCAAAGGCTTTACTAAAGTCCATATAGACAACATCCACTGCCCTTCCTTCATCAATCATCTTCGTCACTTCCTCAAAAAACTCAATCAAATTAGTAAGACACGACCTCCCCTTCACAAAACCATGCTGTCTCTCGCTAATAAGTTTGTTTCCAAATGGGAGTAAATCCTGTCCCGAAGAATCCTCTCTAATAGTTTCCCTACCACTGACGTAAGGCTTACTGGCCTATAATTTCCTGGATTATCCTTGCCACCCTTCTTAAACAAAGGAACAACATTGGCTATTCTCCAGTCCTCTGGGACCTCACCTGTAGCCAATGAGGATGCAAAGATTTCTGTCAAGGCCCCAGCAATTTCTTCCCTTGCCTCCCTCAGTATTCCAGGGTAGAATACCTTAATGCTTTGCAAGACACCCAACACCTCCTCTTTTTTGATAATGAGATGACTGAGATTATCTGCACTCCCTTCCCTAGGCTCATCATCCACCAAGTCCTTCTCCTTGGTGAATACTGATGCAAAGTACTCATTTAGCACCTCATCCATTTCCTCTGGCTCCATGCTTAGATTCCCATCTCTGTCCTTGAATGGGTGAACCTTTCCCTGGTTACCCTCTTGCTCTTTATATATGTATAAAAAGCCTTGGGATTTTCCTTAATCCTGTTTGCCAATGACTTTTCATGACCCCTTTTAGTCCTCCTAACTCCTTGCTTAAGTTCCTTCCTTTTCTTTCTTTCTTTTGGGCCTCCTTATCTCGAGAGACAATGGATACGCACCTGGAGGTGGTCAGTGGTTTGTGAAGCAGCGCCTGGAGTGGCTATAAAGGCCAGTTCTGGAGTGACAGGCTCTTCCACAGGTGCTGCAGAGAAATTTGTTTGTCGGGGCTGTTGCACAGTTGGCTCTCCCCTTGCGCCTCTGTCTTTTTTCCTGCCAACTACTAAGTCTCTTCGACTCGCCACAATTTAGCCCTGTCTTTATGGCTGCCCGCCAGCTCTGGCGAATGCTGGCAACTGACTCCCACGACTTGTGATCAATGTCACACGATTTCATGTCGCGTTTGCAGACGCCTTTATAGCGGAGACATGGACGGCCGGTGGATCTGATACCAGTGGCGAGCTCGCTGTACAATGTGTCTTTGGGGATCCTTCCTACTGTCTTTATATTTCTCAAGTGCCTCATCTGTTCCTAGCCTTCCAGCCCTTACAAATGCTTCCTTTTTCTTTTTGACTAGGCTCACAATATCCCGTGTTATCCAAGCTTCCCAAAACTTGCCAAACTTGTCCTTCTTCCTCACAGGAACATGCTGGTCTTGAATTCTAATCATCTGACGTTTGAAAGACTCCCACATGTCAGATGTTGATTTACCCTCAAACAGCCGCTCCCAATCTAAATTCTTCAGTTCCTGCCTAATATTGTTATAATTAGCCTTCCCCCAATTTAGCACCTTCACCCAAGGACTACTCTTATCCTTATCCACAAGTACCTTAAAACTTAGAGAATTATGGTCACTGCTCCCGAAATGCTCCCCTACTGAAACTTCGACCACCTGGCTGGGCTCATTCCCCAATACCAGGTCCAGAATGGCCCCATCCCTAGTTGGACTATCTACATACTGTTTCAAGAAGCCCTCTTGGATGCGCCTCACAAATTCTGCCCCATCCAAGCCCCTGGCACTAAGTGAGTCCCAGTCAATATTGGGGAAGTTAAAATCACCCACCACTACAACCCTGTTACCTTTACATCTTTCCAAAATCTGTCTACATATCTGCTCCTCTACCTCCCGCTGGCTGTTGGGAGGCCTGTAGTAAACCCCCAACATCGTGACTGCACCCTTCCTATTCCTGAGCTCCACCCATATTGCCTCGCTGCATGACCCCTCTGAGGTGTCCTCCAGCAGTACAGCTGTGATATTCTCCTTAACCAGTAATGCAACTCCCCCACCCCTTTTACATCCCCCTCTATCCCGCCTGAAGCTTCTAAAGCCTGGAACATTTAGCTGCCAATCCTGCCCTTCCCTCAACCAAGTCTCTGTAATAGCAACAACATCATATTTCCAAGTACTAATCCAAGCTCTAAGTTCATCTGCCTTACCTGTTATACTTCTCGCATTGAAACAAATGCACTTCAGACCACCAGTCCCGCTGTGCTCAGCAACATCTCCCTGCCTGCTCTTCCTCTTAGTCCTACTGGCCTTATTTACTTCACTAGCTGTCCTACTGCTCTGGTTCCCACCCCCCTGCCACACTAGTTTTAAACCCTCCCGAGTGATGCTCACAAACCTTGCAGCCAGGATATTAGTGCCCTTCCAGTTTAAATGCAACCCGTACTTCTTGCACAGGTCCCATATGTCCCTGAAGAGATCCCAATGGTCCAGATATCTGAAACCCTCCCTCTACACCAGCTGCTCAGCCACGTGTTTAGCTGCACTATCTTCCTATTTCTCACCTCACTGGCACGTGGCACAGGGAGTAATCCAGAGATTACAACCCTCGAGGTGCTGTTTTTTAACTTACTACCTAACTCTCTAAGCTCCCCCTGCAGGACCTCATCACTCTTCCTGCCTATGTCATTGGTACTGATGTGTACCACAACCTCTGGCTGTTCACCCTCCCCCTTCAGAATGCCTTCTGTCCATTCAGAGACATCCTTGACCCTGGCACCAGGGAGGCAACATACCTTCCTGGAGTCTCTTTCACGTCCACAGAAGCGCCTATCTGTGCCCCTGACTATAGAGTCCCCTATAACTATTGCTCTTCTGCGCTTTGTCCCTCCCTGTTGAACAACAGTGCCAACCGTGGTGCCACTGCTCTGGCTGCTGCTGTTTTCCCCTGACAGGCCATCCCCCCCAACAGTATCCAAAACTGTATACTTGTTAGAGAGGGGGATAGCCACAGGGGATTCCTGCACTGACTGCCTGCCCCTTCTAGCGGTCACCCATCTATCTGCCTGCACTTTGGGTGTAACCACTTCTCTAAAACCCCTGTCTATGATGCTTTCCGCCACCTGCATGCTCCTAACTGCATCCAGTTGCCGCTCCAACTGATCCATGCGGTCTGTGAGGAGCTGCAACTTCTTTTTTTTTTAGAGATACAGCACTGAAACAGGCCCTTCAGCCCACCGAGTCTGTGCCGACCATCAACCACCCATTTATACTAATCCTGCACTAATTCCATATTCCTACCATATCCCCACCTTCCCTATATTTCCCTATCACCTACCTATACTAGGGGCAATTTATAATGGCCAATTTACCTATCAACCTGCAAGTCTTTGGCATGTGGGAGGAAACTGGAGCACCCGGAGGAAACCCACGCAGACACAGGGAGAACTTGCAAACTCCACACAGGCAGTACCCAGAATTGAACCCGGGTCGCTGGAGCTGTGAGGCTGCGGTGCTAACCACTGCGCCACTGTGCCGCCTGGGTACACTTCCTGCAGATGTAGTCGCCCAGAACGGTGGAAGCATCACGGACTTCCCACATCTCACAGGTGAAGCACTTCACCCCTCTAACTGTCATTTCTATCACTAATTAGTTAATTGAAATAAAATAAATAAATACTTATTAAATCCTTACTAAATTATGATACACTTCATTATGTGGTCCCTAGTGCTAGATTTCTACAATAAATTATAAATATAAATAATCAAATATTAAATAATGATGAGGATTGTCAGAGGATACAGCAGGATATAGATCGGTTGGAGAACTGGGCGGAGAAATGGCAGATGGATTTAATCCGGACAAATGTGAGGTAATGCATTTTGGAAGATCGAATACAGGTGGGAAGTATACAGTAAATGGCAGAACCCGTAGGAGTATTGACAGGCAGAGAGATCAGGGCGTACAGGTCCACAGGTCACTGAAAGTGGCAACGCAGGTGGATAAGGTCGTCAAGAAGGCATACGGCATGCTTGCCTTCATCGGTCGGGGCATAGAGTATAAAAATTGGCAAGTCGTGCTGCAGCTGTACAGAACCTTAGTTAGGCCACACTTGGAATATTGCATATAATTCTGGTCGCCACACTATCGGTGTGGAGGCTTTGGAGAGTGTACAGAAGAGGTTTACCAGGATGTTGCCTGGTCTGGAGGGCATTAGCTATGAGGAGAGGTTGGATAAACTCAGATTGTTTTCACTGGAACGACGGACGTGGAGGGGCGACATGATAGGGGTTTACAAAGTTATGAGTGGCATGGACAGAGTGGATAGTCAGAAGCTTTTTCCCAGGCTAGAAGAGTCAGTTACTAGGGGACACAGGTTTAAGGTGTGAGGGGAAAAGTTTAGAGGGGATATGCGAGGCAAGTTCTTTACAAAGAGGGTGGTGAGTGCCTGGAACTTGCTGCCGGGGGAGGTGGTGGAAGCAGGTACTATAGCAACGTTTAAGAGGCATCTTGACAAATACGTGAATAGGATGGGAATAGAGGGATACGGACCCCGGAAGTGCAAAGGGTTTTAGTTTAGACAGGCATCAAGATTGGCACAGGCTTGGAGGGCCGAATGGCCTGTTCCTGTGCTGTACTATTCTTTGTTCTTTGTTCCACTTACACTCTGCACGAGGTTCTGTACAAGTTCTGTTACATCACTTCCTGTGATGACACACAGATTATTTACATATGCTACCCAGTAACAACCCTATATTACATTATACTACATCTCCCCCCACCAAATTTCTGATTTCTCTTCTCAGATTGTTAACTGCTGTGCCATTTTTACAAGTCTGCCATAACGCGTTCTTCTCTCTTTAGAAGGGGTTTGAGGTTTTGAGTCTTCTAGTTCGACCTTCTTATTCTTTTGTACTTCAATAGAACTATTTGATGACTCAGGTTCTTCACTCGGGTTGTCCTCTGTGTTGATGGCTGATTGCAGCATTATTGGTTCATCAACTTCTTGAGATGATTGTTCCTCTTGTATTTGCTGCTTCTTTTGTGTCACCACTTCTACACTCTGTTTCATCTGATCATCCCTTGGTCAGTTTGGACAATGTATGATCGTGGATATGGTGATTGTTCTATCACTTCTGCATACCTTCTCGGATCTCTAAGCCAAACTGATTCTCCAGGTTGTATGTCTGTCTTTTGGTTCCATGACGTCTGTCATAATTCTCTGATTGAATAGATCTTCCTCTATCCTTTCTCTCCCTCACTTTTTCCAAATCTTCTGCACACACTTGTGGTTTGAGTGTTCTTGGAAGTATAGGAAGTTGGATCTTCAACCTTCTTCCCATCAACAATTCAAATGGGGCTAAACCATTCTTCCAGGCTTATCATCAATCTGACTTTAAACCTCTTCAACCCTCTTTAATAACCAGACTAGATAATAGTGAAGGCTTGGGGGTTAACAAAGCTCTTGTAATAAAGAACAGACGGTGTGAAGTGGTGTCAATCAAAAACGTAGAAGATAACTAGTTGAAGATCTTTATTCTTTTTTAATAACACTTTCACAGTCCTTATACCTCTCCGTGCTTTATCATTAGCCTGAGGGTACTTTGTCGAACTAGTGACGTGAATTATGCTTCTGTAAACTCTCTGAAGTATTCATTCACAAATTGTGGCCCATTGTTAGATGTCACAATATCTGGAACTCCAGGCATAGCAAAGATTTCTCTCAAGGATGTGATTACAGCTTATGAACTCTGACCTTGTAGTTGCTTTACTTCACTCCACCTCAATTAGTAATCACGATTAAGAATATATTATCCTTATGCTCGAAAAGACCCATTCATAGATGCTCCCATGGTCTAGATGGAAACGATGATGGCATGAGTGGTTCCTTCGTCTCATGATGAGTGATAGCATACGTGATACACATCGATATCATCTCTTCAATTTATTTTGATATACCAGGCTACCATACTGACTGTCTTGCCCTGGTTCTGAACTTCATTATTTCCAAATGTCCTTGGTGTAATCTTTCCAAGATCTCAAATCTTAGTATCCTCGGGATAACTAATCTCTCAGTGTAGATCAATAAATCATCGACAATGCTCAGATGACCCCTTTGTTCATAATATGGCCTTAAACTAGGCTGTATAGCATGTTCTGATGAAAGGTCACAGACTTGAAACGTTAACTCCACAGATGCTGCCAGACCTGCTGAGAATTTCCAGCATTTTCTGTTTTTATTTGTGTGGCATGCAAACAATATTTTCCGATTGCTGCACATACTTCATCTTTTTGAGCATTCCTGATTTCACTCAATTTCTGAGCTGTGGCAGGTAAAGTTGCTGTTGTTGTCAGAGTAAACACTTCTACTTCATCAAGAAATAAAATATTGCCTTCTTCAGGTCCTGCTGATGAAATACGTGATAACGCATTGGCTCTGATTTGCTCTTTCCCTGGAACATATTTGGTTTTAGTGTCAACTCTCATCAATCTTAATCCAAACCTCTGTACTCTTGGTAACTTTGTTAGTTCTGTTTTTGCATTTAGTAGAGTAAATAAGAGTTTGTGATCTGTTTTAATCTTAAATTGTCAGAAAATTTCTCACATGTCCAAGTTGTTGCCAATGCTTCCTTTTCTACAACTGCGTATCTTTGTTCTATTCCTGTCAATGAATAAGATGGTAAAAATATACAGGTCGGCATCTCCCATCTCTCTGTACCAGAAATAAGACTGCACCTAGCCCTGGTGCTGATGCATCTGCTGCTATGATTGTGGGTAACTTTGGGTCATAATGTGCTAATACCTCTGAAAAAACTAGCATCTTCTTGACTTTTTCAAAGATTCTTGTTGGACTTTGCTCCAACACCAGGCCTTGTAATTTCTTAACAACTGTCATAATGGTTCATTTATCATGATTAGATTCGATAGAGACTTCTCCACCTGATTGACCATGCCCATAAATCTTTGCAACTCTGTGATGTTTTTAGGCTCTGGAAAGTCTTTTATGACTTTCGTTTTTTGCGGACCTTCTCTTATGCCTGACCCATCAATAATATGTTCTAGAAATCTCACCATTTGTTGTGAAAAGACACATTTCTCATTCAATGTGAGACCTGCTTCGTCCAATCTCTACAAAACAGCTCGCAATCTCGCATCGTGTTCCTGCTGATTGGCACTGTGGATCAGCATATCATCCATGTGACAGATGACCCCATCTAATCCTTCCAGGATTCACGGCATGGTTCTTTGAAAAATTTCTGGTGCTGTCATAATTCTGAATGGTAATCCATTAAAACAGAATCTTCCCAATGGTGTTATGAAAGTCGTCAATGGTTTAGATTTTTCATTCAAAGGTACCTGCCAGAATCCAATGTTAGCGTCTACTTTACTGAAAGTTGTGTTTTTCCCTAACTTTGCCAAACTCTCATCTACTAATGACATTGGATCTATTTCTCTCTCCACCGCCTTCTTCAGTTGTGTGAGGTCTACACAAATTCGAATGGAGCCATTAGGTTTCTTCACTGGAACCATACCTGAGCACCATCCTGCAGGTTTTATAACAGGAGAAATGACTCCTTGATGGGTCATTAACTCGATTTCTTTCTTAACTTTTCTTGGAGTGGATGCAGAAATTTTCTCGGTGTATATAATGTTATGACCCGGTGAGAAAGGTGTCGAGGGATCCCTCTCAGCCTTCAACTGGTCTTACTGTTGCAGGGTTTAATTTTAAACACACCGTGTTTTTAGCTCCCCCTAGGTGAATCCTTGTTCACTGCTTTCCAATTATGAGACAAAGAAACCAGCAAAAACAGGCTTTCTTACGTTTAAAGAAGAAAAGTTGGAATTTATTAAACTTGAACTCTAATTCGGTTAACGCCTACGGATACATGACACGTCCAGGCTAGCATGCAGATGCAATACACACATGCAAATACAGACAGAAAAGAGCAGAAGAAAAATAACGTGGAAAGTTTTAGGTAATATCTGAAGAGTTGCTGTTACAGTTCTTCGAGCTCACTGTAAAGTCTTGATTGTAGGTAGATCTTGCTTTTCATTGGAGCTCAGTATTCTTCTTAAACCTTGTTCGCTGTCGGAGACTTTTCTCTCTTGGGGTTCATGTGTCTTCAGTGGCTTGTGAGAAAGAGATGGGAGCAGGCAGACAGGAGAGAGATCTTCTCAGTCCAGGAGCATTCTGCTTTCTGCCCAAACTGTTTGTACAAATTCAAAAAACTCAGGTTGCCCAGCAGGTTAGTCACGTGACTAGCTGGTTTGACGATGTCCGTTTGTGTATTCGGCCATTTTAGCAGTCAACCTGGAATGCGAGTTCTCCCACCTTCAATGTCTGGTGATCAAAAGTCCATTGTGGGTTGAATGTGTCAGGGAATGGTTCTTTGTCCTTTCCAAGCACTGTCTGTTAATATGCAAATATATTTCCAGCCAAGATCTGGAAATTTTTTCAAGCAAGTCCTTTCTTCACTTCAACAACAGTTTGAAATTTAATGTCCATGTGGCAAAATTAATATGCCTCATGCTTGGCAGGTAGGGACCTGCATGACAATAAACACAATGGTTCTGCATTCTTTCGCAAAGTGATTTGGTTTGCTGTTTTTAGCTTGCCCAATGCTTTGAATAATTTGGAGGATTCAGCCCTAAAATTCCTTGGTTGTTCCTCTAAACCTTTAAGCTCTTCGACTCTACAGATTAACTGTAGATCAATACAAGTCTTTCTGCTCAGGAGTGAACAACTCTGATTCTTGATAATATATATCTCAGGAATTTCTTTTCCCTGGTAACTCAGAATCATTTTCAACTCGCCCATTACCTTCAACTCGATGCCTCCAGGTCCACAGTCTTTTACCTGTAGATTTAATGCTTATCTTCTTCAGCCATGGTTCATGCCTGCCAGTACTGAAACTGCTGCTCCAGTGTCCAGTTGGAATATTGTCCAATAGCCTCTTACAAGAATTTCTGCCTTCCAGGAATCTTCACTTGCTATGTGGATTTCTCCTAGAAACGGTAATTCAACATTTTGTACATCCTGTACTTTGTTAACTTTTTTTATTTTCGTTGGATTCCCTTTTATATTTTGCAGCCCTGGTTTTTTGCTGCAGCATACCAATTGGAAGTGTCCCCTCTCTTTATATAAGAAATACTCCTCTTCTCTAGCTGGGCAATTTTCCTGCCGGAGCCTCACTCAACCACAATTAGATGCTGCTACCTTTAGCTGCTCTTCCCGCCTTTCCTGTCTTTGATCACCATTTTTCGCTTTTGCTTTCTTTAAGTATTCAATGGAGTCTGCTACTTTCGAGATTGGATTCTCCCTGTTCCCTCGAGCAACAACACGGTTACATTTTCTAACCTCTGCGTGCCTGCTTAACTAAATCACATTGATTAGCATAAGATCATCACTCGGCTGCAGATGATCTGAGAGAGCATTGTCCGCTACTCTGACCACAATCCTGTCTCTAATCTGCTCTTCCCATGAACTGCCATATTCGCAATCTTCAGTGAGTTTATATAAGTCATTGATAAATGAATCAATACTCTCTGCTCTCTGCTGAAAACGCTGATTGAATTTGGCACGCTCGACGATTACGTTTCTCCTTACATTAAAGTAAAACTTCAGCGCCTTAATGACTTCTTCATACGTAGTTTTCTCTTTGTCTATGTCTTGTGCAATGTGCATACTCCCCCATTGCATATAATAACGTACTAAACTGCTCCTTGTCTGGTTTCTGCACGAGACCCGATGCAGTACAGTACCTAGTAAACCTTCAGACCTATTTCGACCACCCTCTGCTTGGCTCTGTCCAGCTACTTTTTTTAAAGGTCTTCAGTTTACCATTGCCTCCATATAAGATGCTGATACTATTAAGGCTTAGAACAGAATATCTAAGAGACTGACAGTTACAGGAACAGGAGTTTATTTACATACATCTGGCATCTATGGCCTCTACTTACATTCTACACGAGGTTCTATACACGTTCTGTTACATCCCTTCCTGTGATGACACTCACAGGCTATTTCCATATTCTGCCCAGTAACAACCCTATATTAGATTATACTACAACCACCACCTCTCTTGACCCATCCACTGTCGTCCAATTGTCAGACTGTTTGTCCGACATTCAGTACTGCATAAGCAGAATTTTCCTGCAACTAAGTATCGGGGAAGTCCAAAGCATTTCTCTCTGGTCCCTGCCACAAACTCTGCTCCTTAGCCAACGACTCCACCCCTCTCCCTGGCAACTGGCTGAGGCTGAACCAGACTGTTTGCAAACTAGTTGTCATGTTTGACCCCGAGATGACCTCCTGACCACATATCCACGCTATCACTAAGACCGCCTATTTCTACCTGTTTCATCGCCCAACTCCGCCTCAGCTCATTTATTGCTGAACACTTTCAAGAGTTGACTATGCTAACATACGCCTGGCTGGCCTCCCAGGTTCTACCCTCTATAAACTTGAGCTCATTGAAAATTCTGCTGCCCATATCTGAGCTCACACCAAATCCCATTCATCCATCACCCCGTGCTCACTGACCTAAACTGGTTCCCAGTTAGACAATACCTCAATTTTATAATTTTCATCCTTTTCGCATCCCTCCAAGGTCTTGCCCCTGCCTAACTCTGTAATCTCCTGCAGCTCCACGTAGAGATATCTGCACTCCTCTAATTCTGGCCTCTTAAGCACCCCAGATTTTAATTACTCCGCTATTGTTAGTCATGCCTTCAATTGCCTGGGCCGTAAGCTGTGGAATTCCATCCCTACACCTTTCTGCCTTTCTACCTCACTTACCTCCTTTAAGACACTTCCTAAAACCTACCTCTTTGACCAACCTTTTAGTCATCTGCCCTAATATCTCCTTATATGGCTCAGAATCTTATTTTGTTTTATAATGCCTCTGTTAAAAGTGCAACATGTTGTTGTTGTATGAAAGCACTTGCACATCTGAGCCAGAAGATCTAGAGTTCAAGTCCCACTACAGGACTTGAGCATATAACCTAGATAGACACTTTAGTGCAGTAGGAAGGGAGTACTGAATTGTCAAGTGTCAGGAACATGTGCTATGCCTAATGATGATTTTTTAATCCATTGGCTGGAAACTTGAATTAAAATTTTAAGAAAGATGACTGCTAGCAGCTAAAATGGCCATCAAAATTTGCATCAAAATCCCCAACATTCCAATGCATTGAGAGGTAGTCAGATTTTCTGGCCAGTCCCTTGCAGAACAATGACTTGGGAAGTCTGGAGTGCATCACCTGGCCAGTCTCCATTAATAGGACATTTAAAGACGAACACTTGGGACATTAAACTGGTGGTGTTGAACCATTTCAAGGAAATCACTTGAACAATGGGACCCTGATTGAGAGAAGGGAATTCCTAGACATGAACTAATTCATTTGCAAGAGGGAATACACACTGAGCTATCATATGACAAGCCCATCATTGCTGCAGACAGAGACCCCATGAAGGAAACCATCTGCATTGTTGTTCTCCAGGAAAACCCCGAATCTGCTGGCCACCTCTACAAGCCAGAAACCTCAGGACTACCGAATTCAGCCAGAAGAAAATGAGTTATCAAACTCCACAGACTGTATACCCCTTTTTATTGCTCCGGAGTCTTAATCTGGCCAATTTATCCTTCCCCACTCTGTAACCTATTTATTTGTGTGTGTGAAAATTGGAGCATAGCTTATTATTTTACATAGATCGGTTTAAGTATAATACAGGTAACCTCTATCTTTGTTAAACTCAAGAAAACCTGTCTGATTGGTTCTTTTATGATCACAGCACATAAACAGTACTCACTGAATTGGCAAGCACATTCACATAAAAAAAATAAACATTGAGGTCAAACAAGGGGATGGACAAGAGGGGAGCCCTTCGACCCTTCCTCACCTGATCATAACATCAAGGTACAGTCTTTTGAACAAGATTTTAAATTGAGGCTCAAGCTGCATGTTCAAATTAACAGTGTTGAAAATCCCATGGCACTTTTTTAAGTTTGCCCAGAGTCCCGGCTAACATTTGTCTCTTAAACATCACCAAAAACAGGTTTTCTTGTCATTCATCTCTGCTATTTGTAAGTTGATAAGAGCAAGTTGCCTGCAAGCAAAAACACAGGAATTATGCTTTAAAAAATTTGCTGGCTGTGAGGTGCTTTGAGACGTCATGAGGATGTGAGAAAGGTGCTATATAAATAAACGCCTTCTTTATTTCTTGGAAGAAAATCATTGAAAACATTAATATCTCCAGGTGAAATCAATGGGAAAAAAATGGTTGGGTTACATTTTATTTAAGTTTCCAGGCAGCTCACTAACAAGGACTACCCCGACCAACAACTTGTTCGAGTGGCCCCCGGGAGGACTATCAGTACATAACCTGTTTGATGTTGTTTGCTTACACTTTCAACCTTCCTTTGTTTAACACAAAAGGACAGCTACATTTCCAAAGTTAGAGCTCTAGTCTGTCCCCAAGGTGACAATGGGTTGGCGGTGATCCTGTGGACACGAGCAGGATGCACTGAGGAAAGTGGCTGACCCAGAACCTAAATGCACCTGGACTTTGAAAAAATTGCACTTACTAAATAAAAACACTTTGAAATGGAAAAGACCATCTTGAGCCTGCCCCTACTTCAGCTTGCACCTCACACTCTGCAAGCAGGTCTGTCTGTCCATTCCCCCTGGACTGGGCGGCGTTCGCGCGGAAATTCCACCTACGACTGGGGAGAGCAATAAAGCGGAAGAAATGGTTGAGGCCGACTGGGACGCAACCTAACTTGGAAAGCGCTCTCAGCCCGCCCCTTCTCTGTTCATCCGCGCCGTCTGATTGGTGCGGTTTGGGGAATGGCTGCTCGCCCATAGGCTTAACCTGGCTGTCACTCTCTGCGCTCTTGACGGCACAATGGGTGGTTGTCAGGTTGGGTTGAGAGGTGGGAGGGGGTGGCAGCAGCGCTGAAGCCGGCAGTGGAGCGTGAGAATCAGGAGTCTCAGCAGGAGGAACATCTGGGCTCAGCGCACATACAGCACACCCGCTGTCCTGTAAATACCACCCACACGCACACACTTTTTATTTGACAACGGTTTCCTTTTTAAGTTTTATTTTCTAATTTTAAAATAAATGCAAGAATGGATCCATCCAGTGAAGACATGTCGCAGACGGACAAGAAATTCTTGGAGAATCTCTCAGGAAGCGGCAAAGCCATCGGCGTCCTGACCAGCGGAGGGGATGCGCAAGGTAAAAAGATACAGGAGGGGAGAGTTGTTGTGGCTGAGGAGTGAAGCATCTCGCAGACCTTTAGGCTCCCCCGGGATCACAATCATTGTGATTGGAAATGTTTATTTTTTTTAAAAAGTGTTCGTATGTTTTAAAAGCTGTGGATAAACCCAGCCACCCCGCTCGGTGAATGGAAAGAGAGAGAGAGAGCTGCATTTCCTCATCTTGCATGCTCCGGACCGCATTGCGTTGCTTTCGCTTCTGGAGTCTTTTACATCCACCTTTTTATCATCCTGAAAACTTTCCTATTTTTCTGGTTTTTTCCCCCCCCTTTGAAAAACATCCTTTCAGCATGAGTTGATATGTTTGAAAAAGAACATTGCAGCCAGGTACATGATACCCTGGCAACATGTCCGTGACCGTCTTTTTATATAGAGAAGATTTAGAGAAATCTGATTAGATTTACTGTCGATTTTTTTTGAAAGAAACGTTAGTAATAAGTGTTTTTTTAAAATTTACTCTGCTGGTTGTGTATTTGCGGGTTTAGATGTTGCTCAAGCTCCATTTCAGTCCCGTTGGTTTGAAGATGCTGTGATACGGAAGAGCAGTGTACGTGCTCCACACCATGCCACTGCGGGTCGGAGTTTCTGCGTCAATCTCCGGGGAGGGGTTACTGAGGAGTGTTAAGGGCGGCCGGTCACTTTATCCCCTTCAAATCTAAATTCCAACAAAACTTCTTAAGGCAACATCCCCGTGGACCTCAGTTCAGTGGCGTCTGAGGGTGTGGATCAATCATTCATGATGCTGTCGGGCTGCATCAAGTGAACTTCTCCTTCAACTCCACGCACTTCCTTCAAGTAAAAGGTGTCGCTATGGGTACCTGCTTGGGTCCTAGTTATGCCTGTCTTTTTGTGGGATATGTCGAGCATTCTTTGTTCCAGTCCTACTCAGGCCCCCTCCCCCAACTCTTTTTCCGGTACATTGATGACTGTATCGGTGCTGTTTCCTGCTCCCGCCCCGAACTAGAAAACTTTATCAACTTTGCTTTCAATTTCCACCCTTCTCTCACCTTTACATGGTCCATCTCTGACACTTCCCTTCCCTTCCTCGACTTCTCTGTCTCCATCTCTGGGGATAGGTTGTCTACCAATATCCATTATAAGCCCACCGACTCCCACAGCTACCTCGACTACACTTCTTCACACCCTACCTCCTGTAAGGACTCCATTCCATTCTCCCAGTTTCTCCGTCTCCGACGCATCTGCTCTGATGATGCTACCTTCCATGACGGTGCTTCTGATATGACCTTTTTCCTCAACCGAGGATGTCCCCCCACTGTGGTTGACAGGGCCCTCAACCGTGTCCGACCCCTTCCCCTCCCTCCCAGAACCTTGACAGGGTTCCCCTTGTCCTCACTTTTCATCCCACCAGCCTCCATATCCAAAGGATCATCCTCCGCCATTTTCGCCACCTCCAGCGTGATGCCACTACCAGTCGCATCTTCCCCTCCCTTCCCCTGTCAGCATTCCGAAGGGATCGTTCCCTCCGCGACACCCTGGTCCACTCCTCCATTACCCCCACCACTTCGTCCCCGTCCCACGGCACCTTCCCCTGCAATCGCAGGAGGTGTAATACCTGCCCATTTACCTCCTCTCTCCTCACTATCCCAGGCCCCAAACACTCCTTTCAGGTGAAGCAGCGATTTACTTGTACTTCTTTCAATGTAGTATACTGTATTCGCTGCTGACAGTGTGGTCTCCTCTACATTGGGGAGACCAAGCGCAGACTGGGTGACCGCTTTGCGGAACATCTCCGCTCAGTCCGCAAGCAGGACCCTGAGCTTCCGGTTGCTTGCCATTTCAACACTCCCCCCTGCTCTCATGCTCACATCTCTGTCCTGGGATTGCTGCAGTGTTCCAGTGAACATCAACGCAAGCTCGAGGAACAGCATCTCATCTACCGATTAGGCACACTTCAGCCTGCCGTACTGAACATTGAGTTCAATAATTTCAGAGCATGACAGCCCCCCATTTTACTTTCATTTTTAGTTATTTTTTCTTCCTTTTTTTTACATTCTTTTTTACATTTTTTACAAACTTTTTTTGCATTTATTTCATTTCATCTTAGTTTGTTCAGTTTGCTTACCCACTTTTTTCAGGTTTTTTTTCAGGTTTGCACTTGCTGCTGTTCAATATTCAGTGTACTTACACGTAATCTGGACTAATGCTTTGTCTTTCAACACACCATTAACATATTGTTTGCCTTTGCTCCGTGACCTTTTGGTCAGCTATGTGGCCTGGTCCAATCTGCACCTTCTCCTTTGTTATCTCTTGCCCCACCCCCACTTCACTTGCTTATAATCTGTGACTTTTCTAATATTTGTCAGTTCCGAAGAAGGGTCACTGACCCGAAACGTTAACTCTGCTTCTCTTTTCACAGATGCTGCCAGACCTGCTGAGTGATTCCAGCATTTCTTGTTTTTGTTTCAGATTTCCAGCATCCACAGTATTTTGCTTTTGTTCTTTTATTCCGGATGGTTTACCCCCTTCTCTCTGCAGTGTTACTACCAGCATCTTTTATTTGCCATACGGGTCTCCTTTTTCCTTCTCTAGTTTATTTACGTGGTCGTACTTGTCCAGACGCCAATTAATCTCACCCGTCTTTATTGCAAAGGGGTGACCTTGGAGTTTATCGCTTTCATCAGTGGTGAGAATATTGTAACCATTATGTGAACACCTTGAAAGGCTCTCATTTTTCCACAAACAGACAATTTAATGAAAGGTTTCCTGCTCGAGTGTCTTGTGAAAAATTCATTATTTAAAAGCAACAAATATATGTTTAGGCAATTAACAGTTACTCTCTGTTGAGTTCTTAAAGGCAAACATATTTATGAATATCTTTGAAGCAGATGGAACTATGCTGTAATGGTACCCATTTGGCTAAGGCCAAAGATTTCACTTTGGCACCTGAGAGTAAGGAGAGAAAAGTTGTTCAAGTTTCCCACTTCTTCTGAGCATATCCAGGTATCCCTTCAGAAAGATTGTATATGCCTGAGTACTGGGTAAATCGGAATCAGGAATAGCTGTTAAACAACCTGCTGACATTTCGGCCCCTGCCCGAGCAGGGTTTGGAGGCAGGCAGGGCTGAAAGTTTGGCGTGCCAGTTCCCCAGCTCCATCCCACTTCCGGGCCATTTATACAGAGGCAGGATCAGGGCCAGCAGGGCTACCTGCCCGCATGTAGCGGGTAGCTGATTGGCCTTGTTAAGGGCCTAATTAAGTCCAATTAAAGGAGGCCAGTTTAGATGCCTTGAGGTGGGCACTCGGTTGTAGACCCAAGGGATCAGCGCTCCAGGCAGGCCTAGAGGCCCTCCCGGTGTCTGTGCAGATGTTCCCCCTTCCCTTCCACAGTCGTGGCCTGGCTGCTGAATTTCTTTTTTAAATAAAGATTTTAAAAAGTTGGAGAGAGGATACCTCCATGTTGATGTGCCCCTTACTTGCCTTCCACGGCAGCCGCTGCTCCTTTCCAGCTGGACGGCATCTGGCCCTCCAACTTCAACAGCCCGCCCATTATCCTTAATTGGACAGAGACCCTGTCTCCAGGTCAATTAAGGGAAGCCCTGGGAAAAATCCCAATGAGTGACTGTTTCCCCCGGGGCGGGCTTGAGACCTGGAAACAGTCCCAACTTTTGTTTCCCGCACCCGGAGCCAAAATTCAGCCCTGCTGTCTGGACTTGTACATAAAACGTGGCCACAGGGGTGAGGTGCTAGAGGCTGACAATATCTATGAAACTGTGGTACAGATTATCTTCGGGAGAGCAATGAAGATTCTTGTGGTAGCGGGGAATTCTACTTTTCTGGTCACTGAGTTGAAATAATCGCGAATGGAATAGATAGCTGTTTAAATTAGTACAATTAATTTTAGTCGGGGAAAACCAGGAAGTTAGGAAATTTCACTCTTGTCTCCGAGTCACAATATCATGATCAAACAACAAAAGAGGGTGCATGATGCATGTCAGGTAAATTCTTCAAGTGAGAACCAGGCTAGACACATTAAGTTGAGAGGGGAGGTGAAGAGGAAAATAGACTGGCGAAGAGGGACCATGAGAATAGAATGGCAGTCAATATAAAAGTGAACCCAGAAATCTTCCACCAGCATGTAATTAGTAAGAGATGGAATGGGGCCTATTAGGGACAAAGAGAGAATATATGCTTGGAGGTACAGGTCAAGGTTAGAATACTTAATGAGTACTCTGTATCAGTATTTACTAAGGAAGTGGCATCTGACAAAATATCGGTCGAAGCGGAGAGAGTAGAGGCAATGGATAGGGTAAAAATTCAGAGGGAGCAGGTACTGAAAAGGCTGGTTATGCTTAGTATAGATAAGTTACCTGGTCTGGATAGCTTGCATCCCAGATTGTTAAAGGTTGTGGGGGTGGAGATAGCAGAAGGACTTGCCATAATCTTCCAATCTTCCCTAGGTGTGGGCAGAGGATTGGAGATTGGCAAATGTGACACCCTTATTCAAGAAAGTGTGTAAGGACAGTCCTAGTAACTACAGACCAGTTAGTTTAACATCAGTGTGGGTAAGGTTTTAGAAACGATAATCAGGGACAAAAATCAACAGTCACTTGGAGAGATTTGAGTTAATTAAGGATAGCCAGCATAGATTTGTAAAAGGCAGATCATGCTTGACTAATCTGATTTATTTCTTTTTGTTGAAGTAACTGAGAAGGATGATGAAGGAAATGTGGTGGATGTTGTCTATATGGATTTTTATAAAGTGTTTGATAAAGTACCACATAAAAGGATGGCTATCAAAATTGAGGCTCATGGAATAGGAGGGTCAGTGTCCAATTGGATAAAAAATTGGCTTAAGGACACAAAACAGTGAGTTGTGGTAAATGGTTATTTTTCAGACTACAGGATGGTAGACAGTGTGTTCCCCAAGGCTCAGAGCTGGGACCACTGTTTTTTTGCTATATATAAATGACATGGGAATACAGAGCATAATTTCAAAATTTGCCGATGATACCAAACGTGGAGGAATGGTAAACAATGAGGATGATACTAATTGACTGCAACAGGATATAGGCTAGCAGAATAGGCAGACAAGTGGTAGATGACACATTTTGGCAGAAGGGATAGGGTGAAGGAATATAGACTTATTGACGCAGTTCTAAAGAGTGTGCAGGAACAGAGGGGACCTGGGGTGCAGTGCATGAATCTTTGAAGGTGGCAGGACATATTGAGAGAGCAAAGCATATGGGATCTTGGGCTTCATAAATAGAGGCATAGAGTGCAAAAGCAGGGGAGTTATGCTGAACCATTTATAAAGCTCTGGCTAGGCCCCAACTAGAGTATTGTATCTGGTTCTGGTCACCACACTTTAGGAAAGATGTGAGGGTGTTTGAGAGGGTACAGAAGAGATTTACCAGAATGGTTCCAGGGATGTTAGTTACAAGCTCAGGTTGGAAAAGCTGGGGCTGTTCTCCCTGGAGCAAAGGAGATTGAGGGAAGATTTGATTGAGGTGTACAAGATTATGACAGGTTTAGATAAGTTAGACAAGGAAAAACTGTTCCCATTAACTGATGGTGCAAGGACTATGGGATGTAGATTGAAGAGTTTGGGCAAGAGGTGCAGGGGAAATGTGAGGAAGAACCTTTTTTATGCAGCGAGTGGTAATGACCTGAAACTCGCTGCCCACGAGGGTGGTGGAAGCAGAGACAATCAGTGATTTTAAAAGGAAGTTGGATGGGCCCTTGAAGAAAATAAACTTGCAGAACTATGGGGATCAAATGGGGGAGTGGGACTGACTGGATTGCTCCATGGAGAGCCGGCATGGACTCAATGGGTTGAATGGTCTCTTATGCCGTACATGACTCTATGACTCATGGCTTCAAGGTGCACTCCAGGACTTGTCAGCCAAGATTCCATACTTATCAGTGCTGTACTGAGGGAATGGTGCACTGTGTGAGGTGCCAACGTTGATAAGATATTAAACTCCATGTCAGGTAGACGAAAAAGATCCTATGTCACTATTTCGAAGAAGAGAGTGGAAGGTCTCTCTGGTGTCCTGGCTAACATTTATTCCTCAACCAACATCACCATAACTATATAATTGGACATTTATCTCATTGCTGTTTGTGGAATCTTGCTGTGCACAAATTGGCTGCTGTATTTCCCTTCATTACAACTGTGACTATACTTCAAATGTAATTAATTGGTTATGAAGCACTTTGAGATGTGAATGGCACTCGACATGCAAGTCCTTTCTTTCACCTCTGGGATTTGGGTCTGTATTAAGTCCTTATTATTGGGACACAGGACTCATCTCTGCTAGTTCTAAGAGTCCTATATGAAATCAGTTTTGACAGTGTTGTTACAAGGGCATGGGAACACAGAACTGCCTTAATTTGTTACTGAATCGCTATTCTCTCAGAGACACCCCAACATGGGCTGCTGTGAGAAATTGAAATGTGATGCTGCTTTAGTAGGATGTTTACTTTTGAATTTGGAGCTGAGTCACATTAGGGTGGTGGAGAGAGTTGTACTTTGCAGCCAGCTGCACTGTGTACTAAATGAATTTAATCAAATAAATTATGACTGTGTGGCTAATGTAACATTCAATGAAAATGAAACACTACTGATAATGCAGTGGAAAACAGAACACTGTAAAACTTAACAGTATTTTCTCTAAGTTAAAGCTCTGATTATTGATTCTCTTGCCTTTTGCTGGTGTGGTTCACTAAATACTTTTGAATTTTAAGTCAAGCATATTCTTTTGAAAGAGAGTGAAATGAGGTTTTGCTGTGGTCTAATATAATGGCACTATTAAACTCTATAGCATATGTATGTATTTTGGAACACGAGCAGAAATCTTGATTCCTTTCCTAAAAGGTTGCTACCATTATAAAACACCAGATATTTGCACATTCTGTTGGTCCATAATTATTGTAATAGATTATTTTCTTTCAGCAGTGAAGTGTGATCCATTTCAGATCCATATTGTCATCACTACAGTGAAGTCATTGCTTTGATGTGCATACCCTGATGCATTTGTTTCCAGGCCTCTCTGGAAGAGCTACTTCTGAATCGCTTATTAGGAAGTGCATAGTACTTGTCTAAATTTGGACACATGCTATGCTGGTGGATGTGTACTGAATGTGCCAACATTCATGTGCACTAAAGGGAATATCTTTCATCTGTTGATTGATGCATTCTTTTCTTTTATACATTTGGATTTTTTCATTTTTTGACGGCAAAGGGACAGTTTATCTGCATCAGCCAGCTTTCCTTAGATGAAGACATAGTCTGGCACCTTGTTTCTGGGTCTCTGCCAGAGTGGCGCAGTGGGCGGCACAGTGGCGCAGTGGTTAGCACCGCAGCCTCACAGCTCCAGCGACCCGGGTGCAATTCTGGGTACTGCCTGTGTGGAGTTTGCAAGTTCTCCCTGTGTCTGCGTGTGTTTCCTCCGGGTGCTCCGGTTTCCTCCCACATGCCAAAAGACTTGCAGGTTGATAGGTAAATTGGCCATTATAAATTGCCCCTAGTATAGGTAGGTGGTAGGGAAATATAGGGACAGGTGGGGATGTTGTAGGAATATGTAATTCGAGTAGGATTAGTATAAATGGGTGGTTGATGGTCGGCACGGACTCGGTGGGCCGAAGGGCCTGTTTCAGTGCTGTATCTCTAACTAACTAACTAACTAGCTCGTATTGAATCAGTCTTTATGGTGGGCATATGTGCTGCATGGGTTGACTCATAATATTTAAGTGTGGGATAAAAAACAGTCACTTGGCTGATCAAGCCTATTCCCGCCACAAACTTTATATAATTTTCCCTATTCTCAATTCTCTCTTCCCCCAACCACCTACTTAGTCTTGTGTGTTAGTCAACCAACCACAGAAAATGGTTAAGAAGTTAAAAACTTATTGTTTTCTCCCTGATTGTAGGGAGACTGAGGCAAGCTGCAGAATAGTAATTGAGCTCGGAAGCCTATGAGTAACTCTGACTGGTGTTACGATCTGGTGAGAAAGGAGGTCTAGGCTTCCCTGTCAGCCTTCACCTGGTCTTAGCGTAACAGGGTTTTATTTTAAACACACTGTGTTTTTAGTTCCCCCTTGGTGAATCCTTGTTCACTGCTTTCCAATTATAAGGCAAAGAAACCAGCACAAACGGGTTTTCTTAGGTTTAAAGAAGAAAGGTTGAAATTTATTAAACTTAAACTCTAATTCGGTTAACGCTTACGGATACACGACGTGCCCATGCTAGCATGCATACGCGATACACACATGCAGATAGAGACAGAGCAGAACAGAAGAAATAAAGTGGAAAAGCTTGAGGCAATCTCTGAAGAGGGTTTATTGTTACGGATCTTCGAGCTCACTGTAGAGTCCTTAATTGTAGGTAGATCTTGATTTTCGTTGGGGCTCAGTATTCTTCTTAAACCTTGTTCGCTGTAGGAGACATTTCTCTCTTGGGGTTCATATGCCTTCAGTGGATTTGGAGTTCCGTGAGAAAGAGATGGGAGCAGACAGGAGAGGCTGCGGTGAGCCAGCCAGGAGAGGTCTTTTCAGTCCAGGAGCAAACAAACACTCCGAGTTCAAACTGTTTGTACAATTCAGAAAAACCCAGGTTGCCAAGCAGGTTAGTCATGTGACTAGCTGGTCTGACCACATCTGTTTGTGGATTCTCTGGTCCTAACCGACCCTGGAATGACTCTTCTTATACACAATACCTGGTTCTCAAAGGCCGTTGTGGGTTAAATTGGAGCAGGGAATAGCCCCTTTGTCCTTCCAAGCACTGGCTGTTAGTATGCAAATGTCTTTCCAGCCAAGGGCCTGGTGACTTCTTTTTTAAACAAGTCCTTTCTTCACTTCAATAGTTTTCAAATCAATGTTTATATGACAAAATTAATGTGCCTCAGTCATGGCAGGTGGGGGTGGTGGGAGGTTCTGCATGAAACTGGTTGTATTCCACAGCGATTTATCCTTGGTTCAAAAATACTTTAGAAGTCTTGATACATAGAGAGCTTGATATTTTATGTCTATCCTTATAACCTTTTATTTCTATCCTTAAGCCCATATTTATGCAATTATTGAAAAAATATGGTTAATAATAACTATTCTGGAAATTTGTCCTGCATATCTATGGGGAGAAAATATATTTTGATCTTTAGTCTTGCTTGAGACCCACATGTATTCATGATGTTTTGTTTCTGTGATTATGGCCCAAGTTAGCGAATGGCCACATCATTTGAGCTGAAAATAAGGTTAATAAGGTCAATTCTTAGATCTCTGTTCTGAAGTGGGACTAAAAGTCTCCAGATCTTCTTGGTCACCCTCTTCTATGAATGCAAGTCAGTGCATTAATGAGCAGGATTTTATTCTGCTGTTGGGGAGGGAACAGCAGCAGGGGTGGGGAGCGGGTGGAGGGGTGGGGGCACACACAATGGCAAGGGGTGGAGTGCGTGACGGTGTCCTGGCTCTCTGCTATTTTGTCTGGAGCGGGGAAGGCCGAGGACGGTCTTCCCACATCAGGCCAATTGAGGCACTTAAGTGACCAATTAATGACCACTTAAGGATAGCCTCCTGCCTCCACTCCCATTTAATGGAAGACGGAGGGGCCTGCCACCGGGTGGAGGACTCCTGACAGGCAGGTAGGTGTGTCCCTCCTTTTGGGGGCTATCCGTGGACCCAGAGGGCGGCCCCACCACTCCCGCCTCCCCGGCAAGATCCCCACCCCCCCATCATCACCAACCCTTCCTCCGCCCTTCGCTAGGGTGTCCCTGACCCCACTTACCTGCATCCCGGGATCTCTGACATCTTGTTCACTGAAGGCCTCCTGCAATACTGGCAGTGGCTACCATTCCCGGTCACACTGCTGGTACAGAACAGCTGCCAACTCTCCAAATGACCAACAGCTCTGGAGGTGGGAGCATGTCCCTTAAGGGGACAGCGCCCCTGACGATGGCCAGTTAATTGGCTACCCACTGTGGAAAAATGTACCAGGGGTTCGACGAAGGGCTGAGGCTGGGTGTCCTCCACCTACTGGACCGTCGTCGGGACTGCTGTCGCTGGGATAAAATCCCGGCCAATGCTTTTTTGAAGTTGAGGCATGTAAAATTGCGCACAGTATTTTATAGCTTTTTGACAACACTACAGTTGAAAAGCTGAACTGAGTCATTGGGTGAGAGGTCTGACTTGTGTTGAAATAGGTCCAATTTTGGATCTCGGGCCTATTTAAATGCTGCCAGCAAGCAGCAGGAGCCAAACAAGTTCCCTGCTGTAACTCATCGGTTGTGGGAGGACAGGAACCCAGCCAATTCATGCGCCAAAGCTGGCTGACAGGTCGGATCTGGTGAGGAGGTAAGGTGATCGTAGTGGGTGGGGCTTTGAATGGACGGCAGCTGTCCAAAGGTTGTTTTGTGGGCCCAGAAAGAGCAATTCTCTCCTGGGTCCACCAAAATAAAAGCCCCAAATTTCTTGTTTTTTTTTAAATGAGTGGCCTCTAGCAGTTCCTTTCAGGCCCATTACACCTAGGACTGGGCAGACCAGAGTTTTGTAATTGGGGTCCGACAGCAGGCATAGCATCCTGAATCACATATTTAGCAGCCTCTTGCTTGTTTCAGTGTGTGGGTTAGGAACATCGGAGCAGGAGTAGGCCATTCAGCCCATCGAGCCTGCCCTGCCATTCAATACGATCATGGCTGATCATCCACTTCAATGCCTTTTTCCCACACTATCTTGATAACCCCTTTTCCTTATTTTCAAATCCCTCCTTGGCCTCAGCCTTCCCTCTCTCTGCATTCTTGCAATTCTGGCCTCTTGTGCAT
The DNA here is from genome assembly GCF_036365525.1 of Heterodontus francisci. Taxonomy (NCBI): domain Eukaryota; kingdom Metazoa; phylum Chordata; class Chondrichthyes; order Heterodontiformes; family Heterodontidae; genus Heterodontus; species Heterodontus francisci. The sequence continues at coordinate 188,128,049 of NC_090372.1, read as the reverse complement.
CCCTGATTTTAGATGCTCCATCATTGGTGACTATCCTTTCAGCCTCCTGGGCCCATGCACTGGAATTCCCTACCAAAACCTCTCCATTTTGCTTTCCTCGTTGTTCGATCATTTGCAGGCCCACCTGAATATTACATCAGGTAGGTTTCGCGTGTCAAAGGGGCAGGAAATGTTGCCTGACCCTGATTTTTCAACGAGCATCAATTGCTTTTGTGCAGGAGAGTGTTCCACACTTCTCCCACCCTTAGCTTGAAATAGTATTTCCCAACTTCTCTCCTGAATGGCCTGACTCTGATTTTAAGGTAATGTTCCCCTTGTCCTAGATTTATTTTGTACCAGACCACCACATTTGAGTGATCTGAGGACATGTCTTTGGACTTCCATTGTTCCTAGCTCTCGGTATTTAAAAAAAAAACACGTATCTATCATTTTTTGGTCCAACCTGAATGACCTCACACTTAGCTGTAATGAATTCAACAGTGAGTTGAATTTCTCTTCAATTTTGTGTTGCAATGCAACATGTTGCAGCTTCATCCTTGGGTGAACACATGTCGACAACAGCTTCACATTGACTGTTTCCAATGTGGTCAATAGTTGCACCCAAATGTTTCTCTTTCCACTTATTTGCCCATATTTAGAGAAGTGTTTTTTTTCCTCTATTTTATGATTTCCCTACCCACCTCCAGAAGAAAGATCTCAAAAGATCAGAATATTGGTTGTCAGAGAACTAAAATATTGCTGAGTTATGCTACCTATGTTTCTTTCATTTGTTTCTGACTTTCTTTTATGTGATTTTATTCTTAATTATGTTTGTTATTTAATGTGTTTTGTTTCCCTTTAAAGGAACCAGAAAATGGATTTGAACTAAATTACATTTTACTAATTCAGTACTGATATCCATTTTTAATAACTACTTTATTATACCCTGTATACTTTCCATCATAAAGACCGCGACTTCAACCTGTCTAATATCGCCCATCTCACTCATCCAGACCTTTGTTACCTCAAGACTCAACTATTTGAGTCAAACTCCCACTTTCCATGCTCCATAATCTTGAGCTCATCCAAAATTCAAGCTTAGAGTCATAGAGGTATACAGCACAGAAACAGGCCCTTCGGCCCACCGTGTCCGCGCCTGCCATCAAGCCTATCTATTCTAATTCCATTTTCCAGCACTTGGTCCGTAGCCTTGTATGCTATGGCGTTTCAAGTGCTCATCTAAATACTTCTTAAATGTTGTGAGGGTTCCTGCCTCTACCACCCCTTCAGGCAGTGTGTTCCAGATGCCAACCACCCTCTGGCTGAATTTGTTTTCCTCAAATCCCCTCTAAAACTCCTGCCCCTTACCTTAAATCTATGCTCCCTGGTTATTGACACCTTCGCTAAGAGAAAAAGTTTCTTCCTATCTATCTATGCCCCTCATAATTTTTTATACCTCAATCATGTCCTCCCTCAGCCTTCTGTGCTCTAAGGAAAACTAACCCTATCGTATCCAGTCTGCCTTCATAGCTGAAATGCTCCAGCCCAGGCAACATCCTGGTGAATCTCCTCTGCACCCTTTCCAATGCAATCACATCCTTCCGATAGTGCGGCGACCAGAACTGTACACAGTACTCCCGCTGTGGTCTAACGAGTGTTTTGTACAGCTCCATCATAACCTCCCTGCTCTTATATTCTATGCCTCGGCTAATAAAGGCAAGTATCCTATATGCCTTCCTAACCATCTTATCTACCTGTGCTGCTGCCTTCAGTGATCTATGGACAAGTACACCAAGGTCCTTCTGCCCCTTTGTACTTTGTAGGGTCCTACCATCCATTGTATATTCCCTTGCCTTGTTAGTCCTCCCAAAATACATCACCTCACACTTCTCAGGATTAAATTCCATTTGCCACTGCTCTGCCCATCTTACCAGCCCATCTATATCGTCCTGTAATCTAAGGCTTTCCTCCTCACTATTTACGACATCACCAATTTTCATGTCATCTGCGAACTTACTGATCATACCTCCTATATTCACATCTAAATCATTAATGTACACTACAAACAGCAAAGGTCCCAGCATCAATCCCTGCGGCACACCACTGGTCACAGGCTTCCAATCACAAAAACAACCCTTAACCATCACCCTCTGCTTCCTGCCACTAAGCCAATCTTGGATCCAATTTGCCAAATTGCCCTGGATCCGATGGGCTCTTACCTTCTTAACCAATCTCCCATGCGGGGCCTTATCAAAAGCCTTACTGAAGTCCACGTAGACTACATCAACTGCTTTACCCTCATCTACACACCTAGTCACCGCCTCAAAAAATTCAGTCAAATTTGTTAGACATGATCTCCCCCGGCAAAGCCATGCTGACTATCCTTGATTGATCCCTGCCTCCCCAAGTGGAGATTGATCCTGTCCCTCAGAATTTTTTCCAGTAGTTTCCCTACCACTGATGTTAGACTCAGTGGCCTGTAATTACCTGGTTTATTCCTACTACCCTTCTTGAATAATGGTACCACATTCGCTGTCCTCCAGTCCTCTGGCACTTCTTTGAAAATTTGTGTCAGAGCCCCTGCAATTTCCTCCCTTGCCTCACATAGCAGCCTGGGATACCTCTCATCTGGGCCTGGGGATTTATCTACTTTTAAGCCTGCTAAAACTGCTAATACCGCCTCCCTTTCAATGCACCAAGTCCCGTCCACCCATCACCCTTGTGCTTCCTGACCTACATTGGCTCCTGTCTCATTAGTGCCACGATTTTGAAATTTTCATCCTTGTGTTCAAATCCGTCTAATGTCTTGCCTCTCCCTATCTTTATGACCTCCTCAGGCCTACAACCTTTTGGAATCTCTTGTGTTCCTTCAATTCTGGCATCTTGCACATCCCCGATTTCCATCTCTCCACCATTAGCGGTAGTGCTTTCAGCTGCCTAGCCCCTAAGATCTGGAATTCTCTCCCTAAATCCTTCTGCCTCTCTACCTCTCTCTCCTCTAAGACAATACCTGAAATAGCGTCTTTGATCAAGCTTTTGACCATCTATTTGAATATCTCTCTATATGGTCCGGTGTCAAATTTCATCTGATAACATTCCTGTGAAGTCGCTTAGGACATTTTACCACATTAAAGGTGCTATATAAATGCAAGTTGCTGTTTACAATGCATAGATGCACTAACCAGGTCTTAATGGACATAGAATCTATTCAAACCAGAACTTTGAATGCCAAAGTGGAGAAAGGCTTCATGTGAACAGCAGTTGAACATGCGGGTCAGTCTGTCCTAAGAGAATCATTACATTGCAATTTGTCATGTAAATGAAATTTTCTGTTAATGTACTGCAAGCTATTTACCATAAAAACAACACAGTCCAGATTATGTAGGGAAGGAAAGATGGAAAGTAGTTTATGTTTGATAAGCCCCTTAGGCCCCCTTACCCATGAGCCCTTTGAGTCTGCTCTCACTGTTCTCTTGCATACTAAAAATAGCTACATAATCCTTCTTGCTGAACAATTTCCATGATTAGAGTCCCTTGTTTGGGTCAGTATTCTTTTGTTGGTGGCTTTCCATACTTTAGGCTCTTGAAATGTGCATGGGAGAGTCAAAGGAACCAGAATTCCCACTAAAATAAAGGGGGGCGGATTTTGCAGGAGGGCTTGATAGTGAACTGTCAGTGCTCACCTTCATTACCCGTCTGATACTGCCTGCAACTTCAGAATGTCGGGCATGCGTGGATTAGTGCGGATATTCTGAAATTATAATCTGTCACTCAGGGCTCCAACACAGGTTGTGCTGTGGACCCACAGGCTGTACGCCATGGCCTCTCAACCACAGAGCCAGCAATCATTGAGATCAGCGAGAATTTCAACTTTCCTGTCCCTACATCACCCAATTTGAAACTCCTTGAACAAGGCACATCTTGTTAATCAGGTGTAACTGGGTTTTTAACGGTGATGTGATTGATAAAATTTGGTGAGCAACTGAACTGGCCCTGAAAATGTAATTTTGTAATCGTGGAGTGCTGTTAAATGATTGATTAGTATATTTTTTAAATAATTTTTTAACAAGGTTTTTCAGGATGTCTCAGCTTCTTCCTTCATGTCTCTGTCTCAAACTTTAATTTGCCTATGCAAACATTTTTATTTTAATGCATTTTGTTTCCTGTTTGTCGGTAAAAATCCTTTAATGTGATTGGCTTGTTGGGCTGATTTTTATTTTTGTTATTCATTCATGGGATGTGGGCGTTGCTGGCCAGGCCAGCATTTATTGCCCATCCCTAATTGCCCTTGAGAAGGTGGTGGTGAGCTGCCTTCTTGAACCAGTGTAGTCCATGTGAGGTCAGTACACCCACAGTTCTGTTAGGAAGGCAGTTCCAGGATTTTGACCCAGCGACAGTGAAGGAACTGCAATATAGTTCCAAGTCAGGATGGTGTGTGATTTGGAGGGGAACTTGCAGGTGGTGGTGTTCCCATGCATTTGCTGCCTTTGTCCTTCTAGTTGGTAGAGGTCGCAGGTTTGGAAGGTGCTGCCTAAGGAGCCTTGATGCGTTTCTGCAGTGCATCTTGTAGATGGTACACACTGCTGCCACTGTGCGCCAGTGGTGGAGGGAGTGAATGTTTGTGAATGGGGTGCCAATCAAGCAGGCTGCTTTGTCCTGGATGGTGTCAAGTTTCTTGAGTGTTGTTGGAGCTGCACCCATCCAGGCAAATGGAGAGAATTCCATTCCCTGACTTGTGCCTTGTAGATGGTGGACAAGCTTTGGGGAGTCCGGAGGTGAGTTACTCACCTCAGGAGTCCTAGCCTCTGACCTGCTCTTGTAGGCACGGTATTTATATGGCTAACCCAGTTCAGTTTCTGGTCAATGATAGTCCCTGGGATGGTGATAGTGGGGGATTCAGCAATGGTAATGTCATTGAATGTCAAGGGGTGATGGTTAGAGTCTTTCTTGTTGGAGATGATCATTGCCTGGCAATTGTGTGGCGTGAATGTTACTTGCCACTTATCAGCCCAAGTCTGGATATTGTCCAGGTCTTGCTGCATTTCTATCCAGACTGCTTCAGTATGTGAGGAGTCGCGAATGGTGCTGAACATTGTGTAATCATCAGCGAACATCCCCACTTCTGACCTTATGATTGAAGGAAGGCCATTAATGAAGCAGTTGAAGATAGTTGGGCCTAGGACACTACCCTGAGGAACTCCTGCAATGATGTCCTGGAGCTGAGATGATTGACCTCCAACAACCACGACCATCTTCCTTTGCGCTAGGTATGACTCCAACCAGCTGAGAGTTTTCCCCCTGATTCCCATTGAGTTCAGTTTTGCTAGGGCTCCTTGATGCCATACTCGGTCAAATGCTGGCTTGATGTCAAGGGCAGTCACTCTCACCTCACCTCTTGAGTTCAGCTGTTTTGTTTATGTTTGAACCAAGGCTGTAATGAGGTCAGGAGCTGAGTGGCCCTGGCAGAACCCAAACTGAGTGTCACTGAGCTGGTTATTGCTGAGCAAGTGCCACTTGATGGCACTGTTGATGACACCTTCCATCAATTTACTGATGATTGAGAGTAGACTGATGGGGCGGTAATTGGCCGGGTTGGACTTGTCCTGCTTTTTGTGTACAGGACATACCTGGGCAATTTTCCGTATTGCCAGGCAGATGCCAGTGTTGTAGCTGTACTGGAACAGCTTGGCTAGGGGCATGGCAAGTTCTGGAGCACAGGTCTTCAGTACTATTGTCGGATGTCTGATGACATCACTCCAGCTCTACGCTGTGAATTCCCAATAAAGAACACTACAATCAGTTGCAGTACCACTGCAAGGCGATGGAGGTGAAATTCTCCCAGCGAGACGTACTTCGTGGTCAGCGGCGAGCTCCCTTGCATCGCCACATCACAAACTCCAGGCCATTAACACATTTTCATCCCTTCTGTATCATCTATCTATCTTGGCAGGGTTGCATTCTACTCCCAGAGTTCAGATAAAATGTATGAATCACAAGACTATCTATTCTCGTCTCTACCCTTACCTTGACATGTAAGATTGATGTGAAACAATTTATAACTCACTCAGAAGTGTCGATTCTGTAGGGTGGCAACAATATTTTTGCATTTTATTTGGGGTGGTACAAGCAGCTGATTCTGACCTGCTGGTCTACAAATCTAAATGGATGGGGTGGGGAGATAGAGAATGGATAAAATAAAGTGGCATTTTCTGAATTTGTCACATGCTCCTCCTATTTTCATGTAACTTTTATTTTTTTAATGCTGGTCATTATCCTTAATATTTCCCTTCCTTTACTAGTTCTTCACATTGGTAATTTGCCATAAATACATACAAAAATAATAAATTGGACTATTCTTTTCTTACCACCCGCTCTCCTGAGTTACAGTTCATGCATTCGTTTGTGTCGTCTTGACTTTTGGAGAATATATTTGCCGGCCCCAAACTAAATATAGTGGTAGCAGGAATTCAAGCTAATGGAAAAAATGTGACCCCTACTTATCATCTGCTTGTAGCCATTCATTTGTTAACAGCTGAAGCAGAACTACTCTAATTAAACCCTAATGGATAAGAAAGGTTGCACGCAACAGAAGTTTTACTGTGGTTGCAGTTGTCTTTACGAGGGAAGCCAAGAGATAAACGGTCACTAACATGTAAATAAAAGCTCTGCATGTGAATGGGTTTGAGATTATTGCCATTCGATTACCTTAGAGGCATTTCTTCTTGCAGGGTGATCTAATTCTCATCAAGTGCATGAACTGGTGCAGCCTTGTCACCGTGAACCAAATTTGGACAGACCTCACTCACCAAATTGAGTGATACCATTAGACTGCTCAACATTCTAGTCACATTCAAAGGATTTTCACAGACACTCACCAATGTCGAGAGCTGAGAAAGTACCAAGCCAGTTTTGCCTCCATTTCAGCAATCGATTTGATATTTATCCACCACCCCTTCAGCTGGAAAGAAAAATGACAAACAATTCGCATATGATTTCCTTATCCCTCCTCCCTTCCTCCATTAGTGCTTTAAGCCTGCAAATCTCTGTTCTGATGTCAGTGTAAAAATATTTTCTTGGATCCACTCATTTGAACCCTTCTGATTAATCGCTACAACTTTTCTGAATGACTCATATATGAATGCAGATTTGTGTAGTGTTCTTTAGTTGATCATGCAACTTGGAATATATTTTGTGTATGAAGAGATTCTGTCATATCTCAACAATGAAGATGAAAAATGTATTAATCTAAACCTAAAAGCATACAAGTGTTATTTGAGACATTACTAAATTCAACATACTTTCAGTGTTAAGTACTGCAGTGACAGGCTCACCAACATGAGAAAATAGTGAAACAGATAATTCTAAATGCAGTATTTTGAGGTGGGTGTAGCAGCAATTGTGCAATAATCTTTTAACCAATAACTGTATTGAGGCCACTTTTCCTATAACTCAATCCACTAATCTGACTCAACTTTCAGCATGAATGTTCAGAACACCAGTGCCACATTACAACAAATGACTACACTTCAAATGTACTTATTTGACTGTAAAGCACTTTGATGTTATGAAAGCACTAGATGAGTGTGAGTCTTTATTTTGTCATTGTCCCCTTGGACTTCTGTGGTTTATTTTCTGCAGATAAAGAACATTACTCTGAATTGTGATACCTGGAAATTGTTGTACAAAGTTGTTTAAAATGTGTTGTGAAGTGATGTATTTTGGAACAAAGAATGAGGAGAGACAATATAAGCTAAATGGTGCAGTTTGAAAGGAAATGTTGGCAGGACCAATTTTGTTGGTGGGTCAGTAATTTTGTTTTGTGGCAAAGTGATGCTTCCATTGGGATTTCTTGGAAGTTGATCATAAGCGGACACTTGACTGATAATCCCCTCTGTGGTTTGAGCTAAGGTGTTTGAGCTGTTCATCTGTGATTCAGTGGTAGCACTCTGCCTCTGAGTCAGAAGATTGAGTTCAAGCTGCATTCCAGATAGTTGAGTGTGGAATCTAGACTGACCCTTCAGTGCAGTCCTGAGGGGCTGCTGCATCAGTGGGGGTGCCACTTTTCATATGAGACATTAAAATGATGCCCTGTCTGCCCCCTCAGGTAAATATGAAAGATCCTGGGACACTACTCCCCATTGGCCTGGCCAACATTTATCACTCGGCTAACCGCACTAAAACAGATGATCTGGTCATTATCTCATTGCTGTTTGTGGGACCTTGCTGTGCACAAACTGGCTACCATGCTTCCTACACTACAACAGTGATTACACTTCAGAAGTATTTCATTGGCTATAAGAATGTACTGAGGTCATGACAAGCACTATACTGAGTCTTCCTGACATTGTGAAAGGTTCTATATATGATAAATACAAGTGTTTTCTTTCTCTTCTATAATTGGCCTGTATGCCTCATATCGATATTTGCTTATGAAACAAAATTGCTATCAGATTGAATAATCTTTGGCTGCACTTTTTTTATGTCTCGGTCACACATGTGTTAAACTTCCAACATTTACTGTCAAGGCTCATGCATGATGAATGACCATTTGGACATAATACAGGCAATCAGTGCCCTTGGAACAGAACCCCATTATGAGTTCTCACCTTCAGGAGAGGACGCCAAAGGATAGTAATGAAACCAAGAGTCACAGCAGAAGAAAAATACACTATGCAGTCTTCTTCTTATGCCTCCTTATCTCGAGAGACAATGGGTAAGCGCCTGGAGGTGGTCAGTGGTGTGTGGAGCAGCGCCTGGAGTGGCTATAAAGGCCAATTCTAGAGTGACAGGCTCTTCCACTGGTGCTGCAGAAAAATTTGTTTGTCGGGGCTGTTACACAGTTGGCTCTCCCCTTGCGCTTCTGGCTTTTTTCCTGCCAACTGATAAGTCTCTTCGACTTGCCACACTTTAGCCCCGCCTTTATGGCTGCCCGCCAGCTCTGGCGGAGTAATGAAACCAAGAGTCACAGCAGAAGAAAAATACACTCTGCAGTAAATACACTAAATTATAGAGTAGACAAACATAGGCCTGCCTGCCATTGAATGACTGGAGAACACAAATCAATGTAATAACTCTGAGTGTTTCCTAGATCACTGCTGCTAGAATAATACATGATTCTGTTAGCTTCTATTTTTTAAATAAATAATTCTTCTGCCATTTAGATTTCTACTAGGAAGATTAAAGGGCTTAATAAAATAAGTTCAGTTTCAGAAGTGTACGGAATGTCTACACTCTTGTTTGTATTACACTGATGAAAATGACTGACTTAAATCAGATATTTAAAGCTGTAACTATTCTTTTTGTATTGTGTTGTGCAAGGGCCACATCAGGTTACAATGCTGGATAGTTTCAGTAAAGATGTATTGGCAATTTTGTGCACTGACAGCATGACTAAAGCATTAGTTTTGGGTGTTTATAATTAGTGTCTTCTATCAAAAGAATTATTTAGTCCATCCACCATGAGTGTACTGTGTATATCCTGGAGTAAGAGGATTGTTGCTTAAGCTACTTTTATTTAAAAAGAAGTAGTAGATGGTAGATCTTTCATTTCGCAGCACGTAAGGCAAAATAGATGAATTGAGTTGAAACATGAGATGAATTGTATTTTTGTGTAGAGAACATCCAAATCTCCCTTTCAGTTGCCTTGGAAATGTAAAATTCGGACAGTCCTTAACGACAAGCTTGAAATTGAGCAGTGCCTTGTCAGTGAATTCTAATGACATATTGGCCAGTTGGATCTAAGGCTGTTGCCTTAGGACTCTTGGATAGATGAGGGCTTTACTGGATTAAGTCCTGGGCTTATCACTTTAGCATTCATGTGCTCTGGTATGCAATAAGATTAATTTGAGTTGTAGCAAGTCAGGTTATTTAGACTAAGCATTTAATAAGAAAGATGGCACCAATTTCCTAAGTTCTATTGGGGATGGGCTGGGAGGTGGAGAATAGATCAAATTGATTCATTCGAATTTAGAAGAATCTTGAGCTTGTAAAAGTGCTTAGTCTTGCTAAAATTCAGAATACAGTAGGTGCTGTAGTAGTTACATTAGTGGACTAATAATCCAGAGAAAGTGAGTTCAAATCCCATCATGACAATTTGAGAATTTGAATTCAGTTTTAAAAAATCTGTAAAGAAAAATGCTGGCTTCAGTGATCATGGCCATGAAGTTGTCGTAAAGCCCTAAACTATTCGCCAATGTCCTTTTAGGGAAGGAAACCTGCTGTCCTTCCTTGGTCTGGCCTATGTGACTCTAGTCCCACACCAATGTGGTTGACTCTGAAGAGGACAAACAAGCCACTTAGTTGTCAAAGCTTGATACCAGTGGTTCTAGGAAAAGGCCCACTGTTCTTCAGGGCAACTCGGGGCAATAAATGCAGCCTTGTCAACGATGCCCACAACCAAAGAATTTTTATAAAGGCCTCTGACTCAGCAGCAGTGCTTAAAGTTCACAAGTGCCAAATATTGATCCAATTTTTGAGAGTAATTTTGAGGGAATTGTAGTTCTAATGCATATGGGCAACTATTAGCCTTTGTCTATGATGGATATGGTAGGAAAGTGCCCAGTCGGACATTCAAGTTAAATGTAATTGATACATTTTGTTTACTGGTGCTGGGCCAGTAACTTGTTCTTCCAGACTGGGTATGACATATATTGCTATTCAGCACTCTGTACTTAAATGTTGAAAGTATACAAAATATTTTTATGATGTCGCCAAAAGTGGGTAGTTGTTAGTTACTTACGTTTGAGTACAGTTTTAATTTTTGAAAATAGGGAAGGTAGCACTTGATTGTCTTATCCACAGTCACTACAATTGTGTTGAATTCTGTGTCATCTATGGAATTTATGTTTGTTCAGAGTGTCGTTGTCAAATGTAACTATTTCTATACAAGAACAGCAGACCTGAGTTCTAAATTCATTCGTGAGAGATGTGGATGGAGAGGGAAAAGAAAAGGCATTTCAGAAATTCTAGGAAGAGAACATTTCATTAAATTGGAAAGATAAGTTGTGCCAGGGGGATAGGGATGGAGGAGATAGGTGATTGTGTATTTGTTTAGTTTGATATTTGTTATTAAACTTTAAGTTTCTAACAACAAACCTGAACACAAGGTCATTTGATTAATAATTACATTTACTCTGTGAAGACACTAGAGAGATGGTGATTCAAAATATTACTTTAGTAAAGTTCTAAAATACTTTATTATGTCTCTCAAACATTCCAAATGTACTTCCCATGAAATTAATTACTTTGAAGTATAGGAACTTTGTTTCGTAGGTATATATGACAGTGATTTTGTGCATAGTAATATCTCATATACAGCAATAAACTGAATAGCCCCTTCTCGGTGGTGTTGGTTGAAGGATTTTGTTTTTATTCGTTTTTTATGGGGATGTGGGCATTGCTGGCCAGGCCATCCCTAATTGCCCTTGAGAAGGTGGTGGTGAGCTGCCCTCTTGAACCACTGCAGTCCATGTGGGGTAGGTACACCCACAGTGCTGTTAGGAAGGGAATTCCAGGATTTTGACCCAGCGACAGTGAAGGAACGGCGATGTAGTTCCAAGTCAGGATGGTGTGTGGCTTGGAGGGGACCTTGCAGGTGGTGGTGTTCCCATGCATTAGCTGCCCTTGTCCTTCTAGGTGGTCGACATCGCGGGTTTGAAAGGTACTGTTTAAGGAGCCTTAGTGCAATGCTGCAGTGCATCTTGTAGATGGTACACACTACTGCTGCTGTGTATTGGTGGTGGAGGGAGTGAATGGCACCCCGTCCACAAATAATCAAACAGGCTGCTTTGTCCTGGATGGTGTTGAGCTTCTTGAATGTTGTTAGAGCTGCACCCATCCAGGCAAGTGGAGAGTATTCCATCACACTCCTGACTTGTGCCTTGTAGATGATGGACAGGCTTTGGGGAGTCAGTAAGTGAGTTACTCGCCACAGGATTCCTAGCCTCTGACCTGCTCTTGTAGCCACGGTATTTATTTGGCCATTCCAGTTCAGTTTCTGGTCAATGGTAAGCCCCAGGATGTTGATAGTTATGTCCACATTGGCACTTTACACATAGATCAATGAAAAGGAAAATCGGGCAAGGTGTATATCGACAGTCGATCCGTAACTGCTCATTTTCTGCCTGTGTCCAAAGTGAAATTAACTGCTTTTGGAGCACTCCTTGCTGTCCTTCACATAGTGCTGTGGGATCCTTCACCCCAACTGAGCTAGCAGAAAATGTAGGTGGGGCCTTGGTTTAACATCTCATCCAAAGAACGACTTCTCCAACAATACAGTAATCCCTCATTACTGTACTGTCATTGTCAGCCTCAATTACATGGTCAAGCCCCTGGACTGGGAATTCAATCTGTAACATTTTGACTTTGAAGCCAGAGTACTACAACAAAGTCAAGCTGACAATAAGTATTAGGGAGCAAGTTGGAGCTTGACATTAACATGGAGATGGTTTGTTAGGAAATACAAAAGTCTTGCTCAGGAAATCATAAGATAATCATAAAAAAAATACTATGGGATCCAGTGAAATGCAGCAAGGTGGATACAAAATTGGCTCAGTGGCAGGAAACAAAGGGTAATTGTTGATGGCATTTTTAGCAACTGGAGGGCTGTTTCCAGTGATGTTCTGCAGGGCTCAGTACTGGGAGTCCTGCTTTTTGTGGTATAAATGATTTGGATGTAAATGTAGAGGGCATAATTAAGACATTTGCGGATGACACAAAGATTGGCCGTATGGTAGATAGCGAGAAGGATAGCGTAGGCTGCAGAAAGATATTGATGGTCTGGTCTGATGAGCAGAAAAGTGGCAAATGGAATTTTACCTGGAAAAGTGTGAGGTGATGCATTTGGGGAGGTCAAACAAGGCAAAGGAATTCACGATTAATGGGAAAATACGGAGAAGGGTAGAGGAAGTAAGGGACCTTGGAGTGCATGTCCACAGATCCCTGAAGGTAGCAGGACAGGCCGATAAGGTGGTTAAGAAGGCATATGGAATCCTTTCCGTTATTAGCCGAGGTATGGAATACAAGAGCAGGGAGGTTATGCTGGAACTGTATAACTCATTAGTTAGGCCACAACTTGAGTACTGTGTGCAGTTCTGGTCACCTCATTACAGAAAGGATGTAATTGCACTAGAGAGGGTACGGAGGAGATTTACGAAGATGTTGGCAGGACTGGAAAAATGCAGCTGTGAGGACAGATTGAATAGGTTGGGGTTGTTCTCCTTGGAACTGAGAAGGCTGAGGGGAAATCTGATTGAAATGTACAAAATGTTGAGGGTCCTGGATAGAGTGGAGGTGAAGGGTCTATTCACCTTAGCAGAGAGGTCAGTGACTTGGGGGCATAGATTTAAAATGATTGGTAGAAAAATTAGAGGGGAGATGAGAAAAAACATTTTCACCCAGACGGTGGTGATGGTCTGGAAGTCACTGCCTGAAAGGGTAGTTGAGGCAAAGACCCTCAACTCATTCAAAAGGAGTCTGGATATGCACCTCAAGTGCCGTAAGCTGCAGGGTTAAGCACCAAATGCAGGAAGGTGGGATTAGAATAGGTAGATCATTTTTTGGCTGGCACAGACACGATGGGCCGAGTGGCCTCTTTCTGTGCCTTAAACTTTCTATGATTTTATGATTGGGAAACATTTGTCAATTATAATTTATATTTTCCTGCAGTGTTGCTGTGAATATACTTGCATGCTCCAAAGTGTTGCTTGATCACTATACGCAGATAATACTTAAAATAATTTCAAAGAAATGAATACGTTTCTTCTTGCTATATGTACAATTCATATGGAACAAAGTGAATAAATAACTTGCTGTTTGTTTTCTAAAGTTTTTAAAATAAGTATTAATTTTCATTTTGTTACTGGTTATATTTCTAAATTTTACTAAGCTAAAATAATCTTGTTTGACAGGTTTCCTGCTAAACAAATCATGTTTAGTGAATACTTATTGTTGAAGTGTTTGAACATTTCAAAATATATATATTTGTGCAATAAGGATGTGAATGTGGTTTTGAGTTCATTTGCAATCCTAACTTTGAGAATTGATGAACACTACACAATATGTCCAAGTTCTTACTTCCTCAGATCTCAGATTTAGGTTTTGATGAAATTCAGTACAACTCTAAAGGGGTGCAGGAGCAAAGGGACCCGGGGGTATATGTGCATAAGTCATTGAAGCGGACAGGACAGGTTGAGAGAGCAGCTAATAAAGCATACAGCATCCCACTTTCTAATCGATATGGGAGAGAGGGTTCCTCTCACGAGTGTAGTGAGAGTCATGACCAGAGCACCATGGGTGGCTCAGCTGTGCAGGGAGGGAGAAGAAAAGAGGGGAGAGCAATAGTGGTAGGGGATTCTATAGTTAGGGGAACAGACAGGCATTTCTGTGGTCGCAGACGTGATTCCAGGTCGGTATGTTGCCTCCCTGGTACATGGATATCACCGAGCAGCGACGGAGCATTCTGGAGGGCGAGGGTGCACAGCAAGAGGTTGTGGTCTACATTGGTATTAACGATATCGGTATAAAAAAGTATGAGGTCCTGTAGGCTGAGTTTAGGGAAATAGGAAAGAGATTAGCAAGCAGGACCTCAAAGGTAGTAATTTCCAGATTACTCCCAAGGCCATGTGCTAGTGAGTATAGAAATAGGAGAATACATCAGATGAATGCATGGCTGGAGAGATGGTGTAGGAGGGAGGGCATCAGAGTTCTGGGGCATTGGGGCTGGTTCTAGGGAAGGTGGGACCTGGACAATCCAGACGGTCTACACCTGAACAGGACCGGGATGAATATGGGATTAGGGATGGGTAATAAATGCTGGCCTAGCCAGCGACGCCCACATCCCATGAAATGAATAATCAAAAAAAACTTACAGGAAGGTTTGCTAGTGCTGTTGGGGATAGTTAACAGATAGATAACAGAAACTTGGCTTAAAGAGGGGCACAAATGGCAGCTCAACATCCCTGGATATAGAATTTTCAGGCAGGATAGAGAGAAGGATAAAAAAGGAGGGGGTGTAGCATTATTGGTGAAAGAATCAATTACAGCTGTGATTACAGCTAAATGAATCATCAAATGAGGCCACATGGGTTGAGCTCAGAAATAAAAAAGGGGCAGCCACACTACTAGGAATGTACTATAGACCCCCAAATAGTGAGCGGGAGATAGAGAACAAATATGTAGGCAAATTTCTGAGTGCAAAAGCAATAGGGCAATAATCGTTGGGGATTTCGACGACCCTATTATCAACTGGGATACAAACAGTGTGAAGGGCACAGAGGACACAACATTCTTGAACTGCATTCAAGAGAACCTTTTTAGGCAGCATGTAACAAGCCCAACGAAAGGGGGCAGAATTCTAGATTTAGTCTTAGGAAATGAAGCTGGGCAAGTGGATGGATGCAATAGCAGTGGGTGACCATTTTGTAGATAGTGACCACAATACAATTAAATTTAGCATTTATTTATTTAGAGATACGGCACTGAAAAAGGCCCTTCGGCCCATCAAGTCATTCATCTGATGTATTCTCCTATTTCTATACTCACTATCACATGGCCTTGGGAGTAATCTGGAAATTACTACCTTTGAGGTCCTGCTTGCTAATCTCTTTCCTAATTCCCTAAACTCAGCCTACAGGACCTCATTATTATGGAAAAAGACAAAGATAGACCAGGAGTAAAAGTTCTAAATTGGGGGAAGACAAATGTTGAGAGATGACCTGGCGAAAGTGGACTGGATATAGCTACTTTAAGGAAAATCAGTGGCAAACCAATGGGAGGCATTAAAAAGGGAATTAGCTCGTTATCTGCAATGGAAGAATGTGCAGGGTTATGGGGAGAAGGCGGGGGAATGATACTCGGTGAATTGCTGATTCGGAGAGCTGGTGCAGACACAATGGGCTGAATAGCCTCCTTCTGTGCTGTAACAATTCTGTGATTCTGAGATTTTTGGGATTATCTGCCTAGAAATAGCTAGTTCATCAAGCCCAAACAATCAGTGCATATGAATAAATGGCTTCCTGAAATCTTTCATTTGAGGAGCAACTGCAGTTAACTTTTCAAAAGATGAAGCTATTATTTCTGCTATGAGAACAATTTTCTCCTGTGCTCCTCTTCAATTCAAATCTAAACTTTGTTACAATAACCTTGTGGTCCTCAACACACCAACTGCAGTAATGCCTGTCAGTAATATGTGCTTTGACATGAAAAAGCAAGTTGAAATGTTAAGGGTATTCCTGGGTAAGTTATCTACTTGTTGAGTTAAATGAGTTATCACATTTCATTTTTATTTGCTGGTTTTGTTGGTACTGAAAGCTCGTTCACGGTGATGCTCATGTCTGATTTCATTTTATTACCATAGGTATGAATGCAGCTGTCCGTGCTGTTGTGCGTATGGGAATTTATGTTGGAAGCAACGTCTATTTCATCCATGAGGTTTGTTTATGCTTTTTAAAATTTCTTTGTGTCGTTTCTTTTGAGTTATTAAAAACACAGAATGAGGCAATATGTGATGACTTCACGTTTTAAAATTCTAATCATACGATTCTTCATTTTTTTAATAAACAGTTACTGTCATAAAATGGTTAAGACAGATATCAAAAAGGTCAGGATTTTACAGAGCTCCTGATGTCGGGCATTGTGGTGGGGAGGGCGGAGGGGTGGTGGGAAGATCGTTCCGGTAGCGGCCCGCCACGGAGCCCAGCACCGGGAGAGCCGGGCCTGATCCTTCTGTTGGCGGCGAGGCTCTGTTGTGGCTCCCCTGCTGCTGGGCGACAGGACCTGGCTTACCATATTGAGATGAGCACAATGCATAAATTTAAATAAACTTATCAGTGATCCTACAGTCAGGCCGTGATCTTCGGAGTGGCGGCTGGCGCTCCTGCACCTTCGCTTTCCTGTCTGGGAAAAGCAGGCACCGCAGTGGTCAGGAAGAGGGAGAACGTGGGATTTTTAGTGCAAAGGGGTGGGGAACAGGGTCAAACTCTTGTAATTAGTGGAAGGGATGGTGGGAAGGAGTGACCTGTGAACTTTGTATAGTTTGTGGGGGGGGATCGAAGGTCATATCTGTAAGGTAAGTGTTTTGGGGGGGAAGGGCAGATACTTAATTTTATCGTTGTGTGGGAAAGGGATGTTAAGAGTTTTGGTGGGAACAGTGTGGGGGGGGGGGGCGGGGTTCACCTTAAAATTTTAAATTAGGCAGCAGGGCTAGCTGCCCTTTAAAAATGGCACCAGTGCCTGGGCACAGGCAGCTGATGTCATTGCCGGCATCGGAAAGTCCGCCCCCCCCCCCACGTGATTGGGCGGGTGGGGTGGGGGGCAGGCCGACTGGGGTATTCAAATGAGCTGCTGAGCAGGAGATTGCAGCGGCATAGCTGCGGGCGGCCCGCACATACATGCTGCCATTTTTTCACTCGCCACCACTCCCAGCAACGGGTGCTTAAAATCCAGCCACAGTGTCTGAAACTGTCAGTCTTCCTGCAACACAATGGCCCAAACTTGGTGTTAAGATTAGTGGTGAGGTTACTGGTGCAGAAACATTCTTATCGAGTAAATCGTAAAGCAACATCTGGAGTCTGCACATGCACAGTTAAATGAGGAAGTCTGAAAGTTGCTGTCTGATTAGCCCTGGTCCTCCTGTGTTACATCGCTACCTTACTGGTATGCTTGGCATTAAAATCCATGTATGTTTAAAGCAGAGCTTGACAGATTTCTAAATACAAATGACATAAGGGGATGTGAGGATAGTGTGGGGAAAAAGGCATTGAAGTGGATGATCAGACATGATCATATTGAATAGGCTCGATGGGCTGAATGGCCTACTCCTATGTTCCTATGTATGGCCATGCAGCTATAGTGCCTGCGAAACAAGACAGAAAAAGTTAGGGCTGGTGCATTCAGGTGTAAGTGAATTTTTAACAGTGTGGTAAATCTTAATTACTGCCAAGAAACCTCTCTGGCACTGAAAATTAAATTTTATAGGTACGGAGTATCATAACTTCAGAATGTAATTATTGTTGGAGATTTTAAAAGCAGTTAAACTTATTTTTGCTTTATCCTTATCTGACTCTTAATCACATCTTATTTTCCCTCAAATTATTTTGCTTTCTGTACATGATTATACAATGAATTTCATATTCTTATTTACACTTCATGGGCTGAATTTTAAAAGCCCGCCACCGAAATAGGCAGCGGGTGAAAAAGTGGCAGCCCACACACACGGAGCCGCACGTCGTGAAGCCGCCGTGATTCTAAACCCAGCGGCTCATTAGCATGGCCGGGTCAGCCACCCACCCCTGCCCCACCCCCCACACCCAGATGATGTGGAGGGGGCGGGCGAGCTGTCCCTGGCAAAAGCATCCACTGCTACTGCGCAGGTGCCGACGCTATTTTTTAAAGGGCTGAGAACCCTAGATGACAAGTGAAATTTTTAAAGGGCCAGTTATTTTACAGTGAATAAAAATGAATAGGAAAGTCTTTCCATGCTCTCTCCCAACCCCCCAATGGCATTACACAACATTCCTGCCCTCCCCCCGGCCCGCAACACCTACCATGTTCAGAACCCATCCCGCATGGAGAAAATTACCTCCTTCCCCCTCCCCACTGGTGTCGCGCCTCGATTTCTTGGACAGGGATTCAGGAGGCAACGGGACCTTCGTTAATTCAGGTAAGATAATTTATTTAAATATGTAAATCATGGTCCCATCGTCAAGTGGCGGGAGGCGGGCCACTACGAGGCCTCTCCACCTCTGTTGAGATCGGGCTGGGCCCTGTCGGGGTTGGTGGCTGGCATCGTCCGTAGCAATCTATATGCCTCCCCCCCCGCCACCGTTTCCGGCAGCGGGGACCCCATAAAATCCAGCCCCATTGTTCAGACTCTGCTTGTCTGAAGATTCTTCAATCTGGTTGAAGAGCCGCGCTGTTGGTTGCCCTTGCTTACACTTGCTGTAGATCTGCTGTAGAGGGTGTTGTGCTGGATCAGGCACCTGACAACACAGTGGCGCAGTGGTCAGCACTGCAGCCTCACAGCTCCAGCCACCCGGGTTCAATTCTGGGTACTGCCTGTTTGGAGTTTGCAAGTTTTCCCTGTGTCTGCGTGGGTTTCCTCCGGGTGCTCCGGTTTCCTCCCACAACCAAAAAACTTGCAGGTTGATAGGTAATTTGGCCATTCTAAATTGCCACTAGTATAGGTAGGTGGTAGGGGAATATAGGGACAGATGAGGATGTGGTAGGAATATGGGATTAGTGTAGGATTAGTATAAAAGGGTGTTTAATGGTCGGCACAGACTCGGTGGGCCGAAGAGCCTGTTTCAGTGCTGTATCTCTAAATCTAAATCTAAAAAAAAAATCTAAAACATTGATGCTCAAAAGGCCACAAAAAGTCTGGACAACTTTCAGCGTAGTGAACGTCGAACACCATTCCTTTGCTGCTGACTGCAAAATTTGGGCCATTTTATACATATGGACATTTTTTAAAAGAACTCTCCAAGAGTTTGTACTTTATTAGTTTTTAAATTGAGAAATCATGGTGAGGTTGAAGAGAGTAGAAGATGACGAGTTGGATCAAGTATATGATGTGAAAAAGGAGAACACAGCAGATGGAAACCCAAAACGTGAATATTTTGGTCACCGCATTATTAAGCTTTGAACAGAATGTAATGCTTTTCTTTCCTATTTTCCTTCCCTTCCCGCTTCTGAAGGTGCTGACATACTGTGGAATATGTTGCTGCAAGCACTCAGTTCTGTCTTATTTGATCAAACAACTTTTCACATGGGAGACTTTGTGTTGATGGGCTGTTTGATGATGGAAGCTATAACGGCCAAGTTCGCTCCTCTCCACAAAATTTGTTTTATTCATTCTTGGGATTTGGGCGTCGCTGGCTAGGCCAGCATTTATTGCCACACAATGTATACTTTCTAACATGGTGTCAGGTGAGGGAAACTTAACTAACTCCTTCTCCCCTTTTCTGCTCACCCACCTCAGAATTCAGAATCACAGAATAATACAGTGCAGAAGAGGCCCTTCGGCCCAACGAATCTGTATTAAAACACCTGACCTGTCTACCTAATCCCATTTGCCAGCACTTGGCCCATAACCTTGAATGTTATGACGTGCCAAGTGCTCATCCAGGTACTTTTTAAAGGATGTGAGGCAACTTGCATTTATCACCCTCCCAGGCAGGGCATTCCAGACCATCTGGGTAAAAAAGTTCTTCCTCAAGACCCCCTTAAACCTCCCGCCCCTCACCTTAAATTTGTGACCCCTCGTAACTGACCCTCGTCTACCCATTCTACCAGCCTGTCTATGTACTCTTGAAGCCTATTACTATAATCCTCACTGTTCAGTACACTCCAAGTTTTGTGTCATCTGTAAATTTTGAAATGTGGCCTGTACCCTCATGTCCAAGACATTAATGCACACCAAAAACAACAGTGGTCCCAACACTTTGGTACATCAGTGCGTACATAGAATTACATAAAATGTACAGCATAGAAACAGGCCGTTTGGCCCAACCAGTCCATGCTCATTTCTATGTTCCACTTGAGCTACTCCCATCCTTCCTCATCTAATTCTAACAGCAGAATACTCAATTCCCATCTCCCTCATGTGCTTATCTAGCTTTTCCTACATGCATCTATAATATTCACCTCTCTTACTGCTTATGGTAGTAAGTATGACATTCTCAACACTCTGGGTAAAGAAGTTACTTCTGAATTCCCCATTTGATTTTTTGGTGACTATATTATATTGACCGCCACTAGTTTTGCTCTTTGCCACAAATGGAAACACTTTCTTTGTGTTTACTCTTATCAAAACCTCTCCTAATTTTAAAGATGTTATTAGGTCACCCCTCAGCCTTCTCTTCTCAAGAAAAAAAGACACTAGCCTTTCATCCTTTCCTGATAGGTATAACCTCGCAGTTCCGGTATCATCTTTGTAAATCTTTTTTTCACCTTCTCCTGTGCCTCTATATCCTTTTTATAATATGGCAACCAGAACTATGCACAATACTCCAAGTGTGGTCTAACCATGGTTTAATGCGTTAGCATGACTTCTCTATTTCTCAATTCTGTCCCTCTAGAAATAAATCCTAGTGCATTATTTCCTTTTGTTATAGCCTTATAGACCTGCATTGTAACTTCTAGTAATTTGCCAATTGTACTCCTGGATCCCTTTACTCTTTCACCCCCTCTAGATTCTAATTTTCCAAGTAATATGCAACCACCTTACTTACCAAATAATTCTCTCACTTTTCAATGTTGTAATTCATTTGCCAATTATACATCCATTCTACAAGTTTATTAGTGTTTTATAACTTATTGCAGTCCTCAGTGTAAGTTCTCTTCCAATTTGATATCATCTACAAACTTAGAAATTTTATTTTTGATTCCAAAGTTGAAATCGTTAAATTGTGAACAAGTGGTCCCAAAGCTGATCCTCACTTCCCACCTTCTGCCACTCTAAATAGCTACCCTTCCTCCTACTCTCCACTTTCTACCTTTATAGCCAGCTAGTTATCTGCTACTTGCCCCCTCCTCTGACCGTATTCCTTAATCTATTTTTATGTGGCACCTTATCAAAGACCTTTTAGAAATCTAGATAAATTGTATCTACTGCATTTCCCTTGTGTATGCTCTGTTACCTCTTCAACTAATTCAATGAGGTTGGTCAAGCAAGATTTTCCCTTTTAAAATCTGTGCTGACTATTCATTATTTTGGTTTCTGGATATTTTTCTATCTTCTGTTTTGGTAGGGATTCCATTATTTTTCATTCTATCAATGCTAAGCTGATAGGTTTATAGTTCTCTGGACATGTTCTATCTTCCTTATTAACCATAGGTATAACATTAGCTATATGCGCCGATCCTCTGATATTACACGTTTTTCTAATGAATTATTAAGTATGTTGTATTAAGTATGTCCTCAGTACCTTGCTGTCCGGCAGCGAGGCCTGGACAACGTACGTCAGCCAAGAGCGACGTCTCAATTCATTCCATCTTCGCTGCCTCCGGAGAATCCTTGGCATCAGGTGGCAGGACCATATCTCCAACACAGAAGTCCTCGAGGCGGCCAACATCCCCAGCTTATACACACTACTGAGTCAGTGGCGCTTGAGATGGCTTGGCCATGTGAGCCGCATGGAAGATGGCAGGATCCCCAAGGACACATTGTACAGCGAGCTCGTCACTGGTACCAGACCCACCGGCCGTCCATGGCTCCGCTTTAAAGACGTCTGCAAACGCAACATGAAGTCCTGTGACATTGATCACAAGTCGTGGGAATCAGTTGCCAGTGATCGCTAGAGCTGGCGGGCAACCATAAAGGCGGGGTTAAAGCGTGGCGAGTCGAAGAGACTTAGCATTTGGCAGGAAAAAAGACTGAAGCGCAAGGAGAGAGCCAACTGTGTAACAACCCAGACAACCAATTTTATCTGCAGCACCTGTGGAAGAGTCTGTCACTCTAGAATTGGCCTTTATAGCCACTCCAGGCACTGCTGCACAAATCACTGACCACCTCCAGGCGCTTACCCATTGTCTTTCGAGACAAGGAGGCCAAAGAATAGCGCCTCTGCTATCTTTTCCTTTTAAAATGTGCAGATGCAATCCGTCCGGACCAGAGATTTTATCCTCTTTGAGTTTGATTCGTTTATTTAATACCTCTCCTCCTTTATTTTAAATGCAGTTATGCCATTTATAATCACATTTTCCAATATCATGTCCACCTGATGCGCCTTCCTGATAAATACTGGAGCAAAATAATTGTTTAATGTTTCTGTCATTTCGCTATCGCTGCCTGTAATTTTATGCCTCCTTTCCGTCTGGAAAACAACCATTCGCCGCAACTCTATTTTGTATCCGTGCTGCTACTCTTTTTATCCCATGGGCTTTAATTTAATTAAACAAGACCTTCACCACAGATTGCAGTGGTTCAAGAAGGTCAGGCGTTCATTATTGTCAATTCCACAGGACTTTGATTAGATCTTGGCAGAAGAAGTATGTACAGTTCTGGATACCCACATTATGGGCAAAATTAGTCTGTATGAATCCCTCTTAGATTTAATCTCCTCCTTAGGCTATATGTTCTCATTGGTTCAAGTTATTGAAACAGCACCTGCTACAGTTTGAAGGTCATGCAGACTCAAGGAGACTGCAATGAATCTGTCAGTGTACTGATTGATGTGAAGATCTGAGGCTGCTATAGTCTTTCTGGCATAATATTTGTCCTAAAAGTTCTTTGGATTTTTGAGTTTTGAATCTTGGAGAGTTCAGGTTCAGTACTTTCTGGAAACTATTTTAATTATTATTCTGAATCAGATATGCACAAATAAGGTCCAATTTTATGAAAATTACAGATTTCTATAGCTGTGCATCTGATACACAAATCTTTTTCCTTTAGTTGTTCCAATGATAGCTGTGACTACTCCTCTTTATTAATGATTTGCCAAACAGTGGAAACGATGCATCACTATTTGCTCTTAGATTCTATCCGTAACTTTTTTTCTGTTTCCGTGAAGTAAGTTTCTTTACACAGCTCTTGTAGTAATGAATCTTCAAGATACCCTATTCATGCTCTAATATCTCTCCTATATTGTGGGTATCCTGAACTGCATATACTGCTCCTGCCAATGTGTAATCAAAGTCTTGTGGAAATTTAGTAGCTATAACAAAAATGAAGCTCTGAGAATATGGCGGTGGACCGCCTTGAACTACTGTTATCCATGTGGTAAACGTCTTGTTAATCTTTGTACCAATTTGGTACAGCTGAGTAACTTGCTTAGGCTACTTTAGCAGGCAGTTGAGTGAAATCCACGTTGGTGTGGATTTGGCTAGACTGACGAAGGATGCCAGATTTCATTCCCTCATAGGAGATAACGAACCATTTAGGTTTGCTATCATGGTCACTTTTACGGATACCAGCTTTTTATTTTTAGATTTATTTTTTAAAACTTAATTCAAATTCTTGAACTACCACAGAGAGATTTGAATTTGAATCCTTTGGATTACTAGTCCATTAGCATTACTACTATGCTACTGCACCCTAATAGATTCTGAAATGATTCTGGGGCTTTTGCCTTCACTACTGTATTTGGCAGGGAAGTGCATGCTATGTGTTGATGATTCTGTGTGAAGAAGAACTTTCTGATATTCATCCTAAGTTAACTATTAACTAGTTTGAACCTTTGGCCTCTTGTCTTTTTCTCTTGCAATTCAATTTAATTTTTCAGGTTTATCTTCTCTATATAGTTTATAATTTGTGTACCTCTCAGTTGCTTTCTTTTGAGGCTAAAAAGCCCAAGTTTCTACAGCCTCACTTCATAACTCAGACTTCCAAGATTAGGGCTTACAGCCCTTTGAATCCTCTCTGTATTGTTTGCAACACTTGAATATCTCCCTTATATTTTCAAGCAGAATTAAACACTGATTTAGGGTTTGGTCTGGCCAAAGCAACTAGACAGTTTGGTCACAGCTTCTTCTGATTTGTATTCTACTGTTATATAGTTCAACATTCTAGTGGCTTTGCATTGATTGGACATGTTGTTGCATTGAATCTGCCAGGACTCCTCAATATCTCTTTCAGCTACTTCCCTAGCTATTTAAGCAGCATTCATAGTGTACACAATACCCAATTTTCCTTCCTATGTCTAGTACTTTGCACTTATATATTTTGTCTAATTCCTGTTTGTCTGAGTTTTGATTTTACTTTCTCCTGTAGTTTGGTATCATTTTTTTGACCAATGTACATTGGCTTTCTGAATTCAACCTCCAATTTGTACAGGAAGAGAAGAACATATGAAAATAACACAAGAAATAGGAGCAGGAGTAGATAGACCATTTGGCTCCCGAGCTGCCTTTGCCATTCAGTACGATCGTGGCTGATCTTCTATCCCCACTCTACTTTCCTGCCTGCTCTCCAATTCCCTTGATTCCCTGAGAGATCGGAACACGCCGGAAAACCCTGAATCTTTCCGAAGTTCAGAAACTGCTGTTCCCACTCTGAGCTCCTTTCAGCTGTGAAACTGACTTGCGATTTAAACAAAAACTGACCAACCACAAAGCTGTTTTGCTTAGCACTCCCGCACCCTGCAACTGTTGGGAGTGGTGGGGGAGGGGGGGGGGGCAAGAGAGACGGAAGAGGGGGGGAGTGAGAGAGAGGGGGGAACACAGAGAGGGGGGGGGGAACACAGAGAGAGGGGGAACAAACAGAGAGAGAGAGAGGGGTGAACAGAGAGAGAGAGTAGTGGGGAACAGAGAGAGGCAGAGAGAGAGAGAGAGAGAGGGGGGGGAACAGAGAGAGAGAGAGACGAGGGCAGAGAGAGAGGATAAGAGAGAGAGGAGGTTGGACAACCCTGTTCTTGAGCCAGCAACTCCTGTCTTCTTTGCAATGCTGGGTTCCCCAAGTCCTGGGAAACTTGGACAGCAGCAGTTAAATTTAAATCCCAATTGCACTGTGAGAGCCTGAATTAATTAATATGTTAAGCATCCCATCTTTCCAACTTCACTGGGACACCATAAACCTGCCACTGTAAAAATGGCAGCAGATGCATACAGAGTTGTTGGGGCTGTTTCCATTTATAACCAACCCCAGCCCTCTCTTTGTTGTAGGGGGTTAATATTGAAGCCCATGGTTTTTGGTGTAAATTAGAAACAGTAGTGGCCCCAACACACAGTGGGTCAGGTAGATTCCTGCAAGTTCAGTTTTAATCTCAACTGATACACTGGCGTGGGAAAACAGTTACACTTTTTTGAGGGGGTGGGGTGGTAGAGAGAGCAGGGAGGAAGTAAAGACAAAGCAAAAAAGTACTGCGATAAGCCTGTTGAAAGTTGAGCCTGAAATATTGTTTGCACACTGAGTCCAGCTGTGGAAACTAAGTAGTATACCATTACTATTGTATTTAGCTGCTACCCGAAAGCAGTTTAATCAATTAACTTTATATCTTCAGCATGAAAAGACTCTAGTGAAAAGCGGAAAGCGAATACTGTGTTTTCTCTTCATACTTCATTTCTCTGTACCTACCAAAGCTGTTTGCCAGTTATGTCTTTAAGGGATAAATTGAATGTTTTTTTTTTGGTTCCTGTGTTTAAGCTAAATTTTGCTGGTTTTGTTTCAGAAATGTTTCAAACCCTCAAGCTATTCCTTGTCCAATTCAAAATTAATTTCAGAGTAATTTTGGGTTTGAAAAACTGCTTCCAAATATAACCTCAGAATGCTTGCTTACAGTTCAAATGTAAATTGTTTAGATTTGCATCTTTTCTGATAAAGTGGGCCTCTAGTTCACAGATCAGAAGTATATTTGTACTTGTCAGGCTGCAAGATGTGATGCTGATCGGCTTTGTACTTTGGAGCTTCTCAAATGAATCCAGAGACTGCTGGAGGCCTGAAATGACTTGAATAACTTTGACCACTTATTCATCATCACAGCATGATTGCAGTGGCTGATACTTTTGGTATGAAGTGAATTTAAAAAAAAACATTGTTTTTGTTCTCCATTTTGTTTTCTCGACCTTTTGTGTAGGTAACATGGTGGTGAATCTTGAACACCAGTGTATAGAGCATGGAGAGATGCAGCATAGGCTCATTCTTAGTTTTCGCTGATACTGCAATTAGCAGAGAAAGAGAACAGGTTGCTCCCAATGCTGAAGGGAGAATCATTGCCAGACTTCTGCCATGCTTTGTAACCAAATGATTCTATGCACCAGTGGTGAAGGCCTGGGAGGAGGTGATTTTTTAGACAACAGGAGGGCATAGAGAGAAGAGATGACAGCAACGCATTACAAACATATTATAAATTCTTATCTGATTTCTTATCTGTGACTGTGGGTCCCACTTCTAAAGTTTGGAAACCCAGATTATTGTCATCCGGCAGAGTAGCAGCAAGCAGGCTGAAGGATAGATAAATAGCGTGAATAAAGACATCAAATGAAAGCTGATTTAAAATGCAGCAGCTGTAGTTCCTGTGATTGCAAGTTGCAAATAACATTCACCGCAAAGGTTATGCATGTTTTGGCATTATAAAAACTGATCCAGAATGCTTTCCATGTGATGTTGGAAACTGCCTGGATTAATTAAATTGCAACCATGTCTTTATTTTTCATTCTCTTACAGGGTTACCAGGGGATGGTGGATGGTGGGAAAAATATTGTTGAAGCAAAGTGGGAAGATGTCTCCAGTATCCTACAAGTGGTAAGTGAATATAGTGCAATGTTTTGAGATAGAAGATAGAGCTCCTTTTATGGAATTTATGACTGACTGGGAGGGTGTCCAAAGCTTTCATCAAATAGAAGTATGTAAAAACGCATTCTGAGTTACATAAGAAAAATGAGTGCTTGGACAGCATTCAAAAACTAAAGGCTGAGCTGTTATTTCATTACCACTAAATACTTTGTGTACTGGTACCATTGATTTCATTAAATCTGGCAATTACAGCTGATGCAGGATGCTTTATAGTTTTTCAATTAGCAGTATTTCAGTGTCATCAGGACTCTAGGTTTGCCAATTGCTGATTGTTGCTGTCTAGACATTGATGCTATTTGGAGTAAAGGCCGGCTCGGGTCTGCAAACAAAATCCGACCAAAACCCGACAGAACCATATCCAACCCGAGTCCGACCCGGCCCGAGTCCTTCCATTTTTTCCTGCGCCCAACCCGAGCATCAGTTAACCTACCTTCCGTTTTTCACTCTGTTGCTGATCTGCACAAGCTTAAAATAACTGTAACAAAACTACCTTTCTAGTCCAAAATTATACATTAACATTGGAGCCACTTACCTGAGGTTGTGATAGAGCGTGTCCAACCTGACCTTGACCCAGCCCCGACCCGACCCGAGCCTGAATGCTGGACCCAGAAATGCACCCGACCTGATCCGAACCCGACACATGTCGTCGGGTCCCATCGTGTTTGGGTCAGGTCGCAGGCCTTTAATTTGGAGGGGCTAATCATACTAATGCATTTATTAAGAATTATATGGATTCTTACTGAGAAAATTCAGTATATACTACATAGCAGAAAATGCAAGCTAATTAGAGATGGCTGGAGTCACACCATATTGAAGTATACCATATAGGATCAATTTGAAAGGAATACTGTTGTTTGTTTCTTTGTATAAAGAAAACAATACAACAGTTGGTCAGCATCCGAAAGAGAAGTAAAACAGGTTTTGGGTGTGACCCTTCATTAAAACTCATGGTTCCCATCTGTGAAGGCGGAGTGATAGATTTCTTTCCATTTCAGTGTTCCCATGAAAATTGAGCTGGAGTGAACCTTAATTCTAGAATTGAACAATTGGTGTGGAACTGCCTCTCATCATAGAATTGTACAATGACACTGTACAGAAAGAGGCTATTCAGTCCATCATGCCTGTGCCGGCTCCTTGGTAGAGCGATCCAATTCATCCCAGTCCCTTGCTTTTTCCACATAGCCCTGGATATTTTTTCCCTTCCAAGTATTTATCCAATTCCCTTTTGAATGTTACTATTGAATCTGCTTCCTCCATCCTTTCAGGCAGTGCATTCCAGATCACAAGAAATTATTTTGCCGTTCACCTTAAATCTGTGTCCTCTGGTTAACAACCCTACTGCCAATGGAAACAGAGTAAACAAGGAGAAACTATCAAAGCCATTTATGATTTTGAATACCTCGATCAAATCTTCTCTTAACCCTCTCTGCTCGAAGGAGAACAGCCACAGCTTCTCCAGCCTCTCCATATAACTGAAGTTTCTCATCCCAGGTACTATTCTAGTAAATCACTTCTGCACCCTCTGCAAAGCCTGATCATCCTTCCTAAAGTGTGGTGCCCAGAATTGAACACACTAGTCCAGCTGAGGCCTAGCCAGTGTCATAAAGTTTGGCATAACTTCCTTGCTTTTGTACTTCATTTTTCCATTAATAAAGCCAAGGATCCCATTTCTTTTAA
Source organism: Heterodontus francisci (assembly GCF_036365525.1). Taxonomy (NCBI): domain Eukaryota; kingdom Metazoa; phylum Chordata; class Chondrichthyes; order Heterodontiformes; family Heterodontidae; genus Heterodontus; species Heterodontus francisci. The sequence goes on along the minus strand of NC_090372.1, from coordinate 188,099,167 downwards.
CAACCTTGTCAACTTGTCCCATCACCTTCAAAGATTTGTGTGCATTCACCCCCAGGTCTCTGTGTTGCCTAATGAATTGTACCGTTTAGTTCATATCGTCTTTCCTCTGCCCATTTTACCAGTCTATGGCCTCCTGAAGGCTGTTACGATTCTCCTTATTGTTTATTTATTTGAGTTTCATTTCATCTGCAAACTTTGAAATTATGCTTTGTACACCAAAGTCTAGGTCATTAAGAACCTAAGAAACAGGAACAGGAGTAGGCCATTTGGCCCCTTGAGACTGCTATGCCATTTAATAAGCTCATGGCTGATCTGATTGTGGTCTTAACTCCACTTTCCTGCCTGCCCCCCATAACCCTTGACTCCCTTGCAGATCAAAATTCTACCCATCTCAGCCTTGAATATATTCATGACCCAGCCTCCACTACTTGCTGGCGGAGAATTCCAAACACTAACGACCCTCTGAGAGAAGAAATTTCTCCTCATCTGTCTTAAATGGAAGATCCTTTAATTTGAAGCTATGGCCCCAGTTCTAGATTCCTCCACAAGGGGAAGCATTCTCTCAGTATCTACCCTGTCATGCCCCCTCAGAATCTTATATGTTTCAATAAGATCACCTCTCAATCTTCTATTTGCCTTCCGAATTACTTGTAGCTGCATGACGAGTTTTTGTGATTCATGTACAAGGACTCCTGGGTCCCGCTGTACCTCAGCATTCTGCAGTCTCTCGCCACTTAAATAATATTCTGCTTTTCTATTCTTCCTGCCAAATTGGGCAACCTCACATTTTCCCGCATTATACTCCTTCTGCCAAATTTTCCCCCCACTCACTTCACCTATATATATATCCCTTTGCAGACTCTTTCTATCCTCCTCACAACTTGCTTTCCTACCTGTCTTGATATTTTCAGCAAATTTGGCTACAATACAGTCAGTCCCTTCATCCAAGTAACTAATCTAGATTGTAAATAGTTGAGGCCCCAGCACTGATCCCTTTGGCACTCCACTAATTACAGTTTGTTTACCTGAAAATGACCCATTAATCCTGACTCTGTTTCCTGTTAGTTACCCAGTCCTCTATCCATGCTAATATATCACCCCCCAACACCATGAGCTCTTCTCTGATGTAGTAACCTTTTATGTGGCACCTTATCAAATGCCTTTTGGAAATCCAAATACACGACATCTACAGGTTTCCCATTATCCACCCCTGCTTGTTAAATTCTCAAAAGGACTCTATAAATTTGACAAACACAATTTCCCTTTCATAAAACCATGTTGACTCTGCTTGATTGTATTGTGATTTTCTATATGTCCTGCTACTACCTCTTTAGTAATAGATTCTATCATTTTCTCAATGATAGACATTAGGCTAACTGACCTACAGTTTCCTGCTTTCTGTCTCTCTCATTTCTTGAACAGAGGTGTTACATTTGTGGTTTTTCAATCTGCTGGAACTTTTCCAAAATCTAGGGAATTTTGGAAGATTACAAACAATGCATCCACTATCTCTGCAGCCACTTCCTTTAAGAAGATACAAAAATACCCCAGAAATACTAAGGAACCAAGGGAATAGTGAAAATGAGGAACTGAAGATGATTGATGAGGGAAGGGCGGTGGATGTTGTCTATATGGACTTTAGTAAAGCCTTTGACAAGGTCCCGCATGGCAGACTGGTGCAAAAGGTGAAGTCACACTGGATCAGAGGTGATCTGGCAAGATGGATACAGAACTGGCTCGGTCATAGAAGACAGAGGGTAACAGTGGATGGGTGTTTTTCTGAATGGAGGGATGTGACTAGTGGTGTTCCGCAGGGATCAGTGCTGGGACCTTTGCTGTTTGTAGTATATATAAATGATTTGGAGGAAAATGTAGCTGGTCTGATTAGTAAGTTTGCAGACAACACAAAGGTTTGTGGAGTTGCGGATAATGATGAGGATTGTCAGAGGATACAGCAGGATATAGATCGGTTGGAGACTTGGGCGGAGAAATGGCAGATGGAGTTTAATCCAGACAAATGTGAGGTAATGCATTTTGGAAGGTCTAATGCAGTTGGGAGGTATACAGTAAATGGCAGAACCCTTAGGAGTATTGACAGGCAGAGAGATCTGAGCGTACAGGTCCACAGGTCACTGAAAGTGGCAACGCAGGTGGATAAGGTAGTCAAGAAGGCATACGGCATGCTTGCCTTCATCGGTCGGGGCATAGAGTATAAAAATTGGCAAGTCATGTTGCACCTGTACAGAACTTTACTTGGGCCACACTTAGAATATTGTGTGCAATTCTGGTCGCCACACTACCAGAAGGACGTGGAGGCTTTGGAGAGGGTACAGAGGAGGTTTACCAGGATGTTGCTTGGTCTGGAGGGCATTAGCTATGAGGAGAGGTTGGAGAAACTCGGATTGTTTTCACTGGAACGACAGAGGTGGAGGGGCGACATGATAGATGTTTACAAAGTTATGAGTGGCATGGATAGAGTGGATAGTCAGAAGCTTTTTCCCAGGGTGGAAGAGTCAGTTACTAGGGGACATAGGTTTAAGGTGCGAGGGGCAAGGTTTAGAGGGGATGTGCGAGGCAAGTTTTTTACACAGGGTGGTGAGTGCCTGGAACTTGCTGCCAGGGGAGGTGGTGGAAGCAGATACGATAGCGACGTTTAAGAGACATCTTGACAAATATATGAATAGGATGGGAATAGAGGGATATGGGCCCCGGAAGTGCAGAAGGTGTTAGTTTAGGCAGGCATCAAGATCGGCGCAGGCTTGGAGGGCCGAATGGCCTGTTCCTGTGCTGTACTGTTCTTTGCTCTTTGAAGAAATGAGTATTAATGAAGAGGTAATACTCGAAAGATTAACTTGATTGAAGGTTGATAAATCCCCTGGACCAGTTGAGTTACATCTCAGAGTGTTGAAGGAGGTGGCTATAGCGATAGTGGATGCAATGGTGGTTATTTTTCAAAATTCTTTAGATTCTGGAGGGGTTCCTGCAGACTGGAAAGTATCAAATGTAACCCCACTTTTAAGAAGGGCGGGAGAAAGAAAACGGAGAACTACAGGCCTGCTAGTTTGACGTCCGTAGTCGGGAAAATGTTTGAATCTATTATAAAGGATGTTATGACTAGCCACAGAAAATAATGATATGATTGGGCACATGGATTTATGAAAGGGAAATCTTGTTTGGCAAACCTGTTGGAGTTTTTTGAGGGTGTTAGTTGTAGCATAGATAAAGGAGAACCAGTGGATGTGGTGTATTTGGATTTTTAGAAGGCTTTTGATAAGGCCTCAGACAGGAGGCTGGTAAACAAAATTAGAGCACATGGGATTGGGGGTAATCTACTGGTATGGATTGAAAATTGGTTAACAGACAGAAAACAGAGAGTTGAAATAAACAGGTCATTCTCAGGTTGGCAGGATGTTACTAGTAGGGTACCGCAAGGATCAGTGCGAGGGCCACAGCTATTCAGAATCTATATAAATGATCTGGATGTGGGGGCCAAATGTAATATTTTCAAATTTGCTGATGACACAAAACTAGGAGAGAATGTAAGTTGTGAGGAGGATGCAAGGAGGCTTCAAGGGGATTTGGACAGGCTAAGTGAATGGGCAGACGGAATATAATGTGAATAAGTGTGAAGTGATCCACTTTGGTGGATAAAAACAGAGTATTTCTTAAATGGTGAGAGGTTGGGAAGTGTTGATGTCCAAAGGGACCTGGGTGTCCTCCTTCATGAGTCACTAAAAGCTAGCATGCAGGTGCAGCAAGCAATTAGGAAGGCAAATGGTGTGTTGGCCTTCATCACATGGAGGTTTGAGTACAGGAGTAAAAATGTCTTGCTGTAATTGTATAGAGCCTTGGTGAGATCGTACCTGGAGTATTATATACAGTTTTGGTCTCCTCATCTAAGGAAGGATATACTTGCCATAGAGGGAGTGCAACGGAGGTTCACCAGACTAATCTCTGGTATGGTGGGATTGTCTTATGAGGAGAGTTCGAGGAAACTGGGCCTGTATTCTCTAGAGTTTTGAAGAATGAGAGGTAATCTCATTGAAACTTACAAAATTCTTACAGGGCATGACAGGATGTTTCCCCTGGCTGGTGAGTCTAGAACCAGGAGACATAGTCTCAGAATAAGGGGTGGGCCATTTAAGACTGAGATGAGGAGGAATTTCTTCACTCAGACGGCAGTGAATCTTAGGAATTCTCTGCCCCAGAGGGCTGTGGAAGCTCAATCATTGAGCATGTTCAAGACAGAAATCGATAGCTTTCTAGATACTGATGACATCAAGGGATGTGATAATGCGAAAAAGTGGCATTGAGGCAGATGATCAGTCATGATCTAATTAAAAAGACTTGCAGGTTGATAGGTAAATTGGCCATTATAAATTGTCACTAGTGTAGGTAGGTGGTAGGGAAATATAGGGACAGGTGGGGATGTTTGGTAGGAATATGGGATTAGTGTAGGATTAGTATAAATGGGTGGTTGATGTTCGGCACAGACTCGGTGGGCCGAAGGGCCTGTTTCAGTGCTGTATCTCTAAACTAAACTAAACTAAATGGTGGAGCAGGCTTGGTGGGCTGAATGGCCTACTCCTGCTCCAATGTTCCTATGTTCCTAAGACCCTCGGATACAGGCCATCAGGTCCAGGGGACTTGTCAGTCTTTAGTCCCAATAGTATTCCCATTACTTTTTCTCTAGTGATCATCACTGTTTTAAGTTCCTCCCTCCCTTTTGCCTCCTGATTTTCAACTATTCTTTGGCTGCTTTTTGTGTCTTCCACTGTGAAGACAGATACAAAATACTTGTTCAAAGCCTCTGCCATTTCCTCGTTTCCCATTATTAATTCCCCAGTCTCACTGTCTAAGGGATCAATGCTCACTTTAACTACTCTTTTCCTTTTTATATATTTATAGACTGTTTTATTGTGCTTTTATATTTATTGCTAGATATCTCTTATACTCCATTTTCCCCTCTTTTATTTTTAGTCATTCTTTGCTGGTTTCTAAAGTTTTCCCAATCTTCTGGCCTACCACTAATCACCACAACATTGTACGCCGTTTCTTTCAATTTGATATCAACCTTAACTTCCTTAGTTGGCCACGGATGGTGCCTCCTTCTGGTTGAGTCTTTCTTCCTCAATCGAATATATCTTTGTTGAGAGTTATGAACTAACTCCTTAAATGTCTGCCACTGCTTCTCTACTGTCTGACCTTTTAACCTATTTTCCAAGTTCACTTTAGCCAAATCTGTCTTCATATCCTTGTAATTGCCTTTATTTAAGTTTAAGACATGTTACGTCCGAGGCGGGAGGAGTGCACTATTAATTCAGTCCCACTTCTCTACAGGTCACAACATATATATAAATTTTCCCACTTACTGAAACACTCAATCATATACTCTATTTTTCCCCAGAATAAAGCACACCAACCAGGTTTCTTTAATAAACAGCAAAATTATCCGTCTATTATAAACCAGGTCTCAACCAATAATAAAACAAAACATACACACAAATTGAAATAATAAAGCCCCTTATTTATCCTAGCCCTCACGCATACACATACATACATACACAACCGGTTAACTGGGAAAAAAAGGATTTCTGTTTACAGCTGTTGTAAAGAAATAGAAGGAATTAAAAAAAACACTTCGGCTGAAAAGAAGGTATGGAAGGAAGTCCTTTGTTTTGGTGAGGTGTCCCAAAGATGAGTAGGCGGCTGTCAATGGCATCTTCCTAGAACAGTTCTTTCCAGTTGATGTTGATGATCAGTTTGGGTAGGCTTCTAAGCGACGCAGCTACAGAAGGCTTCAGTTGGGTTTTAAAGCAGAAGTGCAGCAACATAGGTTTCAGTTCCACATATTTGACATGCAAGTTCTTTAATCATGCAGGCTTTCTTCAAATACAGGAGAAATTAGGAACACCCTTGATGCAGGATTCCTTTTCAAGAGAAAGAAGGGCTGATAGAGTTTCAGCTAAATTCTTCTGTTTCAGGCCAAATACGAACTTGCTTTTTAATAACAGTTCAGAATGAAACAAAATTTTTCCAGCATGATAATCCTTATGAAATTATTTTTTGTATATAGTGATAGTGTTAATATGAAAACCTTTCTGTAAAAGGTGACCGAATATTAAAATTGGCAATATAAGTACAACACTGGCATCGACACGACAATGTAGAAAATTGTCCAGGCATGTCCTGTCTACAAAAAGCAGGACAAATCCAATCTGGCCAATTACTGCTCCATCAGCCTGCTCTCGATCATCAGCAAAGTGACGGAGGGGGTCATCAACAGTGCTATCAAGTGGCACTTACACAGCAATAACCTGATCACCAGTCTCATGATCTCTACAAATCTTGGCTTGTCACCTCTCTTCAAATATTTCTCCAAGCTAAAACAACCCCTGCTGGGTTCTTTGAAAACAGATGCCTTCCAGTGACTGTTTACTCTCAGGTCAAACCTTCTGGTGACCTTCCTTTTAAAAAAAAACACGAAGTTCAGCTGCTTCAAGATTCCAGATGAATGCATGTTCATAACATACTTTAAAAAAGGAAATAGAAGTAATCTCATAACAGACACTATGGACCCACATTTTTCACCCTTAAACTGACTGTGAAATTCATCATGTTATGATCACTCTTGTCTAGAGGATCCTTTATTAATATATATCAAAAGATCAGTTGTCCTAATACTGACCCCTTGGGAACACCCCTATATGCTTCCCTGCAGCCTGAAAAACCACTACTCTTTTTCTGTCTCTTAGCCATTTTGTATCCATGCTGCCATTGTCCCTTTAATCTCATGTGCTTTAATTTTGCTAATAGGTCTATTTTGTGGTACTTTGTCAAAGTCCATATACACAATATCAACTGCAACACACTCACCAGCCCTTTCTGTTTCTTCCAATAACTCAATCAAGTTAGTCAAACATGATTTACCTTTAACAAATCTGTGCTGACTTCCGTTTATTAGCCCATACTTTTCCAAATGCCAATTAATATCGTCAAAGATTATTCTCTGTAAAGGTTTCCTCACCACTGACATTAGGCCAACTTTCCTCTAGTTGCTGCGTTTATACCTTTCTTTTTTAAAAAACAGGGTGTAACACTTGCAATCCCCCAGTCCTCTGGCACCACCCTCTTATCCAAGGAGAATTGGAAGACTGTGGAAGATTCTTGATAAGCAAGGGAGTGAAAGGTTATTGGGAGTAGGCGGGAGTCAGGATTACAGTCAGATCAGCCATGATCTTATTGAATGGCAGAGCAGGCTCAAGGGGCCGAGTGACCTACTCCTGCTCCTAATTTGTATGTTCGTATGTTTGAATGGCCAGAGTTTCTACAGTTTTCACCCTTACTTCCTTTAGTAACCAGGATGCATCTCTTCTGGACCAGGTGACTTTTCTACTTCGAGGACTGCCACCCTTTTAAGTACCTGCTCTTTATTTTTGTCCTATCTAATATTGCTACTGTCTCCCTCCTTTTACTGCTACATTGGCAGCATCCTCTTCTCAAGTGAAGACAGATGCAAAATAAAGATTTATTATCTCACCATTTCCCTCAGCCTCCACAATTATATCTCCTTATTGATACCCAATCAGCCCGACCCTTCCTTTGACACTTTTTTACTATTTGTGTGAGTACCTAAAAGACTTTTGGGTTCTGTTTTATTTTAGCCTCTAGTCTATTCTCATACTCTCGCTTTGCCCTTCTTATTCCTTGTTTAAATCTCTTCTGTACTCTATAGTATGTGACTCACAGTGGGAAACGGCAGTTAAGTTGATGAAATGATTCAACTCCCCAAGTACATATTGAATGCAGTCATTTGGAGTTTTCTTACGTGGCTGTTCCGAGCTCCCACTATAACATTGGAGGAAGATCACCAGAAACCTTTGTGCTTTGTTTTCAGGGTGGGACAGTTATCGGAAGTGCACGTTGCAAGGAGTTCCGTACCCGTGAGGGTCGTCTTCGGGCTGCCCACAATCTCATAATGCATGGGATATCAAATCTGTGTGTGATTGGTGGAGATGGTAGCTTAACTGGTGCAAATCTCTTCCGTGAAGAGTGGACAGGACTATTACAGGAACTCATTGAAGGAGGTAGGTCTTGTACTGAGGTTCTGTGGATTTTCCTTCAGCAGGCCTGATGTGTATGATGTACATTAGCATTCTGCGTAATGATAATCCTTATGAAAATGTCTTTATTTGCATATAGTGATAGTGTTAGTATGAAATCTTTTATGTAAAAGGTGACCGAATATTAAAATTGGCAGTATGAGTACAACACTGGCATCTATCCTACAATGTAGAAAATTGTCCAGGCATGTCCTGTCTACAAAAAGCAGGACAAATCCAATCTGGAAAATAACCGCTCCATCAATCTACTCTCGATCATCAGCAAAGTGATGGAAGGTGTCATCGACAGTGCTATCAGGTGGCACTTATACAGCAATAACCTGATCACCAATGCTCAGTTTGTGTTCCACCAGAGCCACTGGGCTGCAGGCTTCATTACAGCCTTGGTCCAAACATGGACAAAAGAGCTGACACAACGGGTGAGATGAGAGAGACTGTCCTTGACAGCAAGGCAACATTTGATCTAGTGTGGCATCAAGGAGCCTGAGCAAAACTGGAGTCAGGGGAAAACTCTCCACTAGTTGGAGTCATACTTCGCACAAAGGAAGATGGTTGTGGTTGTTGGAGGCCAAAAATCTAAGCCCCAGGATATCACTGCAGGAGTTCCTCAGGGTAGTGTCCTAGGCCCAACAATCTTCAGCTCCTTCAACAATGACCTTTCCTCCATCAGAAGGTCAGAAGTGGAGATGTTCGCTGATGATTGTACAATGTTCAGCACCATTCGCGACTCCTCAGATACTGAAGCAGTCCCTGTCCATGTGCAGCAAGACCTGGACAATAATCAGGCTTGGACTGATAAGTGGCAAATAACTTTTGTGCCACACAAGTGCCAGGCAATGGCCATCTCCAACAAGTCAGAATCTAACCATCTCCCCTTGACGTTCAATGGCATTACCATCGCTGAATCCCCCACCATCAACATCCTGGGGGTTACCTTTGACCAGAAACTGAACTGGAGCAGCCTTCTAAATACTGTGGCTGCAAGAGCAGGTTAGAAGCTGGGAATTCTGTGGCAACTAACTCACCTCCTGACTCCCTGAAACCTGTCCACCATGTACAAGGCACAAGTCAGGAATGTGATGGAATACTCTCCACTTGCCTGGATGAGTACAGCTCCAACAACACTCAAGAAGCTTGACACCATCCAGGACAAAGCAGCCCATTTGATCGGAACCCCATCCACCACCATAGACTTTCACTCCCTCCACCACTGGTGCACAGTGGCAGCAGTATGTACCATACAAAAGATGCACTGCAACAAGTCGCCAAGTCTCCTTCGACAGCACCTTCCAACCCTGCGACCTATACCACCTAGAAGGACAATGACAGAAGACGCATGGGAACACCACCACTTGCAAGTTCCCCTCCAAGCCACTCATCATTCTGACTTGGAACTATATCGCTGTTCCGTCACTGTCACTGGATCAAAAACCTGGAGCTCCCTCCCTAACGGCATTGTGGGTGTACCTATACCAGATGAACTGCAGCGGTTCAAGAAGGCGGCTCACCACCACCTTCTCAAGGGGAACTAGGGATGGGCCACGAATGCTGGCCTTGCCAGCGACACTCACATCCCATGAAAATTTTTTTAAAATGACATGGACATGGAGAAGAAATATGATAGTGTCATTAATGAAGAACTTAAAGAATAATCCTTAGAAACCGCTGGTTTACTGCCATAGAAGGTAAGTAAATTTAAGGCAGTTCCATGTCCTACGATATTTATGGTTTGGTGCAACAACTCACAAGTACATAGATGTATTGATACCCATTTGCTTACCTTCCGGGAGCGGAGAGAAGCGGACCTGTGGGGAGAACGCTAAGCGAGAGAAGAGGATAAATTGAGCCCGAGGATCGAGGCCCAGTCACTTACCTTCTGGGAGCAGAGAGGAGCAGACCTGTGGGGAGAACGCCAAGCGAGAGAAGAGGATAAATTGAGCCCGAGGATCGAGGCCCAGTCACTTACCTTCCGGGGACGGTGAGGAGAGCAGTCCAGATGCGCTGGAGTTTGGAAAAAAAAGTCAACCGTGACATCACAGGAAAGCTGCAAGGTGATTGGTTGGTGAGTAGCAGCTGTTAGTGCCTGGAAATAGCTTTAAAAAAGCAGGGGAGAGTTCTTGTTTTAAACCTACCTTATAAGTGATAAGGTTAGTACTGCTAAAGTGTGTTTTTTTTTAATTAGTATAATTTATGAAGGGCTTTAGATTGTAGTGGGTAGTGTTTGGAGTAGAACAAGGCCTCTATTGTAATTAGTATTTTTTAAAGGGAGTAACTAATTAATCTAAAGGTAACTCATAGCAGGAGGGATATGCTGTTCCTGCGCTATGTGGGAAATCAGGGACGCTTCCAGTGTCCCTGACGACCACGTGTGCAGGAGGTGGATCCATCTGCAGCTACTGGCTACCCGCATTACGGAGCTGGAGCTGCGGGTGGATTCACTTTGGAGCATCTGCGATGCTGAGGATGTCGTGGACAGCACATTTAGCGAGGTGGTCTCACCACAGGTAATGGCTGCACAGGCAGACTCCACCAGGCGGAGTAGCAGGCGCAGGTAGGTGGTGCATGAGTCCCCTGATGTGGCCATCCCCCTCTCAAACAGATATACGGCTTTGAATACTGTTGGGGGGATGGCCTCCCAGGGGAAAGCAGCAACAGCTCAATGAGGCGGGACTTCCTCCATCACGCGAGGTGGGAACTTTTCAGTTGGTGGCAGGCTCCCGTCCGCCCAACGTGAAATCCCGGCCATGGTTGTACTTTCACATTTACTTATATTGATTAGTACATGGCACCCTTGGGCAGGATATTAAGAACTCAAAAAATGGCGTTCTGCATGCATGGCTGCATGTCAAAGAACCGCCGCCATCTTAAGCGCTGCGGCTCATTTAAATAACCAGGGCAGCCTCCCAACCCCTGCAATCTCATGAAGGGCGGCGTAGGGGGGTCTCTCCATCCCAGACAATGGCATCAGCTGCCTGAGTGCTGGCGCCCTTTTTAAAGGGCAGCACTGCTGCTTAAATTAAATTTTAAAAGACAGAAACCCCCCCAAAATTAAATAAATAGATTTCTAATGCCCCTTTCCCACCCCCAATAACAAAATAGCAATTACATTAACTATTTGCCTTTCCACCCAAAAAATCACTTACCTTTTGCATCCGACCATCTCCCCACGCGCCCCCCCCCCCGCCAAAAACTGCACAAAGTTTGGAGTTCAACCCTTCCCACCATCCCCTACACTCATTTACTTGATCCCCGTCTCCCCACACCCCCCCCCCCCCCCCCCACTCTGAAAATCTTACCTCCTCCCCCTCCCCACCAGTCTTGCCCCGCCTTTCCCCGGACGAGGACTTGAAGGCACGGAAGCCGCTGCGCTGAAGATCGTGGCAGGCCCTCAAGATTGCAGGTAAGTCCATGTAAATTCATTAATTTTATTCATTTGAATATTGAAATTGAGGTCCTGGTGCCCAGCGGCAGGGGGATTGGGGGCTGCCATGGAGCTTCGCTGCCGTCTGGAGAATCAGGCCGGGCCGGGCCCTCCCTGCGTCGAGGTCCATGGCGGGCCTCATCTGGACCCATCTGCAGGCCCTTTCCCCACCCCCCTCAGCCACGGAACCACGGGGGACAACAAGATCCAGCCCCCGTGTCAGTGCTGATTATTTTCCAAAGGTCAGTGCTGTGTGGAGCAAGCGCCTGGAGTGGCTATAAAGGCCAATTCTAGAGTGACAGACTCTTCCACAGGTGCTGCAGAAAAATTTGTTTGTCGGGGCTGTTACACAGTTGGCTCTCTCCTTGCGCTTTTGTCTTTTTTCCTGCCAACTGCTAAGTCTCTTTGACTCACCACATTTTAGCCCCGCCTTTATGGCTGCCCGCCAGCTCTGGCGAACGCTGGCAACTGACTCCCACGACTTGTGATTAATGTCACAGGACTTCATGTCGCGTTTGCAGACGTCTTTGAAGCAGAGACATGGACGGCCAGTGGGTCTGATACCAGTGGCGAGCTCGCTGTACAATGTGTCCTTGGGGATCCTGCCATCTTCCATGCGGCTCATATGGCCAAGCCATCTCAAGCGCTGCTGGCTCAGTAGTGTGTATAAGCTGGGGATGTTGGCCGCTTCGAGGACTTCTGTGTTGGAATTACGGTGCTGCCACCTGATGCCAAGTATTCTCCGGAGGCAGCGAAGATGGAATGAATTGAGACGTCGCTCTTGGCTGACATACGTTGTGCAGGCCTCGCTGCCATAGAGCAAGGTACTGAGGGCACAGGCCTGATACAGTCAGACTTTTGTGTTCCGTGTCAGTGCGCCATTTTCCCACACTCTCTTGGCCAGTCTGAACATAGCAGTGGAAGCCTTACCCATGCGCTTGTTGATTTCTGCATCTAGAGACAGGTTACTGGTGATAGTTGAGCCTAGGTAGGTGAACTCTTGAACCACTTCCAGAGCGTGGTCGCCAATATTGATGGATGGAGCATTTCTGACGTCCTGCTCCATAATGTTCGTTTTCTTGAGGCTGATGGTTAGGCAAAATTCATTGCAGGCAGCCGCAAACCCGTCGATGAGACTCTGCAGGCACTCTTCAGTGTGAGATGTTAAAGCAGCATCGTCAGCAAAGAGGAGTTCCCTGATGAGGACTTTCCGTACTTTGGATTTCGCTCTGAAATGGGCAAGGTTGAACAACCTGCCCCCTGATCTTGTGTGGAGGTGCTTAAAAAGTGAACTTCTGAAAGTATGGAAAGATAATTTCTGAGGATAACTGGTGCAGCTGTCAACTTAAAACAGACAGTTTGATCAAATTACTGCTCATGGTTTCAAGTGCCAGTGAGCAGCATAACTTGTCTGTTTAATTCTGTTTGGCGTGCTCCCAGCTCTGAGCTAGAAGTTCGAGTACTCAAATCCTGCTCCAGAACTTCACAACTAAAAGGACAGTTCAGTACGGTATTGTTAGAGTGCTTCAAATGAGACATTGGCCCTGACATATTGTATTTTTATAGCACCTTTAACAAAATAAAATGCCCCAAGGAGCTTCACAGGAGCATTATCAGACAAAGTTTCACGCCAAGCCACATGAGGTATGAGGGCAGGTGAAGAGAAGCTTGGTCAAAGAGGTAAGTTTTAAGGAGTTTCATAAAGGAGGAAAGAGAGATTTCGGGAGGGAATTCCAGAGCTTAAGGCACGGGCAGCTGAAGACACAGCCACCAATTGTGGAGCAAGTAAAATTGGGGGTGTTCAAGAGGCCAGAATTAAGAGAACAGAGTTATGAGACTGGAGAAGATTACAGAGTTAGGGAGAGGCGAGGCCATGGAGGGATTTGAAAACATGGTTGAGAATTTTAAAATATATGGGGAGCTGGGAAGGGATCAGAGGGGATTTGTAAAGGTTGGAAACCTATAATTTTTTAAAAAGTGCGTGTACTCTCAGAGCAAATCCCATTCACCTATAACCCCCTGCGTTGGTTCACAGCCCAACAGCACCTCGATTTTAAAATTCTCATCCTCATGTTGAAATTCCTCCATGATCTCCCCACATCCTATTTGAACTGGCAGTGTGAGTGTCATGTGTGCTCCTAACCTGGAAGTGTGTTCTCTGAAAACTGTAGTGTTAGCTCTGTGCCTTGTCTGTGCTTGGTAGTGCAAGTGACACTGACTGGATCAAATTACACTTTGCAAAGACCCTGAATTACTCGACAGGGCCAAGATCAAATTTCAGATTCCAGACAAACTGTTGGGCGTAAAAACAAGAAATGCTGGAACCACTCAGCAGGTCTGGCAGCATCTGTGAAAAGAGAAGCAGAGTTAACGTTTCGGGTCAGTGACCCTTCTTAGGAACTGACAAATATTAGAAAAGTCACAGGTTATAAGCAAGTGAGGTGGGGGTGGGGCAAGAGATAACAAAGGAGGTCTAGATTGGACCAGGCCACATAGCTGACCAAAAGGTCACGGAGCAAAGGCAAACAATATGTTAATGGTGTGTTGAAAGACAAAGCATTAGTGCAGATTAGGTGTTAATACACTGAATATTGAACAGCAGCAAGTGCAAACCTGAAAAAAAAACAGTGGGTAAGCAAACTGAACAAACTAAGATGAAATGAAATAAATGCAAAAAAAGATTGTAAAAAATGTAAAAAAGAATGTAAAAAAAAGGAAGAAAAAACAACTAAAAATGAAAGTAAAATGGGGGGCTGTCATGCTCTGAAATTATTGAACTCAATGTTCAGTCCGGCAGGCTGTAGTGTGCCTAATCGGTAGATGAGATGCTGTTCCTCGAGCTTGCGTTGATGTTCACTGGAACACTGCAGCAATCCCAGGACTGTTGGGCGTGTCTAGTTACCTTTGAGAACAAATCAGAAATCTGGTCCTGCCCACCTGTGTTGGGCTTTGGGGAGTCAGGAAGTGAGTTACTTGCCACAGAATACCCAGCCTTTGATCTGCTCTTGTAGCCACAGTATCTAATTCAGTTTCTGGTCAATGTTGATGGTGGGGGAATTGACGATGGTAATGTCGTTGAATGTCAGGGGAGGGGCTTATAATCTCTTGTTGGAAGTGGTCATTGCTTGGCACTCGTGGCACGAATGTTACTTGCCACTGATCAGTCCAAGCCTGAATGTTCTCCAGGTCTTTCTGCATATGGGCACAGACTACTTCGTTATCTGAGGAGTTGCAAATGGTACTGAACACTGCAATCATCAACGAACATCCCCACTTTTGACCTTATGATGGAGGGAAGATCATTGGTGAAGCAGCTGAAGATGGTTCAGTTTAGGACACTGCTAGGAAGAAATGATGCAGCGGTCTCCTGGGGCTCGGAGAATTGGCCTCCAGCAACCACAGCAATGCCCCTTTATTCTGGGTGTGACTCCAGCCAGTTTTCCATCCTGATTCCTATTGACTGCAGTTTTACTCTGGTTCCTTGCTGACAGTCGGTCAAAATGCTGCTGTAATGTCTAGGGCAGTCACTGTCACCTCAGTTTTGGAATTCAGCTCTTTTGTTCATGTTTGGACCAAAGCTATAATCAGATCTGGAGCAGATTGTTCCTGGCAGTACCCAAACTGAACTCTGATGAGCAGGTTATTGGTGAGTAAATACCGTTAGATAGCACTGTCAGTTGGGATGGGGAAAGGTGCATGGGGTGGTGGCTTACTGAGTAGCTTGTTGGGCCTTCCTGCTGCTTCTGGCCCACAAGTAGTGCTATAAAGGCACTCATTTTCATGGATTCAGCCCTTCTAGTCTTCTTTAAGCTGCTGAGTTTTCGAAGGTCTGGGAAACCTGGCTGACATTGTTTAGGGGGGACGGTGGCATAGTGGTAATGTCACTGGATTAGTAATCCAAATGCCCAGACTAATGCCCTGGGGATATGGGTTCAAATCCCACCACGGCAGCAGGTGGAATTTAAATTCAGTTAATTAATAATTAAGTAGGGAGGAGGGTGGGGGGGTGGGGAGAATACAATTATCAGGATGGGAGTGGGCGGGAGCGGGGAAAACTATTCCTAACGGTTGTGAGGATGGTGGGAAGAGGTTGAAGGGCAAAAATGAAGAGGTTGGGGTTGGGAATAAAATTCATTTTGTTCATATTGCCCTGAAAACAAACATTGCGGTGAGGGGTCGAGTTTCAATTTTCACACACAATGCACCACAATATCACTTTAAGAATTAAAATTACTTCTAAGGGTTTGAAGCCCTTTAAAAATGGCACCAGTGCCTGAGCGGTGGCACCGGACGCCGTTGCCGGGGACGCAGCGGGCACCCCCTCTACGCCATCAGGGGCGGCCGCTTCGCCCCCTCCATTTAAATGAGTCCCCACGCGTAATATACTTCCGCGGTTAAAATACAGCCCCTAGTCACAGTTTTCATGGCATCATTACTATCATCGATAGTCATAAAAACCCATCTAGTTCACAAATGTCCTTTAGAGAAGGAAATCTGCTGTACTTACCTAGTCTGGCCAACATGTGACTCCAGACCCACAGCAATGTGGTTGACTCTTAATTGCCCTCTGAAATGGCCTAACAAGCCACTCAGTTGTCGAAGGCAATTAGGGATGGGCAACAAATGCTGGCCTTGCATGAAACGGAAAAAAAATGAAGGTATGCAGTCTCATTACAATATCTAAATGATCAACCTGCTTCCCGTGGTTCCTGTTCCATATTTTATTTGCAATTTAGCATGTGACATGCCTCCAATCCATCTGTTGTTTTGGGAATAAAAGATTCAACCCAAAGATACCAGACTTCATTGTTTTATATTCACAATGTGTATAATCTCTCTGTCAGTATGTTTGTGTGTTATTTTGATGTAGTGTATGAAAATTGCACTGAGTTACTTGCTTTTGGATTTGTTGGTCCTGACTATTGAGGTGTTCAAATGGTTTCTTGTAACACTTTTTTCCTTCTTGCCCTGCTTAGGTAAAATTGATGAAGCAAAAGCTCATAAGTACAGTCATTTAAATATTGTAGGCATGGTCGGATCTATCGACAATGACTTCTGCGGGACAGATATGACCATTGGTACAGACTCTGCTTTGCACCGTATTATTGAAGTGGTGGATGCCATCATGACCACTGCTCAGAGGTAAATCTAGGAGAGAAAGAAAACTGCATTTAGACCTGGTTGTTTGCTGATGAGTTAATTACATCGAATTAAATAGAAAATACAGCATAGAAACAGGCTATTTGGCTCAAACAATCCATGCCAGTTTTTATGCTGCATTCAAGCTTCCTCCCATCTTTCGTCATCTAACTCCATGAGCATAAACCTCTATTTCCTTCTCATGCTTATCGAGCTTCCCCTTAAATGCATCTAACTATTCATTTCAACAACTTCCTATGGTAGCGAGTTCCAGATTCTCACCACTCTCTGGGTAAAGATGTTTCTTCTGAATTTCCCATTTGATTTTTTTGCTGACTAACTTATATTGATGGCCTCTACATTTGTTCTTCCCCACAAGTGCCATGCGGTTGGGACCTGGTGCGATTTCAAAATCACAGACCTGGAGGTTGTCTCGGGCTCCCAACACCTCTGGGACAGTTGGTAATTTTCAAAGATATGGCGGCGTGTGGAGGGAACGGGAAACCCGCTCGCCACCAGTTAACGGCCTCTGAAGCTCCTTACGGAGCTTGTTAAGGGGCCTGTGTGGAATTTTTAAACTTTATTTCGGCAAACCCGAACAGTTCGGTGCGCATTAGTGCACAGCTGACTGGTTCGGCGCGGGGCCAAACAAAATTTATTTGTCTTTGTCTTAAAACTGCTTTTTAATTGACCTTTTTAATAGCCTGTGCTAGTGCTGAACCTTCATTTTTCCTGCATGGGCCCCTTTCACCTTCGTTGATGCTGCTGGACCTGTAAGGAGTTGCCTGTTCCCTTCGGCAAGGCAGTGGCAGCCCCTAACATGGCTCCCTGCCTGTCTTTGCTGCCGGTGCCAGGCAGGCAGCTCCCGCCTCTTGGAGATGCTCGACGCCCAACTTGCCTCCTGCCCAATTAGGGCATGTATATTCAAAAATATCATTGCAGGAGCAGCAGAGCTGAGGCCTGGGGTCGGGACCCGGAATTCATCCAGGTATCGGATTCCCAACGCTGATTTGAAAATCCAGTCCCCTTGTGTCTAAAATATCTAATGCTCTAGAACTGAGAGTAATTGTAGGCCCCAAATGTCCACAGGGGGCCTCCTGCTTTAACTCTGGTGGGCGACCTACCGAAACCTCCACCCCCGCAAAAAAAGGAGGCCCAATGTAACCATGTTATGCCAAGTGTCTGCTGTTTTTTGCAGGACTCTGCCACTCTTTCAATGGAGTTACAAATGGAGACTGTGAGAACCACGAGAGAATTCCAGGCCTATTTTATCTTTTTTTTTTAAATGCCAATTGCAAAAGACACCAATGATTTGCATGACACAATTTCTTGCTGTGGTGCATAGATCCCATCCAATGCACTATAGGCCAGAATATTGTGTGACTGGACTTCACTGTATGTACAGCATAAGATTCTTCCTCTGCTATGATGCTTTGAAATTTGCAACATCTGTATGGTTGAGTGTTCCCTTTATAATTCTGAGCTCTGTATTTCTGCAAAGGGTTGTCTGATCTCCTGCTGCAACTTTAGTGAAAGTTCAGTGAATCCTCAGACCAAACAGTACTAATTGTCGTTTACACCAGTTTGACAATTGGTTTATACCAGTGGGAGATCGGAACAACTTCCATCGAAATTCTGGACCTTCACCTCCATTATACTAGGAGAGGAGTTACTGTAATCAGTGCTGTTTACCTGCCTTAGGACCTAGGAGCAAAAATAATGCACTGCCAGATGACGCAATAAACCTCTTTACTCTGCCCCCTCCCCCTTTACCTCCAACAAGTGCAAGGAGCTTCTGTGACATTATAATTGAGTCTATTTGTTCAGTTGCTTCTGCTGCTTTTTGCCCCAAAACCCCTCTCCCCCATCATCCCCTTGCCATCCGAGCTAAATCTCCCCCTTTTTCTCTTCCAATAGTGCCGTGACATCTTTTTATTCACTGAGAGGACAGACAGGGTCTTGGTCCAATGTCTGTTCAAAAGGGCAGCGCCTCCCTCAGTGCAGCACAAGTGGGGAGGGAGGGGGGGGGGGGCGCGTAAAATGGAGCGGGAGGCTCGGGGGGGCCCTTCCCAAACCACTCCCACCTCCGCCACCATTTTATGTGGGTCGGCGGCGGCGGGAAACGGCCCGTCTGCCCCAGGCCAATTGAGGGCCTTAAGTGGCCAATTGACGGCCTCTTAAGGGCCTTCACCTGCCGCCGCGGGGATCTTACCCTTGGCCGTTAGGGCAGCCCAGGCCTGACCAAAGCTGCCTGACAAAAGCATTACATTTGTTTTTTATTCTTTACGGAGTGCACCAAAACTGGCTACAATATTCCAATGGTAGCTTAAGGTTTTGTGCACTAGCTGTGGATTTTAAAATTACTCCACACTTTGTAATACCATTTTGATGTGGTAACTTCCTTCTGTTCCTGTTTAGTGCTGCTGGATGGAGCTCTACATTGTTGTAGCTCTTTCTTTAATTTCCCAGTACAGCTCACTCAAATACAGAGAAACTGATTATAATGTAGTGTTCCAGTTCTGATGAAAAGTCACAGACCTGAAACAGCGGCCAGTATTCTACGATCTTCCCCCGCCCCCAGGAGCGGGCAGGGGGATGGAGGGGCGGGTGCATAAAATCAAGTGGGAGGACGGGGCGCCATTCCTATCGCTTACCCACCCTGCTGCTATTTTACCAGTGGCAGGGGAAGTGGCAAATGGCCTGCCCACCCCAGGCCAATTGAGGCCCTTGAGTGGCCAATTAATTCACAGAATCGTTACAGTGCAGGAGGAGGCCATTCAGCCCATTGTGTCCTTACTGGCTCTCCGAAAGAGCAATTCCCTCAGTTCCATTCCCCTGCCTTCTCCCCATAACCTTGCACATTCTTCCTTTTCATATAACTGGCTAATTCCCTTTTGACTGCTTCAATTGAACCTGCCTCCACCACGTTCTCAGGCAGCGCATTCCAGACCTTAACCACTCGCTGCATGAAAAAGTTTTTCCTCATATCACTTTTGCTGTTCTTACCAAATACTTTAAATCTGTGGCCTCTCGTTCTCGATCCTTTCATGAGTGGGAACAGTTTCTCTCCGCTTAAGGGCCTCCATCAGCGGTGGACGGGCACTCCAGCACCGGTGGAGGCCGCCCAATAATACTTGCCTCGTTGCGGGATGGGGGGGGTGGTGGCCCTCCTGATCGGGCACCCTGTGCCCCACCGAGTGCCCCCCAGCAGCATGGGCCGTCCCCACTAAAACTACCCCCTAGATTCCAACCCCCACCCTCTCGCCAGGGCCCAACTGATTGTCCCAGGCAAAGCCCAAACCCTACTTACCTTTTTGCACGGTGCCAGCCCTCTGATTGGCCGGCAGCTCTTGGAAGCAGGACTTCCTGTCTCAAAGGGGCAGAAGCCCTGACTGTTGCCAATTAAGGGCCTGGGCCGCGCAAAATTGCTGCGTGGCTTCCAGGCCTGGCAGATGTGCTGCCCCTGACCTCTTAGCCAGTGGGCAGGGCCACCGCCTCAATGTAAAATTCTGACCATTAACTCTGCTTCTCTCTCCTCAGATGTTGCCAGACCTGCTGAATGATTCCAGTATTTTATGTTTTCGTTGTAATATAGTGTGCTGTTTGTCTACACCGATGCAATTTCTAAAAAAAAATAGTGGCTACAAGGTGCTCTTTCTGAAACCTGGGGCGGGGCTGGAGGCAGGCAGACTAGGAATTTCCCACCACCAGCTGCCATGCCAGTTTACCAGCACCATCCTGCCCACGAACCATTTTTGAGAAGGCTGGGTTGGATGCAGAACTGTTATTAGCCGACAAGCGGGGGATAGCCAATTGAAATAATTACGGGGCCTATTGAGACCCTTCTCCCGCGCCAACTGGAATTTTCCAGTCGACAGGCAGACTGCACACTGCGTCCAGAAACACGGCCAATTAAACAAGACAACCTCCTGGTACGGGCCGCACTTCATTCCACTAGGTACCCCCTCCACCCCTGCATCCACCCAGGTGGTCGGGCTGCAGCCACTGGCAGTGCAGTGGAGGGGTTGCCCCTCTATGATCGCAGCCAGGCAGCTATGGCCTTTTTAATTAAAATGTTATTCCCTGGTCTACGGTGGCATAGTGGTAATGTCACTGAACTGGTCAGCTGGGGTCCCAGGCTAACACCCTGGGGACATGGATTCAAATCCCACTATGGTAGCTGGTGGAATTTAAGTTCAGTTAATGAATTCAATTAATTAATAAAAATCTGGAATTGAAAGATAGTCTCAGTAATGGTGCCATGAAACTATCACTGATTGATGTAACAACCCACCTGGTTCACTAATGCCCTTTTAGGGAAGGAAATCTGCCATCCTTACCTGGTCTGGCCTACATGTGACTCCAGATCTACAGCAATATGATTGACTCTTAACTGCCCTCTGAAATGGCTTAGCAAGCCATTCAGTTGTCAAGGGCAATTAGTGATGCTCAACAAATCTGGCCTTGCCAGTGATGACCATATCCCATGAAAGAATATTTTAAAAAAATTACGGCATACATGTTTAAAAATAGCGTTGCAAGAGTGACGCAGCTGAGGTGTGGGGTCAGGACCCGGAATTCATTCAGACATCGGGTTCCCAACCCTGATTTGAAAATCCAGCCCCATGTGTCTTTTACCATTGTCTGTGTAACAAAATTGATTCTTGTCTGCTCTGGATTTTTTCAACACTTTGGTATAGATCAAATCAGAATGTAAGAGCCTTAATCAGTATCACCCTTTTCTCAAAGGGAAGCACAGCAGCACTTTTCTTTTGAGATGTGCACTTTTTGCTGGTGTGGGAGAGATAACATTATCTTTATGGCAATGGCAGTACAATCTTTTTTTAATATGGAAAAATATTTTAAAGATTTTTTCAAAGCTTATAAAGTACTTTTAATACATAATAACAATCTTCAAGCTTTTACAACAGGTTGTTGCAAGTTGTGGAAATAGATATGTGAGTGAAGATATAGAAACATAGAAAAATAGGAGCATGAGTAGGCCATTCGGCCCTTTGAGCCTGCACCGCCATTCATTACCATCATGGCTGATCATCTAAACTCAGTAACCTGTTCCCGCTTTCACCCTGTATCCCTTGATCCCTTTAGCCCTAAGAACTATATCTAACACTTTCTTGAATATATTTAATGATTTGGCCTCAACAGCTTTCCGTGGTAGAGAATTCCACAGGTTCACCGCTCTCTGAGTGAAGAAATCCCTCCTCAACTCAGTCCTAAATGGCTTACCCCTTATCCTTAGACTGTGACCCCGGTCCTGGACTCCTCTGCCATCGGGAACATCCTTCCTGTATCTCGTCTGTCTAGTCCTGTTAGAATTTTGTAGATCTCTGAGATCCCTCCTCATTCTTCTAAACTCTAGCGAATACAAGCCTAATCGACTCAATCTCTCTTCATACGTCACTCCTGCCATCCCAGGATCAGTCTGGTGAACCTTCGCTGCACTCCGTCCATAGCAAGAACATCCTTCCTCAGATAAGGAGACCAAAACTGCACACAATACTCCAGATGTGGCCTCACCAAGGCCTTGCATAATTGCAGCAAGACATCCTTGCTCCTGTACTCGAAAGTAGTTAATACTAATTCTTTCTTTCAACATTCTTTTGCAGCCATCAGAGAACATTCGTGCTGGAGGTGATGGGTAGACATTGTGGGTGAGCAATGATAATTTGACTGGTAGCTTTAAAATCAACATGATTGAAGTTATTGGAAATGTTTTTTAAAAAATAGTTTGAAATTTAATGAAGTATGTCTTCCTTTTAGGTACCTAGCTCTTGTAAGTGCCTTGGCCTGTGGTGCAGACTGGGTGTTCATCCCTGAAAGTCCTCCAGGAGATGGCTGGGAGGATCAAATGTGCCAGAAACTCTCCGAGGTAAAACACTACAGAGTGAGGCAGGACATTGCTGATTGTGTGAAACTAAGTTCAATAAAGCATTTCAGAAATTCGAGACCTTTGTAGAAACACTGGGCGAATTTTTACAGCTTGCCGCCATTCTCATGAACATGGCTCATTAATATGGAGGGGCGGAACACCTGCCCCCAGTGATGTAGAGGGGGCGGGCGCTCCATCCCCGGTACGGTGTCTGCGGGCACTGGCGCCATTTTTAAAGGGCTTCAAGCCCTTCAGTGAGAATTACATTTCTAAAGGCCCTGCTGTCTGGAAAAAAAGGTAAACTTTTAATTGCAATTGTAATCCCCTCTCCCATTGCCCCCCCAAATTTTTTTTCTCAGATCTCGAATTCTCCCCCCTCCCCCCGCCAACTATATAAACTTTGACCCCCCCCAATCCCTTCCCACCATCTCCGCAACCATAGGAAGAGATTCACCCCCCAGCCCCCACTCCGTCACCCTGAGTGCTTCATTTCCCCGCCCCCCCCCCCTCCCCACCAGTATTCCGCCTTGGCTCTCCAAACGGCGATCCGAAGACTTGGGAGCTCCGGTAACCAGCCGGAATATCGGTATGGGATGGCCGTCGCTACAAGGTAAGTCATTAGTCATTCGTTAAAATTTATTTACGTATTTAAATTAAGTCTCCATCGCCATGCAGCGGGGTGGGGGCGCCACGAGGCCTTGCCGCTGCCATTAAAATGGAGTGGGGCCTTCTCTGTGTCAAGGCCCATGGCGGACCACTCCCGGAGGTATTTTCCAGGCCCCCCCCACCACGACCCCCGACATTGGGGGGGCTGATAAAATTCAGCCCACTGCATTTGAAATGGGTGTCCATTCTAAACTGTATATAGGATAGCCAATACGTTGGGAATATCTTACAAGGTATGACGCCAGTGAGTATCTTGGGTAACATAAACCACAGGATCAGAATATGAGCAGCTGATATTCACATTTTTCATTTTATGATTGAAGCTGTGCTTTTTCTGCTATTGACAAAAGATTTTGGTTGCTGGTAATTGAGAGTTGAGATGTGAATCTCTTCCTGACAATAACTAGTGAAAAAGTCAATCTAAGTACAAAATGAGGAAATACTGCTTTGTAGTTACACTAACTTTTTTGCTAAAAATGCCGGGGGAACAGTGCCTTTTTACAGAGATCTTAGTTCGTTTGCATAATGTAATATATTGTCAGATTCTAAGCTATACAACTGGTAATCATCTTTGTCCAGTATTATATAATACTACTGCATACAGCATTTCAAAGTTTCCATCAGACACCTGTGATAAGAAAAGTAATTTCAAAAGTCCCGTGCATTTCTGTCCTAAAGCCACTAACCTTTTGCACAAATATTTTACAGCTGCAGAACAACATAAATTAGAAACACAACTTTTTGTGATCATATATGATAAAGCCAGTAAGAGATATTAGATAGACATCTAAAGCCAAGGAGTTAATCTTATCTGTAGCTTCAGATGTATTTTGTAATCCATTGAGTTACTTTCATGATCTGGGAGGCCATCTGAATCCCTCAAATGAATACTGCTTCACAATATATTTTAACCTCCATTGATTATCCCAAGCAATTCATTTTTCGAGATATCCATTGTCATTCATCTTCATTTCATAATTATGCTTATTGTTACAAAGTCTCTTTCAATTGTTGATCATCTCTCCTTGGCACTCTCCTCTTCCCCATTCACATACTACCTCTTGGTGACATCACAAGATCGCAATAATGACAAATGTATTATTAATCCAGAGAGATCATAATGTGCCCCCTGCTACTGTTTCTGGGAGAATCTATGTGCATGACTCCCAACTGTACCACTCCACAACTTCCTTTGCCCTTACAACCCCCTTTTATCATTTCACACTCCAGTTGAATATTAAAAAGACCAATGCTTTCACTTTCAGCTCCTGCAATAAACCATGTTCCCTAACCATTGATTCCTGCCCATTTTCCCTCACCAATAGCTTGCTTAGACTGAATGGGAAATCCTGCATTTTGTTCCATTTCACCTTCTACAACTTATCTTCCCAAAATACATTTTTTTCTTACCAAATGTTTTCATGCCATCTAATTCTGCCACTATGGTTGATAACCTAACCTTTGTACCCTCAACTTTAAATACTTTTTGTTTAGAATTTCTTGTGCTTCCTTTTGCTCTTCTGCAGTGAATCATGACCTAATGGAATAAGAGTGTTAACCTGTTGCAAGGTACTTTGTTAATGTATTTTGCAGGCATCCGTTAGGTCCAGAAGATATTTGAGGAACTGCCTGAGGTGACATCCAGTAGTTTAATTACTTATTTTTCTGTTGTTTCCCTCTCCTCCTATACTGTGAGAATAGCCTAATCTCTTTTTTTCACACTTCCTAATCGCCCAGTCAAGATGGGGAAACTTTCATGTTGGGTCCTTGTGGGATGTCATCTTGTGCTCCATTGTTAAATACAGAATTGCTTCTGGTTTAGCTGTTAACTGGCTTTGAATTCTACAGAACCTTTAAAAGCAGCCAACCTGTGTTCCTCAGCCAAATTCTGGTTTTTGCAAAGTTCTTAAAGCTTTTCCAACTATTAACCTTGTGTAAATTGGACAACACTCCTTCAAAACTGGCATCTTTACTACAGTACCTTTGTTTTAAGAAATGCTGTAAAAAAAATTAATTTTAGTTGCTGATTGAGAAATTGCAGTGAATGATGATTATGGTGAATTTTATACAGTTGTGTGAAATTCCTATCTTTGCTGTTAACAATGGCATTAACTCCTGAAATAAATCAATGAAAACTCTATTGAACTACCTGAACAAAAGATTAATGCTGCACATGCAACTTCAAACCATATAGAATCAAATTAAAGGTTTTGATGGAACAGCCTTGGAAAATCTACCCTTTTGGTGGTGCTTATCTTTTAAAATAACAGTGTTCATTTTTCCAGTATTTCTTTCTGCATTCTTTAGAACCGTTCCAGGGGCACCAGGTTGAACATTATCATAGTTGCAGAAGGAGCCATTGACAAACAAGGAAAAGCAATTTCTTCTAATATGGTTAAGGATGTGAGTACCTGGAAAAAATGCAGGCAAAGGTGGAGCACATAAGCTGCCAGTAGTTTCACTTCTGGTGTGTTCTTCTGTTCTGTAGTCTACAGTTACCACTTTCACATCATGAGATATTAAAAGAATTTCTTTCTTTCAAAAAGAAATCACTGAATGGAGAGTTTGCATGGATTTCCATCTTACAAGAAGACTTCTGGGAAGGAAGCTATAATGGCAGAATGTGCTCTGATGCCTGAATTTAGATGTAGTGTCATGTATTCTTTATTTTTCTTCCCAGAACCGTGCGCGAAAGAAAAGACTGAATATCATAATTATATCCGAAGGGGCAATAGATTGTTACAACAAACCTATAACCTCTGACATAATTAAGGATGTGAGTACTGGCCTTGTGGTACAACTCTGCCCTGACCAACTCCTGCAATGCCACTGTCTTCCTGCTTGCATCTGTGTGTAATTGCAACATTACTGCCGCATGCACTAATCCTCACCAGCGTTTTAATCTGGAGTTTGAACCATGCTGTTTCCTTTAGTATTTGCTGTTTTTTTTTCCTTTTTGTTGTGTGATGGGATATTTATATATTGCAATATCATTGAGAAGATTATGGAGAAAGTTATGAGTGGTACAGATTGAATAGGCTTGAAATTGCACTTGCATGTATCTTGAATCAAAATCGAGAAACTTTTTCAAAACAAAATACTGCATGCGATAAATATGTAAAAACCTCATAACAAAATGCAGTTTGGCATTGTCATTTGCCAGGATACAAAAATGTCCTCTGTTCTCCTCTCTTCCTCCCTCCAACATACATCCTGTGTATTGTGAGGGAGGGTCAGGGACAGGAAGTATGACATTTTATTTTGCCTGGAAGATTGGGGAAAGGGGCCTGTGCACCTTCTATAACCACTGAACTCCTAATGTTCTCTTCCTCTGGGATTATTGGTTTTGCGTACATCCAAAACATAATTTTTTTTTTAAATTCATTTTTTTAAACAAAAATTTAATTTCTACAGTGTGAATGAAATTACTGTTGTAATTTATAGTGCACCATGGGAGCTGTTTCATTCCCAGTAATCCTTTTGGAATTTCTAGGTCATGGGATGTTTTGTTCCTGGGTACTATAATCGAGGCATAATGTGGTCCTGCAGGAGTTGAACTCCAGAGATGTGTACTTCTGTTTGGTAGCTGCCTTGTTATTGGTGCTGCTGAATATCCAATTTACAGCTTGAAGTTATACCAAATTTTAATTGGTGTATATGCTAATTTTAAGTAAATGATTTGAAATATGAAACATTTCTTGGGTATTTCACCCCTTAGCGTGTCAGTTCTGATAGCAGATGGAGTAATAAGTCTGTTTCATCTGTCTCTATCAAAAGGCAACACATCAAACTGAAGGGTATGTAGAAAGGATTAGTTTCCTCGGGTTACAGATGTTAAATCGGTGGCTTTAGCCAGGTAGCAGCAATATTCTTCCAACTTACCATAAAAAGGGTTAAGCGGACTTTCCAAAAAGAAAAATTGGTTAACAGGATAACTGATAAGGCTTCTATTCCTGCCATTTAATTAGACTTTTAAACATATATAATATGGGCATGTTTTATGACTTATGTTTCTGTGCTTTGATGCAACTTTTGACTAAGCAGCTGCAGGTTTTTTAACCATGTCTGTGATGATGTTGCTTGTATCTTTACAACTATATTAACATGTGCACTGAATCAATTTGCCTGCCTTGTATTTTGTTCACTAGCTTATGGTTGAGTCATGTAATGTACACTTCCCCTACCCTACTGTAATGTGATTTGGTCCATTAAACGAAAAAGCAAAATAAGAACATTATTACATGCAAGATAACTTTTGAGATTGCTTGCATAGCTATGAAAGTAAAGTAATGAGGTAGTGAAGCTCTTTTTGTGGGCAAGGGGATTGAAACCAATTTTAGAAGCAGGCTTATTAGTTTGGAATTTTAGATTGTTCAATATTTAAATTATTTTTAAAAATCTGCAATAAAAAGCTAATAACAGTAAGAGTTACCATGAAAACTCTGGATTATCGTAAAACCCATGTGGTTTACTTCTGTCCTTTTTAGGGAAGGTAATCTCCCATCCTTACCCGGTCTGGCCTATTTGTGACTACAGACCCATAGCAATGTACTTGTCTGCCCTCCGAAATGGCCTGGCAAGGTACTTGGTTGTATTCAAGTTGTATTCTTGATCCATCTCAGCCTCCTCCCGAGGTCTCCAGCATCACCAGTCTTCAGCTAATCCGATTCACTCCATGTGATATCAAGAAGTGGCTGAAGGCGTTGGATAGAAGAACAAAAGAACAACGAACAAAGAAAATTACAGCACAGGAACAGGCCCTTCGGCCCTCCAAGCCTGCGCCGATCCAGATCCTCTATCTAAACATGTTGCCTATTTTCTAAGGGTCTGTATCTCTTTGCTTCCTGCCCATTCATGTATCTGTCTAGATACATCTTAAAAGACGCTATCGTGCCCGCGTCTACCACCTCCGCTGGCAACACATTCCAGGCACCCACCACCCTCTGCGTAAAGAACTTTCCACGCATATCCCCCCTAAACTTTTCCCCTCTCACTTTGAACTCGTGACCCCTCGTAATTGAATCCCCCACTCTGGGAAAAAGCTTCTTGCTATCCACCCTGTCTATACCTCTCATGATTTTGTACACCTCAATCAGGTCCCCCCTCAACCTCCGTCTTTCTAATGAAAATAATCCTAATCTACTCAACCTCTCTTCATAGCTAGCGCCCTCCATACCAGGCAACATCCTGGTGAACCTCCTCTGCACCCTCTCCAAAGCATCTACATCCTTTTGGTAATGTGGCGACCAGAACTGCACGCAGTATTCCAAATGTGGCCGAACCAAAGTCTTATACAACTGTAACATGACCTGCCAACCCTTGTACTCAATACCCCGTCCGATGAAGGAAAGCATGCCGTATGCCTTCTTGACCACTCTATTGACCTGCGTTGCCACCTTCAGGGAACAATGGACCTGAACACCCAAATCTCTCTGTACATCAATTTTCCCCAGGACTTTTCCATTTACTGTATACTTCACTCTTGAATTGGACCTTCCAAAATGCATCACCTCGCATTTGCCCTGATTGAACTCCATCTGCCATTTCTCTGCCCAACTCTCCAATCTATCTATATTCTGCTGTATTCTCTGACAGTCCCCTTCACTATCTGCTACTCCACCAATCTTAGTGTCGTCTGCAAACTTGCTAATCAGACCACCTATACTTTCCTCCAAATCATTTATGTATATCACAAACAACAGTGGTCCCAGCACGGATCCCTGTGGAACACCACTGGTCACACGTCTCCATTTTGAGAAACTCCCTTCCACTGCTACTCTCTGTCTCCTGTTGCCCAGCCAGTTCTTTATCCATCTAGCTAGTACACCCTGGACCCCATGCGACTTCACTTTCTCCATCAGCCTACCATGGGGAACCTTATCAAACGCCTTACTGAAGATACTGCAAAGGCTATGGGTCCTGACAACATTCCGGCAATAGTACTGAAGACTTGTGCTCCGGAACTAGCCGTGCCCTTAGCCAAGATGTTCCAGTGCAGCTACAACGATGGCATCTACCCGGCAATGTGGAACATTGCCCAGGTATGTCCTGTGCACATAAAGCAGGACAAATCCAATCCAGCCACTTACCACCCTATCAGTCTACTAAAGATCATCAGCAAAGTGATGGAAGGTGTCGTCGACAGTGCTATCAAGCCGCACTTACTCAGCAATAACCTGCTCAGTGATGCTCAGTTTGGGTTCCACCAAAGCCACTCAGCTCCTGAACTCATTATAGCCTTGGTTCAAACATGGACAAAAAAGCTGAGCTCCAGAGGTGAGGTGAGAGTGACTGCCCTTGACATCAAGGCAACATTTGACCGAGTATGGCATCAAAGAGTCCTAGCAAAACAGGAGTCAATGGGAATCAGAGGAAAACTCTCTGCTTGTTGGAGTCATACCTGGCACAAAGGAAGATGGTTGTGGTTGTTGGAGGTCAGTCATCTCAGCCCCGGGACATTACTGCAGGAATTTCTCATGGTAGTGTCCTAGGCCCAACTATCTTCAGCTGTTTCATCAATAACCTTCCCTCCATTATAACATCAGAAGTGGAGATGTTCGCTGATGATTGTATGATGTTTAGCACCATTTGCGACTCCTCAGATACTGAAGCAGACTTGTCCATATGCAGCAAGACCCTGACAACATCCAGGCTTGGGCTGATAAGTGGCAAGTAACATTCACGTCACCCAAGTGCCAGGCAATAACCATCTCCATCAAGAGAGAATCTGACCATCTCTTTACGTTCAATAGCATTACTATCCCTGAATCCCCCACTATCAACATCTTGGAGGTCACCATTGGCCTGAAATTGAACTGGACCTGCCATGGCTACAAGAGCAGGTCAGAGGCTGGGAATTCTGCCAGAATAACTCACCTCCTGACTCCTCAGTGCCTGTCCACTATCTACAAGGCGCAAGTCATGAGTGTGATGGAATACTCTCCATTTGCCTGAATGGGTGCAGCTCCAACAACAATCAAGAAGCTCGACACCATCCAGGACAAAGCAGCCTGTTTGATTGGCACCCCATCCACCACCTTCAACATTCACTTCCTCCACGACCGACGCACAGTGGCAGCAGTGTGTACCATCTACAAGATGCACTGCAGCAACTCACCAAGACTCCTTCAACAGCAGCTTCCAAACTCACAACCTCCACCACCTGGAAGGACAAGGGCAGCAGATGCATGGGAACACCCACCACCTGGTTCCCCTCCAAGCTGCACACCATCCTGACTTGGAACTATATCGCCGTTCCTTCACTGTCGCTGGGTCAAAATCCTGAAACTCCCTTCCTAACAGCACTGTTGATTTGCCAACGCCCCAAGGACTGCAGCAGTTCAAGAAGGCAGCTCACCACCACCTTCTCAAAGGCAATTAGGAATGGGCAATAAATGCTGGCCTAGCCAGCGATGCCCACATCTCCTGAACGAATAAAAAAAATTGATAAAAATCTTTTTGTAACTTTAGGTTTTCTGTTCGCTCAATTGTTTTATAGTTTTTATTTGAAATTTTAAGAACAACAAATATATTAAGGAAATCAAATGGAGTGAAGAGTATTGTACATCACATCAGAAAGGTATTGCATTGGGCTCTCAGTAAAGATGTTATCTTCACATGTCCAAGACATGTATACAATAAGCTCAATAGGCCTGATTGAGAGGCAGTCTTCAGAAGCGATAATAACAAGATTAGTCAGGGATGATGATTTATTTTTTATTATTCATTCGTGAGTTGTGGCCATCACTGTCTTCAATTTTACTAGGGCTCCTTGATTCCACACTCAGTCAAATGCTACCTTGAAGTTAAGGGCATTCACTCTCATCTCACCTCTGAAATTCAGCTGCTCTGTCCACGTTTGGATAAAGGCTGTAATGAGGTCAGGAGCTGAGTGACCCTGGCAGAACCCGAACGAAGTATTGGTGAGTATGTGCCACTTGGTGGCATGTCAGCGAAGTTTTCCATCACTTAGTTGATTGAGAGTAGACTAATGGGGCAGTAGTTGACTGGATAGGATTTACCCTGCTTTTTGTGGACAAGTCATACCTGGGCAGTTTTCCACATTGTTGGGTGGATGCTAGTGTATTAGCTATATACGAACAGCTTGGCTGGGGCCATGGCTATTCTCAAGCACAAGTCTTCATTACAGCCAGAATGTTATCAGGGCCTATAGCCTTTGCTGAGTTCCAGTGCACTAGCTGTTTCTTGATATCACATGGAACTAATCGAATTAGCTGAAGACTGGGCATCTGTGATGTTGGGGACCTTAGGATTCAGCCGAGATGGATCATCCACTCAGTACTTTTGGCTGAAGATGGTTGCAAATGCTTCAGCCTTGTGTTTTGCACTGATGTGCTGGGCTCCCCCATCATTGAAGATGGGGATGTTTATGGAGCCTCCTGCTCCCATTAGTTGTTTAATTGTCCACCACCATGAACAAACGGATGTGACAAAGAACCCCAGGTAACCAGAGGCCTTCCTACTATGACGTTAATCACGTGCTGAAGACATTTAAGAATTGCCAAGAATAGAGGATAGGGGTCTTGGGGATTATCAGACATTCACAATGGGCAATGGCACACTGTCGATGGTTTGGCATTGTAACAAAAACTGTAGCTGCAGTGGCTCAAAAATCGTTCATCAAAGCCCCCATTGCAAGACCGGATGTCACTGAATTTATAGAAATCAAATCGAGTAAAATAGGTAAACGAACTGACAGTAAACTGAAGAAATGTCAACAGAACTAATAGGCTTTTTTCACCATGACAGGAGTGTTTCATAGAATGTGGCTGCTCTTGGCAAAGTGGTATCTCCACTTTCAAATGAAATTAGACTTTTAGGCTATAATCATGCAATCCTATCCATAAAAATCCAATTCAACAACCATCAAGCTTTTGTCCTGGCAACTTAAAAAGCTTTAGCTTAGTTTTAGTTATTGGGGGAGTACCAAAATTGTCAAATAGAAAATGGTGCTATAATGAGGCAAACCTTAAACATATATGTATTGTGCAAGGGTGAAGCAAAAGCATACAAATTTATTCTAGTGGGTTTTCCTTCTCTCATACTAGCTCTCTTAACAGCTCTGCTCTTGATTCTGTCAGTTTCATCTCTCAAGTCTGTTACAGATAATTTTATATTTACAACAATTTCTGACAGCTCGTAGTCAAACGGCTGGGTTTTGACACACGTGTGACCATCTTAGGGCACGTCCAACGAGGAGGTACACCTTCTGCATTTGATCGAATCCTGGTAAGTAAACTCAGCCATCTTTCTTGTACAAACTTGCGTAGTTTGAGAGAGATTGAATACTGGTACTCTAAAAAAAAAGTACTTAGGAATAGCAGGCCATTCAGCTCCTCGAGCCTTTTCTGCCATTGAATTAGATATGGCTGATCTGCATTTTGGCTCCATCTGCCATTCCACCTTTGGTTCTATAACCCTTCATACCCTTGCCCAACAAAACTGAATCTCAGTTTTGACCTGCTCAAATGACCTAGTTTCAAGAGCTTTTCAGGGGAGAGAGTTACAGATTTCCACTACCCTTTGTGTGAAGGCATGCTTCCTGACAAGGTTATGATCCCCTGTTTTATATTCCCTGACCAAAGGAAATACGGTAGATAGAGAGAAACTATCAACTCATTTATTCATCTTAAAACACCTCAGTTGGATCACCCCTGAATCTTTACATAAGGGAATATAAGCCTAGCCTAGTACTGCTGACAAAGTAGATTTTTTTTTTGGCACAATACTTCTGACATTATAAAATGATGTGTCCTCCAAACCAACCATAGTGTTCCATTTCAAAACTGAGGAGCTGGCATCAACAAATTGTTCCCTGATTGACTCACCTCTGGTTCTTTACAACCTTCATGGTATCTTGCGCAATTGGTTTCTCAAAAAAAATAGATCAAGTTGAAATATTCTTCATAACCATCACTTTTAGTGTCAGTTTGTCTCAGTGGTGGTACTGCCATCTCTAACTGAGAAGATTTGGGTTCAAGTCTCATTCAAGACTTGAGCACATAACCAAGACTGACACTCTAGTGCGGTACTGGGAGAATGCTTTTCTTTCACTGAGGAATTAAAGTAATACCTCATTTGCATGGTCAACTGGACATGAGATTCAAAGAATAGAGGTGTAGTGCCTCAACATTTATATCTCAACTAACATTATCAAAACAGGTTACTGGACATTATCTTATTTCTTGTGGATCTTTGCTGTTCAGAAATTTCTGACACATTTGCCTATAAAATGTCACTTAGCATAGAATGATACAACACAAAAGAAGGCCATTGAGCCCATGATGCCTGTGTCAGCTCTTTGAAAGCTATCCAATTAGTCCCATTCCCCTGCTTTTTTCCCCCATAGTCCTGCAAATTTCCTGCCTTCAGAAGTAATTTATTAGCTGTTACGTACTTTGGATTTTCTGAGGATATAAAAGGTGCTTTCTTACTGCAATTTCATTATGAAAAAATATATTGCAGTGATGTCAGTTGCTTTTGCATTTGTGTTTGTTCTATGATCTAGGCCAGCAGAATGGGAGTAGAAGCTGTACTTGCCTTGTTAGAAGCTTCACCAGAGACTCCAGCCTGTGTTGTGTCGTTGTCTGGGAACCAGGCCATCCGAGTTCCCCTAATGGAGTGCGTACAGATGGTAAGTAGTGAATGTGAGTCAATAGCATTGTTTACAGGCAGGCCTAGGCCATGCAAGATGATCTTGTTTGGCAGCATTGCAAGAAAAGCTCAGATTGCGATGCAAAGTTTTTTTTTTAAAGCTTAGGTTTCAAAAAAAGTTTTTATTTATGCTTAGATTATTTCATCAGCAGATGTTTGCTACTTTGATCTAATTGAAACGTGAATATTTCTGAATATTTTATATGTGGCAGAATGAATTCCAGGAATCACTTGTAAACAACTGCTCACACTTGCAGTATTGATGTCTTAATCATTAATCATTTGTGTGAATATCATTGCATGCAATGACCTAGAGTGTATAATGAGTGACAAAAGCAAAATATTGGTAATCTGAAATAAAAACAGCAAATGCTGGAAATACTCAACTCTCCACAGATGCTGCCAGAGTTGCTAACGTTTCAGGATAATGACCCTTCATCAGAACTGGTAAAAGTTAGAAATGTAATAAGTTTTAAGTAGGTCAAATGGAGAAGGGTGGAAAAAGAACAAAAAGGAAGGTCTGTGATAAGGCGGAAGATGAGAGACATTAAATGACAAAAGAGTTGGTGGGACAGAGCCAAAGAAAGTATTAATGGGAAAACTAAAGAAACGAAAGATGCACCCAGAGGAGGTGTCGGCAGAATAATGAACAGCTGCTGTCTGAAAGCAAAAGCAAGAGAAAAAAATAAAAAAATAAGATCAAGGCCGAAACATGCAAAGAAAAGGAATCAAAATGGGGGCAGAAATCACAGTCTGAAATTTTTATTTATTTAGAGATACAGCACTGAAACAGGCCCTTCGGCCCATCGAGTCTGTGCCAACCAAGAACCACCCATTTATACTAACCCTACAGTAATCCCATATTCCTTACCACCTACCTACACTAGGGGCAATTTACAATGGGAAATTTACCTATCACCTGCAAGTCTTTTGGCAGTGGGAGGAAACCGGAGCACCTGGCGAAATCCCACACGGTCACAGGGAGAACTTGCAAACTCCGCACAGGCAGTACCTAAAATTGAACTCAGGTCCCTGGAGCCGTGAGGCTGTGGTTGTAACTACTGCGCCACTGTGCCGCCCAAATTGTTGAACTCAGTGTTGAGTTCAGAAAGCTGTAAAGTGCCTAATTGAAAGATAAGGTGCTGTTCCTCGAGCTTGCGTTGAGCTTCACTGGAGTGCTGCAGTGGGCCGAGGGCAGAGATGTTGGCATGAGAGCAAGGTGGAGAATTAAAATAAAAACAGAAAATGCTGGAAATACTCAGCAGGTCAGGCAGCATCTGTGGACAAAAAAACAGAGTTAACGCTTCAGGTTGGAGAATTAAAATGACAGGCCACCAGAAGCTCAGGGTCATGCTTGCGGACTGACTGGAGGTGTTCCATAAAGCGGTCGCCCAATTTGGTCTCCCCAGTGACTATTCTGAACAGGAAAACAGAAGAAACCAACCAGTTAAATCCTTTAAAAAAGTCTTCACATTTATTTCCTTGGTTTCACTATACAACTAGAAATAGCATTAAGTACCTACCACACCAATCAGACAATTCCACAGAAAGAAATCACCAACATTACCCATAAAATCGGCTACTCAATGTTAGAAATACTTTTCTGGCTGTAGATATTGCTCCAGTCTCAGTCAGCCAGCCTGCCAAGACGATAGACCTGCTCTGGTGCAGGGAATTGAAACCTCAACAATGTAAAGAACATTCCTAGGGAGCACTGAATCATTTAGTATTGTACAGTAGCCAAGTGCTTCTGGTACTGGACTAATAATCCAAAGGTTCGGAGTTCAAATACCACTGTTACTAGTTGGAAAATTAAGCTCACATGGTGAGTTGAGGGCTAGCACTAGATAAAATAATTATGAAAGCTTCTGGAATGTCAAGGGCAGTCACTCTCAGCTCAACTCTGGAATTCAGCGCTTGTGTCCATATTCTTTCCCACTCCCCTTAACTTTTTTATTCAAATAAAAACTCAATGGCAGAGGGAGTTTGTTACTTTGTAGATAACTTTAATGTATTTTCCTAGAGAAAGCCTAAGCTTAGATTTAGTACAGGAAAAGACTTTCAATTATATTTTCCCTCAGTGAGCAATTGGATTAAGAAACAAAAAATGGAAAGTTCCTTGAAATTTTTAAAGCATGTTTCCCTTTAAAAAGGAAGATGTATAGCTTGGTGTAATCTCATTGACTTTGTGGTCTTGATTTCTGACTGTTGCGATACATTTCTCCTTAATGAAGCCTTCCTGCCTGGTTATATCTTCCACCAATTGCCCTGCTCAATACTGCGGTGGTGGTGCAGCCTTTATCTCTAAATCACACCTTTAATCTTTCTCCCTACTCCTCTGGCAACTTCTCCTCCTTTGAACATCTCATCTTTTTCCACAGTTCACATCTCTGGATTAAAATCCTTGTTCTGTACTGCCCACCCAAGTATCCCACTAAGTTTCTCATTGAGATATCTTTTCCTCCCTCAGCCTCTGCACTAAGCAACTTCTCATCGTCGGTGATTTCACCCTCCATCTCAACACGTCTTGCCCTGAATTTTTTGCCCTCCTCTTCTCCCTAAATCTCTCCCTCCATATAAACTTTCCAACCCATAGTCACGATCACCCCCTTGATCTTGCCATCCTGCGTGGCCTTGCTACTCCCATTGTAACTAGCACTGATAAGGCAATCTCTGATCATTTCCTTGTATCGCTCTCTCCCCATATTCCCCTTCCCTCTTCTATCTCCACCTCTTTCTAGGTTTACCCCTGAAAAAAATTCAAGCCACTTACTTCTCCACTTTCAACAGCTCCCAACTGCCTAATCTCTGGGCCACAATTCATCATGGTATTTCTACAACTACTGATTTGCTAAATCACACCCTCTCCACCACCTTTGGTGCCCTTATCCCCATTAAAACCATTGTGCTGTCTCAGTCTTGTTACTCCCATTGGCATGCCCCTCATGACCATTCCCTTAACTCTGAAGAATTCAGATTTGAAAGATCAGACTGGACCACATAAAGCATTATTGGGTCCCACTGTCTATCGCTAAAACTGCTCACTCTTTCGAGGTCATCCAGGGAGGCACTGATAACCCTTGATTTCTCTTCACCGTGAATTGTCTTCTTAAATCATCCTCCCCTGCCTCAGCTCCAACAATAAGTGCTTGAAGCTCATGGAATTTTTTGTCCCAAAGCTCGAGACCATCCATTCAGCTGTCTCTGCCACTTCTGTCATTCCCCTAACTCACCTGGCCAGAATTTCCCTAATGTTCCCTGCTGCCTTAGCCCTGAACTCATCTTTCTTTAGTATCTATCCCATTTCATACCTTGCTGTGTCTGAGCTCATCTTGTCAATGAGCCCCACCTCCTGATCTCCCACTCCTCACAGCTCCAGCGACCCGGGTTCAATTCTGGGTACTGCCTGTGTGGAGTTTGCAAGTTCTCCCTGTGTCTGCGTGGGTTTTCTCTGGGTGCTCCGGTTTCCTCCCACAAGCCAAAAGACTTGCAGTTTGGTAGGTAAATTGGCCATTATAAATTGCCCCTAGTATAGGTAGGTGGTAGGGAAATATAGGGACAGGTGGGGATGTGGTAGGAATATGGGATTAGTGTAGGATTAGTATAAATGGGTGGTTGATGGTCGGCACAGACTCGGTGGGCCGAAGGGCCTGTTTCAGTGCTGTATCTCTAAACTAAACTAAACTATTCCAGCCAAACTGTTGATCACCCAACTTCCCTCCTTGAGCACCATGTTAGCTGATATTAATGCTTCCTCCTGCCCTTTAAATCTGCCATCACCCTTCTCCTCAAAAAATTCACCTTTGTCGTTCCATCTCCAACCTCGCTTTCCTCTCAAGACCTTGAATATGTTGTCATCTCCCAAACTGTGCCCACCTTTCCCATGATTCGATATTTGAATCCCACAAATCAGTTTTCCAAACCTGCCACAATGCTGAAACCACTCTTATTAAAGTCATAAGCGACATCCTTTGTGACTGTGACTGACACCCCCCCCCCCCCTCAATTTTCTGGACCATTCTGCAGCCTTCGACAGTTGACCATACCATTCTCCTCCTGTGCTTTTCTTCTGTCATCCAGCTGGGTGGAAAGGCCTTTGCTTGTTATCGCAGCCAGATAATCAACTGCAATAGGTTCTTTTCCCACTCCTGCATCATTACCTTTGGAATCACCCAAAGATCTGTCCTTGGCACTCTCTCCTATTTCTCCTATGCCCCTTGATGACATCATCCAAAAA
Source organism: Heterodontus francisci (assembly GCF_036365525.1). Taxonomy (NCBI): domain Eukaryota; kingdom Metazoa; phylum Chordata; class Chondrichthyes; order Heterodontiformes; family Heterodontidae; genus Heterodontus; species Heterodontus francisci. The sequence goes on along the minus strand of NC_090372.1, from coordinate 188,061,017 downwards.
CACTGCAACAGTTTCCACATGGAAGCTGATGACACCCAGTTCTACCTCACCTCCACTTCTCTCGACCCCTCCACTGTCACTAAACTATCAGACTGCTTATTCACCATCTGGTACTGAATGAACAAAAATGTCCTCCAACTGAATATTGGCAAGACCAAAGCTATTGGCTTCAGTCCCTGCCACAAACTCGGTTTCCTAGTCACTGACTCCATCCCTGCCTCAGCTCATTTGCCACTGAAACCCTCATCCATGTTACATATAGACTATTGCAACACACTGGCTGGCCTCTCGTGTTCTACCCTCCATAAACTTTAGGTCATCCAAAACTCTGCTGCATATGTCCTAACTAGTACCTAGTCCCATTCACACCTTATCTTTGTGCTCGCTGACCTACATTAGCTCCCGGTTAAGCAATTTTTAAATTCTCATCCTTGTTTTCAAATCCTTCCATGGCCTTACCCCTCGCTACCTCTGTAATCTCCTCCAACCCTACAATCCTTTGAGATATCTAGCCTCTTGAGCATCCCTAATTTTAATTGTTCCATTATTACATTGTGCCTTCAGCTGCCAAGACCCTAAGCTCTGGTATTCCCTCCCTAATCCTCTCTGCCTCTCGACCTCTCTTTCCTCCTTTTGGACACTCCTTAAAGCATACTTCTTTAAGCAAGCTTTTGGGCACCTGCCCTAAAATCTCCTAATGTCAGTGTCAAATTTACTTCGATTACGCTTCTGTGAGGTATCTTGGGAAGTTTTACCAGGTTAAAGATGCTTTATAAATGTAAGTTGTAGTTGTAGTAATAGTGTTTGTAATAGTTTAGATTTTGTAACTTGTAAATTTTATTTCCTTAAAACACTATTTTAGACAATGGAAGTACAAAAAGCCATGGATGAAGGAAGGTTTGCTGATGCAGTGAAACTGCGAGGCAGGTAAGAAGACTGTGGCAAGAAATTGGGATCATTAGCTTCCACTTTTTGGGTGCTACAAGTGCCCATGGAACACCAAAATGGCATTCACGGTGCACACAAACTATTGTGAGGCGAATTATGCCCGACACCATATTGGTAAGGGCGATGGTGCATGTGCAGTGAACTTTCACCAGAAGTATGCAGAGCAGGCAGAACATGACGTCAATCAATGTGTACCTCTGATATGATGCCAACACTGCCATTTTGGAGTTCAACACTCCGTCTAAAGCCCTCTCTTAACCTCAGACAGCTGAATGTGTATTCAGCAGCAGGATGAGCCCGTACATCAGTGCTATTTAAACGTATCATTAGCTACTTTCAGGTTATTTGCTGCTTGCTTTCTTTTGGTTGTTGCTACGATTATACAAGTGTTTGGTGCTTTCTACAGTTGTTTCAGGTTGCCAAAGCCTACAGAGAGTGGTATGGCAGGTGCTTGAGGATTTTGTGCTGACTTCAAGGCTTCTGTGCAAACAGTTGCTCCCAGACATGGGTGCACTAATAGGCATTCTCCTTGGAATACAGTGTGATTTATAGAATGGACAGAGGCCACACAGAGCAGGACAAGCTTCTGGATGAGGAGGGGGAGAAGGGCTCTTAGCAGAAGGCTTTATATGGCCAAGGTGTTCAGAGAGCAATTCTCTTGCCTGAACCTCCATGAGGAACAATGTACGAGATGTCTGCACTTCAGTAGTGGCGCCCCCAACTGAAATCTGCCACCTGCTGCTGCCACAACTGTAACTTCAAAGCTGGGCAAGGGCCACTTTGCCAGTGGCTGTGAAGGTGACTATGGCAATGAACTTTTATGCATCTGGCTCCTTCCAGGCTGTAATTGGAGACATTTGCAACATCTCACCGTATGATAAGGGAGCTGATAGCTCTAATTGAATCGAGAGAGTCAAGCTACATTTCATTTTCTCTTGCCTGAAGCCAACAGGCAGAGAGTGCTCACATCTTTTCTAGAATTGCTTCCCCGTGGAGCAGGGTGCCATTGAAAGGGACTCCATTCCCTCAATGTCCATTTGGTGTGTGATCATTGGCAGAGAATCATGTATGTCAGTGTCTGATATTCTAGCAACAGCCACGATGGTTTCATCCTGTGGCAGTCTGCTGTGCCAGCTGCATTTGGGCCACCATGACAAACCAGAGGATGGTAATAGGGGCTGTCCACAGATGACATGGTTCATGACTCAGGTGCGTAAATGCATACAATGAAAGCCATGTTACCACATGAAATGTGATAGAGCAGCCCAGCTGAAACAATGCGTTTGCTGCCTCAACCTCTCTGGAGGAGCCCTGTAGGACTTGGCAGAGCAGGTGTCAAGATTTCTAGTGGCTTGTTGCCTGTTGCATAACCATGCCATCCTGAGAGGCCAGCCCTTGTAACCAGCTATATGGTGAACAGTTGAGGAGGAGGAGCGGGAAGGAGGAAGAGAGAAAGCAATCTAATTCAGCTCTTTTCTGTCCAGGCTGTCCCTGAAGGAGTCATTTGAGTGAGATACCAGTAACTGTAACCCCAATTCTCCATTCACCAATGATACCACACCATATCTTCCATCTGTTACTCTCCATCGCAACGTCTCCTTAGCGACAATGTGCAAGTCAAAGGCACTACAAAAAATTACAAACCAAATTTATAAGTAATATCATTCCATATCGCAGATAAAAATAAACTAATGACCTTTGTGTGTTCCTTTGCCTGTCCTGGTTCTCCCATGCATTGCTACCCCACTGGCTGCAGCATGCCCTAGCGAAAGGCTAGATTTTCAGTGGAGGAGACTGCAGGTGGCCTTGGATGATAAACTGAAGCAGCTGTGGACTTAGAAGGCCTGGCTGTGGGCTACACCATCTCATTATGGGCGGCAACAGTCTGAGCTCGCTGGCTGATAGGCAACAGAAAGGGCACTGGTGAAATACATGAATAGGATGGGAATACAGTCCCCGGAAGTGCAGAAGGTTTTAGTTTAGACAGGCATCAAGATCGGCGCAGGCTTGGAGGGCCGAATGGCCTGTTGCTGTGCTGTACTATTCTTTGTTCTTTGTGAAGTGGCAGGGGTGGGAGCACAAATGCTGACTTCCTGAGAGAGGACAGCACGTTTATGCTCCATGGAGCTACTGCCACTCTCCTGGACAGTGCCTTAGCTATCCTAGTAATCTGTTGGAGGACAGATTGCTGGACTGTTCTGACACCCTGCAAGCCCCTTTTCACACTGCAATCCACAGCCACAATGGCAGCGTGCATAAGAACAAGTTGAGTTTGCATGACCATGGTCTGCCCTTCCACTGCAGCACTCAAACATTGGGAGGCTGCTGCTTGTGCTGCACAAGCTGGTACATCGGCCATCAAACTCATCGTTGAGTCTTAAGTGTGCCAATGGAGTTGGCTACAGCTTGCACACTAGAAAGGATGAGCTCCAAGCTCTGCACAAAGTCCTGTGTCAGTTGGTCCTGGACCCCTCAATGCTCCTTGACATTGACCGCATGCTTACCAATCACCAAGCATTTCATTGTGCATACGCATCAGCCTTCTTCTGTAGCCTGCCCTACCAAAGTGCTCATCTAAGTCATCTGCAGCAGAGATCATCTGCAACCTCACCATCCAGTGAGTCAGTGCCTGTGCAATCCTTGCCCTTGCCCTGGCTGCATGCCACTCGTCTTCACACAAGCAGATCCTGCCTCTAAATTACACACAGTGTTAGTATCTGAGCTGGAGGCTGCAAGTGTGAGAGTGAGTGACAGTGTATCATCTTCTTGATGTTCCTCCTGTGCCTGGCCAGGTTGTATCTGAAAGGAGCAAGGGGTAAGAATATGCTGAGGGAGGAGGTGAAGTAAGAGGTGTACATTTATACCATCTGCAGTTGTAAATCAGAAGGGCATATGAGAGGAGGGGGAGATGGGATGTGAGGAGTAGGATTAGGTATGAGGATACCATTATCTATGATGGTTTCAGCCATGGCCCCAGCAATAACTATCCCAATAACAACAAATACTGTGTCCTCCATGTGGGTAGAAACATGTTGGCACACCTGCCCCCAGCACCCCCCACTCCGGTTAGCTGCTGCTACTTCTGGTTGTGTGCCCACCTTGTCCCGCAGGAGACAGGGAAGTGTGCTCGTAAGTCTGGTGCAATCTGTTTGGTTGACGTGGCTGTCATGGTTGAATAACTGGCAGTGTGTGCAAGCTATAAGATGTGGGTGTGAGGCTTGCATCAGTGCTAAGTGTGTGAAGCTGCGGTGGAGCACATGAATGTTGGGAATAACTCCTGATGAAGATTGTTTGTAGGCGAGTGATGGGAGAGTGGTAATTTGAAGAATAGCCGAGGTTAGTGATGCAGGATATGGTATTTGAAAATGCATTCACTAACCTGGACGTGGCACTGCATCCACATCCTCGAGGTTTGACTCCTGACATTGACCACCACAATTCTATCCTGCCATTATCTTTTGAGCATGTGTCCGGAGGGTCTCTTGTTCCCCTGCAGATAAAGCACATCTGTCCTCCTATCCACATCCTGCACCAAAGCCTCCAGTACAGCACCTGAAAACGTTGGAGCCTGCTATGTCTCATGTTGTGCCATTCTTCATTGTTTCCCAGGTCAGATGCACTTCCTGCAGGACAGCCAGCATCTGCTCCAGCCACAATGCACCTCTGCTTTAAGAGATGCATTATAGCTACAAGCAGTTCAGGCTAGCTTTAAATGGTACTAGCCTCTCACTACATTGGCCCCTGATGATGCGTCAGTCAATCACTAGTCCGGTTAATCCTGGTTGGATGCTGAAATCATTGAAATGAGCAGGTCGCAATCGACAAGTGTGGATTAATTGCATATTGCGATTCCCACGCCTTTTTCAGGGGCTACTGAATTTACCTCCTGCATCTTTTGATTTGTGCTCAATGAGTTATTATCTAGTGGCCTTCAGTTTTATAACTAGTCGATGCAGGTAGTCAAAAGTGCAGCTAATGCACAATACCCCATATGCATACTAGGTTAATAAAAACAATAAATGCTGGAAATACTCAGCAGGTCTGGCAGCATCTGAAAGGAGTGTTTGGGGCCTTGGATAGTGAGGAGAGAGGAGGTAAATGGGCAGGTATTACACCTCTTGCGATTGCATGGGAAGGTGCCGTGGGAATGGGACGAGGTGGTGGGGGTAATGGAGGAGTGGACCAGGGCGAAACGGAGGGAATCATCCCATCAGAATGTTGACAGGGGAGAGGAGAGGAAGATGTGTTTGGTAGTGGCATCACGCTGGACGTGGCGGATGATCCTTTGGATGTGAAGGCTGGTGGGGTGGAAAGTGAGGACAAGGGGAACTCTGTCACGGTTCTGGGAGAGAGGGGAAGTGGTGAGGGTAGAGGTGTGGGAAATGGGCCAGATACAGTTGAGGGCCCTGTCAACCACAGTGGGGGAGAATCCTCGGTTGAGGAAAAAGGAAGGTGTATCAGAAGCGCAACAGAGGAGGTGTTGACAGATCAAGGTCACAGAGAATAACTGACCAGAAGGTCATGGAGCAAAAGCAAACGGTATGTTAATGGTGTGGTGAAAGACAAAGCGTTCGTGCAGAGAGTGTGTTAATTGACAGAAAAATGAACAGCCCTGGCCCAAAGTACAAACATGAAAAAAATCAGTGAGTAGGCACAGGAGAAACAAACTAAAATAAACAAATAAAAAAGAAATAATAACGAAAAAAATAAAAAGGGGGGCCTGTCATGCTCTGAAATTATTGAACTCAATGTTCAGTCCGGCAGACTGTAGCTGCCTAATCGGTAAATGAGATGCTGTTCCTCGAGCTTGCATTGATGTTTACTGGAACACTGGCTCTAAGACTCTATGACCTACATCCTAGGTTTATTCACTGCACGATCTTGCAGTAGAAGTACTTGATCTGTGCGGAATAAATTCCATTAATATTTAGGATATGTCTTTCTGGAAGATTTAGTTTGGCAGATTTAAGTACAATTTGCTGTTTGGTATGTGTGCCAAAAAAATTAACTTTAGACAATGCAACTAATTCTTTGTGATTAATTTCAAGTTTAAAGTCATGTTGGTTGGAACATTCTAAAACTGAATGTTATCATTGCTGGGTGTATGCCAGTTTTTCTTTTTTTCTTCAATCCCTTATCTTTTTTCTCTTTGGTTGTGTGCTTGACACAAATCGTTGGATTACTTGCTGAGACACTGAGTGAGGGTTCATGCTGCTTTTGCTCCATGGGAGGTTTCTGTCCTCTTTGAAGTCACTTCACACTTTTATATAACATTTAATGAAGATTTTTGCGACTTTTTTATTTGATAACCAGTTTTTCTTTAACTCTGATACTGGAGGGGATATTTCATATGCCAGTCCATTTTGTGTGTTGAGTGTCAGTGTGAATGCAATTAAAATAGATTGATGATCATCTCCTGCAGTTATCACTGAACTGATTTGTGCCTCATTTGGCTTCATTGGGTTTTAATTTTCTGCTAGGTTAAGTTATGACATCCAGTGAGTAGCTTGTTGAAATTATTCACATTTCCAACATTTACCAAGGGAAATGAGCCTCTTCACCTATGCAAGATTGCAACTTCTTAGGGTAGTTCAAGTGAAAAATGGGAGTTAAGACTAAATACTCTCAGCTACACTTTCCTGGACGAGAACTCTGCTGCTTGTGTACCGTGATGTTACAAAAAGGAGTGTGTTCTTAAATTGATACAGTTCATCAATGACGGAGGGCCACTGAATAGAGGATTATTTGTACAAACCTGCAGAATTGGAGACTGAAATTTGCAACAAAATGAAAGTGGGGAAAGGCATGCTCATCAGTAAAGCAAAATTTCACCAAAGAAATGACCTGAGAAAGAAAGGATGATGCTAATTTCTAATGGGAGTCTGCTCTGGAGTTGGTAAGTAGAATACGTCAGCTAACTATTTTTGTAACTATAAATTAATAGGGTTTTAGTTGTAAAATCTCCACAACAAAATCACTTTTTTGTGCTGTAAGCAAATAAAGTAGTGACTGTCATCTTTAATATTGTGGATAGCTTGAAATATCTTAAATTCACATGTGAACTTTTTATATCCCTGCAGGTGAATCCACCATGTGCTGCTGAATTATTGCATAAGGCAGAACCATTTGTACAAACAAGCAAGATATAGGTACAGAAATAGTGATTCATCTGACTAAGGAGAAGGAACAACAAGTCACAGCATCCAGGATTCATGTAGATAACAACTTTACTGTTAAGAACATGATAATTTTAACTGTGTGAAGGGCTTCCAAAAGCCTCCTTTGGATTGAACAAATACCAGCTAGAAGGTCTACCATAGAAGATCTAGGGACATAATAGCTACAATTGACACCCTCCACCTCATACACAAGACATATATCTGCTGTGAGAAATTGCCCAGTTCTGGTTTACCTAGAGACTACACAGATACATCGGTGCTGTGATTGAATGTTGTCATATGCACTTGGATTGCCATTCAGTTGACAAGTACAGTAGCCTAGTGATTACGATACTGGATTAACAACCAAAGGATGGGAATTCATATCCTGCTATCTCAGAAAACAACCTACAATAAAAGCAAAGTACTGCAGATGCTGGAAATCTGAAATAAAAACAGAAAGTGCTGGAAATACTCAGCAGGTCAGGCAGAACTGATGAAAGGTGTCAGACCTGAAACGTTAATTCTGCTTCTCTGCACAGATGCTGCCTGACCTGCTGAGTGTTTCCAGCACTTTCTGTTTTTATTTCAGAAAACAACCTGCTGGATTTTGATAAAAATCCTAATCGGTTCACTAATACCCTTCAGGAAATGGAACCCACCAATGCCTACCTGGTCTGGTCTACATTGTGGTTGACATTTATTACCCACAGGGCAACCAGGGATATGAGCATGCGAATTAGGAGCAGGAGTAGGCCACTCGGCCCCTTGAGCCTGCTCCGCCATTCAATAAGTTCATGGCTGAACTGATTACTCCATATTTCCACCTACCCCCGATAACCTTCCACCCGCTTGCTTATCAAGAATCTATCTACCTCTGCCTTAAAAATATTCAAAGACTCTGATTCCACCGCCTTCTGAGGAAGAGAATTCAAAAGACTTACGATCCTCTGAGAGAAAAACTTCTCCTCATCTCTGTCATAAATGGGCAACCCCTTATTTTTAAACAGTGACCCCTAGATCTAGATTCTCTGACAAGGGGAAACATCCTTTCCACATCCACCTTGCCAAGACCCCTCAGGATCTTGTATGTTTCAATCAAGTCTACTTGAAATGCCATAGCATACAAGGCCACGAGCCAAGTGCGGGAAAATGGGATTAGGTTGGACAGGTGCTTGATGGTCGGCGCAGGCGCGTTGGGCCGAAGGGCCTGTTTCTGTGCTGTAAAACTCTATGACTCTATGACTCTGAGTCGCTTCTTACTCTTCTAAATTCCAGCAGATGAGCAATAAATACTGTCTTGACAGCATTGCCCAAGTCACAAAACCAATTTGAAAAAAACTGCACCATATTGGAATAAACCAGCTGGTTTCCCCCACAGAACTTATCACATTATCTTTCAGAGGTCCTTTAAGTCCTTTGAAGGCCAGTTAATGAGGTGTGGTTTCAGTAGCAATTTAATTTGTGTGGTCTTCAGGTTTTCAGGGTCACCTATATATTTATTGTAAAGCAATGTGTCATTAAGCCAGCTACAGGTTTTATTAATGTGTGAAAATAATAAAAACAAACCTGTTTGCCGGGTTCTTTAATTAAATGTGTGTCCGGTGCTGTTTGTTTTCCTTTATGCCAGTCCTTACTTCCTGATTGCATGACATAGTAACAATACCTCCTTCAAAGGTCAAAGATTTGGAAATTTGGTACAGACTCTCTATCCTGTAAATGCTCAGTGTCTTGTGTTTCATCAGTTTATTCATGGAGAAGGTGGCTTGCATTTTGTCACATCACTTATTATGCACAAATATTGCCAATAAAAATTTTCTTTGTGTCTGTTGAAAACTTTGCAAGGATGCAATATAATTCATATAACTTTACTCTGGTTTGGGATTAATCAGTAATTTTGCTATAAGTGCTTACTGGTTTATTATGCAACATGATGTATTGATAAGGTGAAACTACTCATTTTACATAAAATAGAAGACTTGACATCAGGTTCCACATGTACACTGACGACACCCCCAGCTCTACCTCACCACCACCTCTCTCTAACTCTTTGCTGCTTGTATGCTGTCAGACTGCTGGTTCAGAATTCAGTCCCAGATGCACCAGAATTTCTTCCGATTAAACGTTGGGAAGATCTAAGCTATTGTTTTCAGTCCTCACCACACACTTCATTCTTTCGCCACAAATTCCATCTCCCTCCCTAGTTAGTGTCTCAGGCTGAACCACATTGCTTGCAAACTTGGTATCCTATTTGACCCTGAGAATAGCTTCCAAACCCATATCCCCTCCTTTTTTTAAATATTTCTTCATGGGATGTGGGCATTGCTGGCAAGGCCAGCATTTGTTGCGCATCGCTAATTGCCCTTGACTACCGAATGGCTTGTTAGGCCATTTTAGAGGGCAGTTAAGAGTCAATCACATTACTGTGGCTCTGGAATCACATGTAGGCCAGACCAGGTAAGGACGGCAGATTTCCTTCCGTAAAGGACGTTCGTGAACCAGATGGGTTTTTACGATAATTGATAGTTTCATGGCGCTATTACTGATACTAGCTTTCAATTCCAGATTTTTAAAAATTAATTGAATTTATTAATTGAATTTAAATTCCACCAGCTGCTATGGTCAAATTTGAACCTGTGCCCCCAGGGCATTGGCCTGAGCCTCGGGATGACTAGTTCAGTGACATTACCACTATGCCACTGTCTCCCCATTATGACCAGTAGCTTCAACGTCTGGAACCTTCATACTTTTGTTACTTTCAGATGCGTCTATTTCACTGCTCTTCCAGCCAGAATTCAATTTCCATAAACTCATCCAAAACTTTGCTAACTATCCTAACCTACATCAAATTTTGCTCAACCATTAACCCTGTACTCGCTGACCTGCATTGGCTGTTAGTTCACCAGTACCTTGATTTTAAAATTCTCATCCTTTTGTTCAAATTCCTCCATAGTCTCACCCCTCCATGTCTCTAGAACCTCCTACAGCCCTGCAAGAATTCTGCATTCCTCATAACCTGACTTCTTGTCCATCTATCACTCTCTTTAACCCACCATTGGCGATGGTGCTTTCGGCCATCTAGGCCCTAAGCTTTGGAATTCCTCCTCTAAATCTGTGTGCACCTACTCCTTTCAGACCCTCCTTAAAACCTACCTTCATCAATATTTTAGCCACTTGTCTGACGTGTCAATTTTTGTCTAGATAAAGCTCATATGAAGTGCCTTGGAATATTTTACAATGCTCAAGATGCTATATAAATGCAAGTTGTTAATGTTGATAGTATCCACATTCTCAAAACTGGACAGTATTAAAGTCTGGTCTAAAATGAACAGTGAAAAACTAAATAACTGAAAATGGCACCTTAATTAAATTTTATGGATCTGCTGGCTAATAGTTGGCCTAGTTTGTGGTTTTATTCTATTGATGTAGGTGTTTATTGCTATGTTAAAATTATATTAGAAAATGCGACTTCTATTTTCCAATTAGGTCAAGCATTATCCGTAATCAGTCTTTTTTTCTCATTTTTCTCATTGTTAATGTAATGTGTTCTTTTTAATTCACAACACACTGTATGTAATCACGATATAGTAGACAACAATAATGTTGACTAACCTTTCAAATCTAGTCTTGAAATATGAGTTTAGTCTATGCTTACATTTTGTTGTTTCTGTCTGCAGGAGTTTTGAGAACAATTTGAACACGTATAAGTTATTGGCACACAAGAAACCAGAAGGAGAGCAGCCTCCTGTAAGTCCACATTATATTGAGAATCACAGTGGCATAAGAATACCATTTCTAAGGACAACAGTAATTCGGAGCTATGCACAATTATTGGCTTTGTGTTGTAGTGTAATACAGATGATAGTGAGGCAGCAGCCCATTTTATATCTATACCGATTTTCATTTCCAGTGAGCTCAATAGATATATAAGTCGGGAAAAATGTAAAATGAGCTGACAACTTGTTATCATCCATTTTACATCTTAGCACAAAGTCAAGCCTGTTCCACCTGCAATGTTTTGAATTGCGTTAGTAACCAAGTTGGTATTTTTTTGTTTCATTGCTATCTGATAGAATCTCTGAGATGGAGTATGCGAATATGACATGGTTAGAGTTTTCTGTTCAATAGAAACTAGGGAAAAGGCTCAAGGCTTTTTTGTTATTTGTTTGGGGGATGTGGACTTCGCTGTCTAGGCCAGCATTTATTGCCCATCGCTAATTGCCCTTGAGAAGGTGGTGGTGAGCTGCCTTCTTGAACTGCTGCAGTCCTTGGGATGTAGGCACACCAACAGTGCTGTTAGGAAGGCAGTTCCAAGATTTTGACCCAGCGACAGTGAAGGAATGGTGATATAGTTCCAGGCCAGGATGGTGTGTGGCTTGGAGGGGAACGCAGGTGGTGGTGTTCCCATGCATCTGCTGCTAGAGTGGGTCTGCAGCAAGTGTGAGGGAACCAACAAGAGGGAAACACCTACTTGACCTCGTCCTCACCAGTCTACCTGTTGCAGATGCATCTGTCCATGACAGTATTGGCAGGAGCGATCATCGCATAGCCCTTGTGGAAACAAAGTCCTGTCTTCACATTGAGAGTAACCCATCGTGTTGTGTGGCACTACCACCGTACTAAATGGGATAGATTTTGAATAGATCTGGCAGCTCAAAACTGGGCATCCATAAGGCGCTGTGGGTTATCAGCAGCAGCAGAATTATATTCAACCACAATCTGTAAACTCATGACCCGGCATATCCCCCACTCTACCGTTACCATCCAGCCGGGGGATCAACGCTGGTTCAATGAAGAGTGTAGGAGGGCATGCCAGGAGCAGCACCAGGCATACCTCAAAATGAGGTGTCAGCCTGGTGAAGCTAAAAAACAGGACTACATGCATGTTAAACAGTGGAAGCAGCACATGATAGACATGATAGCGATTCCCCCAACCAACGGATCAGATCTAAGCTCTGCAGTCTTGCCACATCCAGTCATGAATGGTGATGGACAAATAAACAACTGAAAGGAGGAGGAGGCTTCACAAATATCCCCATCATCAATGATAGGGGAGCCCAGAACATCAGTGCAAAAGATAAGGCTGAAACATTTGCATCCATCTTCAGCCAGAAGTGCCAAGTGGATGATCCATCTCGGCCTCCTCCTGAGGTCCCCAGCTGTGCCCAAGGGGTGGCATAGTGGCGCAGTGGTTAGCACCGCAGCCTCACAGCTCCGGCAACCTGGGTTCAGTTATGGGTACTGCCTGTGCGGAGTTTGCAAGTTCTCTCTGTGACCGCGTGGGCTTCCGCCGGGTGCTCCGGTTTCCTCCCACAGCCAAAGACTTGCAGGTTGATAGGTAAATTGGCCATTGTAAATTGCCCCTAGTGTAGGTAGATGGTAGGAGAATGGTGGGGATGTGGTAGGGAATATGGGATTAATGTAGGATTAGTATAAATGGGTGGTTGTTGGTTGGCACAGACTCGGTGGGCTGAAGGGCCTGTTTCAGTGCTGTATCTCGAAATAAAATCACAGATGCCAGTCTTCAGCCAATCCGACTCACTCCATGTGATATCAAGAAATGGCTGAAGGCACTGGATACTGCAAAGGCTATGGGCCCTGACAACATTCCGGAAATAGTACTGGAGACTTGTACTCTAGAACTTGCCGCACCCCTAGCAAAGCTATTCCAGTACAGCTACACCACTGGCATCTACCCAACAATGTGGAAAATTGCCCAGCTATGTCCTGTGCACAAAAGCATGACAAATCCAACCCGGCCAATTACTGCCCTATCAGTCTAGTCCTGATTATCAGAAAAGTGATGGAATGGGTCATCAATAGGCCAGACCAAGTAAGGACAGCAGATTTCCTTCCCTAAAGGACATTAGTGAACCAGATGAGTTTTTACAACGATAGACAATGGTTTCATGGTCACCACTAGACTATCTTTTTTAATTCCAGATTTATTTTTAATTCAAGTTCTATTTGCCGTGGTGGGATACAAACCCAAGTCCCCAGAGCATTATCCTGGGGCTTTGGGTTACTAATCCAGTGACATTACCACTTCGCCACCGCCTCCCAGTGTTTGAGGGGAAAGTGAAGCTGTGAATATTGGGTATGAATGTGATTGATAGAGATTGTTGCTAGGTGAGTGATGAGGATGTGGGGTACTGAGCAGTGTGTGAGGCTAGCAGTGCAGTTGGTAGATATGGCATTGGAAGATACATTCACTGATCTTGACTACTCGTGTGAGGTCATTGAACTTTTTGCTGCACTGCATCCAGGTCCTCCAGACTAGACTCCTGGCATTGTCCGTGACTGCAATCTGATCCTCCTGCCTTTGCAATGTTTGTCTGGAGTAACTCCTGCCCTTCTTTGGATAGTTGGCATCTCTCCTCCTTTCCACCTCCTGCACCATGGCCTCCAGTGCTGTTGGAACATCTCGGAGCCGGCTGTCTGCAATGTTGTGGCATTATTGATCATTTCCCATGCCCAAATCCCTTTTACAATGACTTCCAGCACCTGTTCCATCTATGATGTACCTCCCCTTTAAGAGAAGCAGGAAAGCTTTACGTAGTGCAGGCTACCTTTAAGTGATGTTAGCCGTTCACAATTTTAAAGTTTATTTCCAGAGGCTTAGAATTGGAAAGTAGTTATGCTAAATTTGTATTGAACCTTGGTAAGATTACCCCGTGAGTACTGCATGCAATTCTGGTTGACATATAATAAAACGATACAGAGGCACAGGAGAGAGTCCAAAAAAGATTTCGAAGGATGGTACCAGAAGTGAGAAATGTGGAGCTATACCTCTTAGGATCAGTTGAATAGGCTGGGTCTTTTTTTTCTTGAAAAGAGAAGTCTGATGGGTGACCTAATAGAGGTCTTTAAAATTATAAAAGATTTTGATAGAAGATAAGAACATTAGAAATAGGGGAAAATGTAGGCCATATGGCCCATTGAGCCTGCTCCGCCATTCAGTATGATCATGGTTGATGTAGACACAGATGGCTGGATTTTATGGCCTCAACTCCTGAGACGGGGTCGGTGCGGGTGGGGTGGGGGGGGGGAGGGCCCGTCACAAGTGATTTCGCCGGGGGGCAGGATTGGCCGCCGACGGCCTATCCACCCAGAGGCCAATTGAGGCCCTTGAGAGGCCTATTACCGGCCACTTAAGAGACTCTTCCCTCTGCCACTGGGATTTAAGGAGCAGCATGTGGGGGGCCTCCGCCATGTGGGGAGGTCACCCAGTAATACAAGGCATCCACCCTGTGGGTTTGGGCGGGGTCGCTCCTCAGTGGCCAAACTGCCAGGAAAAACTCCACCTCCCTGGACCCTCCCCCCCGCCTCCGCCTGCACTTAACGCCCACCCTTCCACCACTCACCCCCCCACCCCGCCAGGGCCTTCTGGACTGGCCCTCGTGACCCTGCTTCACTTACCTGAGATCCAGGTCTCCAGCGCTGGGCTTGGGTCCAAGGCCTCTGCAGTACCAGCAGTGGCCACCGCTCTCAGTGGTGCTGCTGATACCACTGAGCTGCCGGCACTCTGATTGGCCAGCATTTCTTCGAGGCGGGATCCCCATCTTTAAAGGGACAGGGATTCTGCCGCTGGCCACTTACGTGCCGGCACAACGCAAGATCGCACCAGGGTGGTGGTAGGGGAGACTCAAAGTCCGAGGCAGAGTTCCCCCTGTCTTTTCGTCCTGCCACCACAAAATTCAGCCCAGAGTGTTCAGACAAAGAAATTCAATAGAGTATTCAGAAGAAAATTCTTTACTTACAGAGTAGTTAGAATGTGAAACTTGCTACCACAAGATGTAATTGAGGAAAATGGCTTTGATGCATTTAAGGGGAAGTTAGATAACCACATGAGGGGGAAAGGAATTGTAAGAAATAGCACCTTTAGGAATATTATAGTTATTATAGAATTAGTCGGCATGGTATTGTAATTGTTGGCAGAAAGCTGTTTATTTTCTCTCTCCCTCTCAGGAAGAGACAGAGAAACAGTTTTTAGCAGTCAGGGACATAACTGGTGCAAACAAAGACAAGGGCCAAGGAGTATTGCATTCCCAAAGGGACCATATAGAACCAATGGACACTATAGACATTCCTAAGCCAATGGGAGGGAGTCCTATGGAGCTATGTACCCTCTTATCTATACAAGGGCAGGAGTTAACAAACGACGCCCAGCATGCCATAAGCCATAAACTGACCTTGAGCCAGAGTGTTGGATGGGGGAGGTTACACCTTTGGTACCTATCCTCTGGTCATTGGCCAAATTGGATCAAACAAGTGATTGAGATAAGTTAAACGGCCAGTCTGTACAAACAAAGTGTATAAACGCATGCTGGTAGTAAAGGGTCAGTTCTCGTCAGGTGAAGAAGACTGGGAAAGAACCTCCTGACACCTTGGACAGCTCAAGAAGACAAAGAACAAAGAGGAGAAGACTGTGAACAGAACAGACAAGAGACTACCACCTCCAGCTGCAGAAATCAGCTTCATTTGCCTGTTCACTATCTGGGATCGGTAAACTGTTCTCACCTGTCACGGTCGTGTGCTTTATCTGTCTGTTTAACCTATACATTATATTTAAGTGCGTCACGATTCATGAGGCACGCTGGAAGATTCTGTTGAAGTATGGATGTCCTCCAAAATTCATCACCATCCTTCACCTGCTTCATGATGATAACCTTAGCAACAGATCCATTCCAGACCCCTTTGAGATTCAGACAGGAGTTAAACAAGGTTGTGTCATCGCCCCAACTCTTTTTTTGATCTTCCTGGTAGCCATGTTCCATCTGATTGGAGACGAGCTCCCTGCTGGAGTGTAACTTATTTATTGAATGGATGATAAACTATTTACTCTCAGGCGACTCCAATCAAAAACTAGGACCACCCCGACTTCAGTCATTGAGCTGCAATACACTGATGATGCTGCAGTAAGTGCTGTGTCGGAAAGGGATCTTCAGAGAATCGTCGATGTATTTATACATTGAGGCATATGAGAAGATGGGACTTACACTCAACATTCAGAAGACTGAAATCCTCCATCAGCTTATGGAATAGAAGGATATATTGATAGGGTTGGATGAAGAAGAGTGGGGGGAGGCTCCTGTGGAGCACCTGCCTGGACCTGTTGGGCCAAATGGCCTGTTTTTGTGCTGTACATACTTTGTAATATTTTATGATGGTTTTCTGAAACTGAAAAATGTGTGATGGATATGGGTCTTCTAAAAGTGCTGGAATAGATTGTCACGTTGTATAGTGTCCTGTGCGTCAAAACTGAATCTCCAACCTAATCTCCTTTCTTCCATCTCCTTTTACCCACAGAGCAACTTCAATGTGGCAATCCTTAATGTGGGCGCCCCAGCGGCTGGTATAAATGCAGCTGTTCGTTCTGCAGTGAGAACTGGCATCTCCCTAGGTCACAGAATGTTGGCAGTAGCTGATGGGTTTGATGGATTTCTACAGGGGCAGGTGAATTACCTAATTGTCTAAAACAATTTTAAAAATCCACATGAAAATAAAGTCTAGCCTTGCGTGCATTCCAAAGAAAAGGGAATGAATTACACTGGTTTGTGGTATCTCTCATTTTTGGGCAAGTTTGTAGACTTGTAACTATGCAAGAGAAGGTTTGGAACTATCTTAGGTATATACCTAAGTCAGCTCCAGTGACTATATTTTCAAAATATTGGGCTGGATTTTACTGGATGTCGGGCTCCATGGTGTTGGGGGGGCCAGAAGATGGTTCCGACACAGGTCCGCCACGGAGGCCAACGTCGGGAGGGCCCAGCCTGATCCTCACGGCGGCAGTGAGGCTCCATGGCGGCCCCCTACCCTGCCGCTGGGCAACAGGAACTGAATCTAAATATTTAAATCAAGGAGATGAATACATTGAAAAAGACTTACCAGCAATCTTCCGAGCCCGCTGCTTTCTTCGGAGCGGTGGCCGGCACTCCCATGCTTTCAGTTCCCTGTCTGGGGCAAGCAGACGTGACACTGGTGGGAAGTTAAGATTTTCAGTGTGGGGCGTGGGTGGGGGGGATGGGGTCAAAAAAAAGTAATGAGTGTAGGGGATGGTGGGAAGGGGTGAACTTTAAACTTCGTGCTGTCTGGTGGGGAAAGGTCAGATTTGACAGTTAAGTGTTTTGGGAAGGAGAGGGCAAATCGTTTATGTAATTATTATTGGAGGGGTGGGAAAAGGGCATTAGAATTTTATTTAATAAACTTTGGGGGGGGTGTATCTTTTAAAGTTTAAATTGGGCAGCAGGGCTGGCTGTCCTTTAAAAGTGGCGACAGCACCTGTGCACAGGCAGTTGAAGCCATTGCCGGCAATGGACAGCCCGCTCTCTCCACGTGATTGGGGTGGGGTGGCCTGCCCCAGCTATTTAAATAAGCCACCACGCAGGCAGTCGCAGCGGCTCTGCGGCATGTGGCCTGCACGTGCGGGCTGTCATTTTTTCTGCCTGCTGCCGCTCTGAAAATCCATTCCATCATGTGAAAATATCTATAACAGAAGATGCTGCTTGTTCAATCATAAACTGATTGTAATACCTTGTTTAAGGTATTAAAACAACCTTCATACATTTATAAGGTTGAATTAAGCACCCCCTAATATATTTTGAGGGCATATGTATGAGTCTCACTTTTATAGAATCAAACTTCAACATTGCCTGATACCTTATGGGTGCAGTGCTGCATTGCAACGTGGTAAGCTGACTGCATAATCATTTCAAAAGCCACATTAACACCCATACGCCTTTACGCCTTTGAGGTCTGGTTCTCCACCTTCAAACCACTTGTTCCTTTATTTGAGCACTGTATAAATTAACTCTAATGTGGAATGTGCACAGTAGCAATCAAACTAAAATGAACTATTGATGCAGTTATGATTGGGTATATATTCAAATGTTTTATCAGTGGTTATAATGCTTCTTGATCATCCGATATCCACAAAGGCATAGTTTTCTGGGTCACAGATGAAACTACCTCATTTCTCGGACGAGTTGCAATTGATCAGTTAGAAACATAGAAAATAGGAGCAGGAGTAGGCCATTCGGTCCTTCGAGCCTGCTCCGCCATTCATTATGATCATGGCTGATCATCCAACTCAGTAACCTGTTCCCGCTTTTGCCCCATATCCTTTGATCCCTTTTGCCCCAAGAGCTATATCTAACTCTTTCTTGAAAATGTACAATGTTTTGGCCTCAACTGTTTTCTGTGGTAGCGAATTCCACAGGCTCACCACTCTCTGGGTGAAGAAATTTCTCCTCATCTTGCCCTGAAAGGTTTACCCCGTATCCTTAGACTGTGATGCCTGGTTCTGGACTCCCCCACCATCGGGAACATCGTTCCTGCATCTACCCTGTCAAGTCCTGTTAGAATTTTATAGGTTTCTATGAGATCCCCCCTCACTCTTCTGAAGTCCAGCGAATATAATCCTAACCGACTCAATCTCTCCACATACGTCAGTCCCACCATCCCACGAATCAGTCTGGTAAAAATTTGCTGCATTCCCTCTATAGCAAGAACATCCTTCCTCAGATAAGGAGACCAAAACTGCACACAGTATTCCAGGTGTGGCCTTACCAAGGCCCTGTATAATTGCAGCAAGACATCCCTGCTCCTGTACTCAAATCCTCTCGCTATGAAGGTCAACATACCATTTGCCTTTTTTACTGCCTGTTGCACCTGCATGCTTACCTTCAGCGACTGGTGTATGAGAACACCCAGGTCACTTTGCATATTCCCATTTCTCAGTTTATAGCCGTTCAGATAATATTCTGCCTTCCTGTTTTTGCTACCAAAGTGGATAACCTCACATTTATCCATATTATACTGCATCTGCCATGCATTTGCCCACTCACTCAACCTGTCCAAATCACCCTGAAGCCTCTCTGCATCCTCCACACAACTCACCCTCCCACCCAGTTTTGTGGCATCTACAAATTTGGAGATGTTACATTTAGTTCCCTCATCAAAAGCATTAATATATATTGTGAATAGCTGGGGTCCTAGCACCGATCCCTGCGGTAGCCCACTAGTCACTGTCTGCCATTCAGAAAAAGACCCATTTATCCCTACTCTTTGTTTCCTGTCTGCCAACCAATTTTCTATCCAATACACTACCCCCAATCCCATGCGCTTTAATTTTACACACTAATCTCTTATGTGAGACTTTGTCGAAAGCCTTCTGAAAGTCCAAATAAACCACATCCTCCAGCTCCCCCACATCACCTCTACTAGTTACATCCTCGAAGAATTCTAGTAGATTTGTCAAGCATGATTTCCCTTTGGTAAATCCATGCTGACTCTGTCTGATTCTACCACTGTTCTCCAAGTGCTCTGCTATAGAATCTTTGATAATGGACTCTAGAATTTTCCCCACAACCGACGTCAGGTTGACTGGTCTATAATTCCCTGTTTTCTCTCTCCCTCCCTTTTTAAATAGTGGGGTTACATTAGCTACCCTCCAATCTGTAGGAACTGTTCCAGAGTCTATAGCATCTTGGAAGATGACCACCAATGCATCCACTATTTCTAGGGCCACTTCCTCAAGTACTGTGGGATGTAGATTATCAGGTCCTGGGGATTTATCGGCCTTCAATTCCATCAATTTCCGCAACACCATTTCTCTACTAATACTGATTTCCTTCAGTTCCTCACTCTCATTAAACCCTGTGTTCTCCAACATTTCTAGTATAATATTTGTGTCCACCTTTGTGAAGACAGAACCAAAGTATGCATTTAGATGGTCAGCCATTTCTTTGTTCCCCATAATAAATTCCCCTGTTTCTGACTGTAAGGGACCTACATTTGCCTTCACCAATCTTTTTCTGTTCACATATCTATAGAAACTTTTACAGTCAGTTTTTATATTCCCCGCAAGCTTACTCTCGTACTCTATTTTCCCCTTCTTAATCCATCCCTTGGTCCTCCTTTGCTGAATTCTAAACTGTTCCCAATCCTCAGGTCTGTTTTTTCTGGCAAATTTGAATGCCTCTTCCTTGGATCTAATGCTATCTCTCATTTCCCTTGTAAGCCATGACTTGACTACCTTTCCCATTTTACTTTTGTGCCAGACAGGGATAAGCAACTGTTGCAGTTCATCCATGCGCTTTTTGAATGTTCGCCATTGCCTATCCACCGTCATCCCTTTACGTAATGTTTCCCAATCCATAGTGCCTCATACCTTCGGTAGTTTCCTTTATTAAGATTCAGGACCCTAGTCTCAGAATCAACTACGTCACTCTCCATCTTGATGAAGAATTCTATCATAATATGGTCGCTCATCCCCAAGGGATCTCGCACAACTAGATGGTCAGTTATTCCCCTCTCATTACACAATACCCAGTCTAGGATGGCCTGTTCTCTTGTTGGTTCCTCAACGTATTGGTCCAGAAAACCATCCCGTATACACTTCATGAATTCCTCCTCTACGGTATTGTGACTAATTTGATATGTCCAATCTATATGTAGATTAAATTCACCCATAATTACAGATCTTCCTTTACCGCATGCATCTCTAATTTCCTGTTTAATGCCATTCCCATCATCACCACTACAGTTTGGGGGTCTATGTACAACCCACACTAACGTTTTTTGCCCCTTAGTGTTTCTCAGCTCTACCCATACAGATTCCACATCGTCAGAGCTAATATCCTTCCTCACTATTGCGTTAATTTTCTCTTTAACCAGCAATGCAACTTCCATCGCCTTTTACTTTTTGTCTGTCCTTCCTAAATACTGAATACCCCTGGATGTTGATTTTCCATCTCTGGTCACCCTGCAGCCATGTCTCCGTAATCTGACTATATCATACCCGTTTACATCTATTTGCGCGATTAATTCGTCCACTTTATTGTGAATGCTCCTCGCATTAAGGCACAAAGCCTTAAGGCTTGTCTTTTTAACATTACTTGTCCCCTTCCCACTATTTTTCACTGTGGCCCTGTTTGATTCTGGCCCTTGATTTCTCTGCCTATCACTTTTCTTATTCCCCTTTGTGTCTTTTGTTTTTGTCTTTGATCCCCCCCTCCTCTGACTCCTTGAAAAGGTTCCCATCCCCCTGCCATTTTAGCTTACACCCTCCCCAACCACTCTAGCAAATACTCCCCCGAGGACATCAGTCCCGGTCCTGCCCAGGTGTAACCCGTCCAGTTTGTACTGGTCCCACCTCCCCCAGAACCAGTCCCAATGTCTCAGGAAGCTAAAACCCTCCCCCTCACGCCATCTCTTCAGCCACGTATTCATCTGATATATCCTGCTATTTCTACTCTTGACTAGCACGTGGCACTGGTACAAATCCTGAGATCACTACCTTTGAGGTCCTACTTTTCAACTTACTTCCTAGCTCCCTATATTTTGCTTTTAGGACCTCATCCTTTTTTTTTAACTTTGCCATTAGTACCGATGTGTACCACAACCATTCCCCTTCAGAATGTCCTGTAACTGCTCTGAGACATCCTTGACCCTAGCACCAGGGAGGCAACATACCATCCTGGAGTCTCGTTTGCGGCCACATCTATCTATTCCCCTTACAGTTGAATCCCCATAACTATTGCATTCGCACACTTTTTACTCCTCCCCTGTGCAGCAGAACCAAACGTGGTGCAACCAATTGGGCTGTTGCTGCTTTCCCCTGAGAGGCCATTCCCCCCAACAGTATCCAAAGCAGTATATCTGTTTTGCAGGGGAATAGCCACAGGAGATTCCTGCACTGCCTGCCTAGTCCTCTTGCTCTGCCTGGTGGTCACCCATTCCCTTCCTGCCAGTGGCGTCTGAGCCTGCGGAATAGCCACAGGAGATTCCTGCACTGCCTGCCTAGTCCTCTTGCTCTGCCTGGTGGTCACCCATTCCCTTCCTGCCTGTGGCGTCTGAGCCTGCGGTGTGACCACCTCTCTATACGTGCTATCCACGATACTCACTGCCTCGCGGATGCTCCACAGTGTCCCCAGCTGCCGCTCCAGCTCTGAAACCCGCGCTTCCAGGAGCTGCAGCTGGAGTCACTTCCTGCTCACATGCTAGTCCGGGCACTGGAATTGTTCCCGGCTTCCCACTTAGAGCACGAGGAGCACACCACGGCTTTGAGCTCTCCTGCCATGACTTAACCCTTTAAATTAAACCTTTTGGAAGATGCTTAATATTAAATAATATCAATTACTCTAGGGCCCTTCTTCCCTGATCCTCTTTACTACAGAACTCCCTAAAAAACACTACTTACTATACATGAAAATAAACTGTAGACCTTTCTTACCTTAGTTACTAAGCCAGCTACCAACCAATCACCTTGCAGCTTTCTTGTGATGTCAATGTTGACTTTTTTTTTCAAACTCCGGCATGCCTGGACTGCTCTCACACAGTTCCGCTGCGCTCCGCTCCCGGAAGGTAAGAGACTGGGCCTCGATCCTCGGGTTCGATTTATAGGTTCTCGGTGTTCTCTCCACAGATCCACTCTGCTCCTCTCCGCCCCTGATTTTACTCTATCATCAGATTGATGTCTAAACAGCAGAAGTTTAGATCCATAAAAGGTGCTGAAAATATAAAGTACTGGAGCAATCCACATCATCAGTTGCATTATTGATAACTAATAGTAACACTTGTATCCTGGCAATGTCATAATGAGTTGATTTAAATTAATACTTTATACTGAATATTAAGATGTCACTTCGTGACTGCAACTTAGTTTATTTTCCCGCAGTTAGAACACTTAAAATTGGCCATTTTAGGGTGAAATATTAATGCAGAACGTTAGAGACGTGAGGTGCTTTGTCTTGAAACGGTGGGGAATAAGTTTACACGCACAGTGCTGATGTCAGCTACTTATTAGAGGAACAATCGTCTGACTCTGCTACTTCTGTGCATCCCCTAGAAGCTATTTTCAAAGTAGCATCAGTATTGCGTAGGACCTGGCTGCCCCATAATCTTGAGGTGGCGAGAAAAAGGTCAGAAGAAATTTGAGATGAATAATGCCTTAAATTGAAAACAGTTTGATGTCCATTGCTTTAGATTAGCTGAAAGTGATGACAAGCATTTACTCTTTACTAACTGAATGTGAATGTATCCACATGCAGGTGCATATGGCCAAATGAGAGGCATCTATACAGAGAAAACATTTCACCTAAAGTGTTAAATGATGACACACACATGCATATGTATGTATATATAGAATGATAGAATGGTTTCAGCACAGAAGGAGGCCATTCAGCCTGTCATGTCTGTGCCAGCTCTCTGCAACAGCAACTCAGTTTGTCCCCTTCCCCCCCTGCCTTTTCCCTGTAGCCCTGCAATTTTTTTCCCTTCAGATATATGGTGTGTCAGCTTAATGTTAATGAATCTCAGTTATAGTGTTAGTAGAGATCCTTTAATCCCGACCAATTTTTTTTCATATGTACAGCAATAAATCATTCACTGCAGCCTTTTTACATACTTTGAAAATATAGTTATATAATTAAACAGAGGAAACTTCTGTCATATTTCATGTTTAGCCTGATCATTCTGCATTTTTATACCCCCTACCAGAGAGGCTGATGTGTGATTGAAAGTCAAATTGGGCCAGGAAGCTGAATTGAATTGTATTTAATATACCTTGTGTCATGAGTTGATAATCGATTGGGAGTTAACACCAAGAGAGTAGGCTTAAAGCGATGCTGTTCTGATTGGCTGGATGTGACTAGTGGTGTTCCTAGGCATCTGTACTGGAGTCTAAAGTTTTAACCATATATATATCAATGATATGGATGAAGAAATAGAGTTGTTATATTCAAATATGCAGATCATGCTAGGTTAGGAGATGCTCTAGGCTGTGCAGATAGGAGCAGAAATTTACAGTTTAGCTTGTGGGGTGGGGTGCAGGGTTGGGGGTGACAGTGGAATGAGCGTCAGTGTTCGGGGAGCAGTGAAGTTGGAATGCTTTGGAGTCAGGAGAGCGCTGCTGCTCCTCCTGGTTTCACAGCAACGCTGCGTTAAAATTTACCTTTTGTTGGCTGTCACCCAGCAACCAATAAAGAATTCTGCTCTGCAGCATCAAATTTTGGCAAGGGTGTCGAAAACAGGCTTTAGACCCTTTATTTGCAAATCTAAGGAGCCTACTGCGTGTTTTGGATGCCCTTTGGGCATTGGAACTTCAGTACCCAAAATTGGCCTTTGCGGTCATTTTACGCCTGTAAAATGAATCCAATGAGGTCCACTTTTTACCCCCTGTGAATTCAAAATTCCACTTTGGCAAGTTATGAAATGGAGTTGAATAAATTTGTTAATTTGAGGACTGACACCCAAATTAAAATTGCCAGATTATTATAAAGTCCCAATAGATTTACCAAGGTCGTTCAGTGAAGGAACCTGCCACCTATGCTCAGTCTGGCATCGCTGTGACGTGAGTTACATATTGTTTTTGACTTTTAATACCCTTTGAGTCACTAGGGATGGGAAATAAATACTCCTGTTGCAGGGTTACCCACATTCCAAGAGCAAAGAAAAAGTAACATGCCGCTGAGCACAAATTAATACTGAATTGGCAGATTCGCTTACAAAGCTGTAAGGTTACCTGGTACAAGAGTGGAAGTTGACATTGATGCAGAATGTGTGTTAATTTGTGGTTGGAGTTAGGATACGTTGTTGGAGTAGAACAAGAGGAAGCTTTACTCTGTATCTAACCATGCTTAACTAAAGTGTTCCAATCCCTGTTACTGATGCCACATATTTTACATGTCACAGTATTGAGAATTTGAATTCAGTACTAGTTTGAACAGGCAGACTGCCATTAGGATACAAATTGCTTCAGGCAAAAAAGGCAGTTTGCCTAAAGAAAACCTAGAAAAGGGCTTCCTGTTCTTTCAACTGATTAGGGAGGCTGAAATAATTTAAGCTTTCACTTTAACATAATCAACATGCTTGTTGTCCAGCAGCTTTCCTCGTAAGCCTTTCCTTTGCTGTGCCATTTTAGATTTGATCTGCTTGACATTGCCACTTAGTTTAATTGAAATGTTGTTATTACGAGTATACTCTGGATTACTTAAATCTGTAAGTGCATCCGTTTATAAAGGTAGATGGCAATAGTAGGAGAAAGGTTTGTGTCTTGCTGTGGTTCTTATTCCGATGTAATGTTTGAGTGGAAGATTTGCCATACAGCTCCACAGCCTATTTAAATCTGACCCTGGATTTCAACCTTGAACCTGTCCTTGACTGTGTCATGGATCAATAACCATTTCCTAAAGAACAGTTGACTATTTTAAGTCAATTACTTATCATTGAGTGCCTTTGAGTCAGAGTTGGGTTGTTCCATTAATATAAAAGAGAGGTATAGACGGCATGTTTGAAGGGGCCCAAGGCTATAATGACTTGGGGGGGCGCGGCGGTGTTGAAGGGGGAATGTGGGGTGGTGATTGCTGACATCAACAATTGTTGGACAGATTTCAAATTCATAAATTTTTTGAAAGACCCAGTTGTGGCTTAGGTGACCTTCAAATGCAGCACATTATTTAAGTATACTTTCAGGTAGATGTAGAATTGGTTTTTGTAAATTGATTTTCAAGTGGATTACTTCATTACTTTTCAGACTCAAAATGAACCTTACTCTGGGATGGAGCTTGAAAGGTCTGAGTGGCTCATTTGCATATGTAGTGTTGTCACAAGCATGGGACTCCATAACTGTAGCTAGCAGCACTGCCTTAACTGAAACAATGAGTTGAATTTTATTAGCCCTCTAGCAACAGGCAGGGTGGTGCGAGGGTCCATAAAATTGCAAGGCAAGGCAAGGTGGGAGTGCCTGTCACCTTCCGGACTCCGTTCAATTTAATCAGGCGGGGAAGTCTAAGGACGCCATGTGCAGAGGCCGCCCAGTAACTCCAGGCGGCCTCCTCGTGGGCTGGTGAGCATGGGGGATGGGGGGGGGATTGGGGGGGGGGGGGTGCATTCTGCTTGAACAATCTGTGGCCCACGCAAGGTCCCCAGCACCAGAGGCTGCCCCTGTGTCACCACCCAGTCAACTGTCCTCAACAGCCCAACCACCCACACCCTTCGTCAGGACTTGTCTGACTGGTCCCAGTGAGCCTGCCCCCTCTTATCTCCCCTCCAAAGTTCCATGGCTACTCCTGGTTAAGGGTCTGCTGCAGTTCCAGCAGTGGCCACTGCTCCCAGTGGTGGTCTTAAAGGGACGGGGACCCTGGCGCTGGGTGGTTAATTATCCGAGCAGCATAAAATGCAGCGGGGTGGGGGGGGGTCCCCCAATCGGCCGAGACAGGGTTCTCCTCACCTTTTTGACGCTACATCAGGAGCCCGGCTGGCTGCATAAAATTTAGCACAATCTATTATGAAGAGAACTTTGGATGAAGACCTACACATGGAGTTGTTTAATGACCTGATGTACCACAGAATAAGAGAACATATATTGATGCCTGAGATTTCCCACGAGACGAAGCAAGTTTACAAACTCAGTCCAAGTAAATACTGAGCAGAGGCCTGGTGACTTTCTCGTAGGGCAGCTCAGCCTTGGGCCTATTTCATGCAACTGATAACTGGTTTCTAAACAACAGATTGAAGAATGGCAGCAAGTTCCATGCTGTGCCTCGCAACTGGGACAAGAGAGTTTGCAGACGGGAAAACAAAAATAAAGATTAGGAAAAGAAGAAATCAATTTTAAAAGAGGCACGGAATATATTACAATGACTTCTTTTCTCTCCTTCCTTCAGATCAAAGAAATTAAATGGGGCGATGTTGGAGGCTGGACAGGCCAAGGTGGATCCCTATTGGGTACTAAACGGTAAATACAGTGCTAACAGTGGTGTTTATGTATTTAATCTAGAGTGAATAGAAATATAAATCAGTATCCTTAAATGCCATTGTTTGAGAAATAGAGACAGCATGATTGTGATGTGGTTTCAAATGGACTTTTCTATCATTGCAAAGGATCTGTTCAAATCAGTAAATAGTGATGGAAGTTTGAGTCTACTGAATTTTTGCTTTTGCAATTTGGGTGGTCTGTTCACAAATAAAAAGTTCTTGCTTGTAAGAAAATAATTCCTGACCATGCCTGTCCACTGAAATAAGTTTTTATGTTTTCAGTTCACATTAGGGTTTTGTAATTATTGAAGGAAAATATAAAATATTTCTGTACAGTATGACCCTTACTGTCAGGTATGTACAGTTTAGAAGTTGGTGTCAAGTCAGATATGTTTAAATTAATGCAAAAGGAATGCTCATTCTTAATCTGTATTGAAAGACAATGGAGAAGGTTTTCAACTGTTGCCATGACTGTTTCTAACCTGAAGAGCAGACTACAGAGGAAAATTGGTGGGGGTGCATGGGCTGATTGTTTCCCTGGTCGAGGAATCTAAAACACGGCAAATGCCCGACAGGACCACGTCAGACCCGAGCCCAACCCAGTCCGAGTCCCTCCAATTTTTCCCGCACCCAACTTGAGCCCGACCCGACCACCAGAATGTTCCCTTTACCCGCCTTGCGACTCCCAATCTTCAGGAAGCTGCAGCATGAACGTGATGACGTCATAGAGACACTCACTCGCTCACTGCGCAGACTCAGAGTTTCCTTCTTTGACGTCCCGGACTCCCAGCTCAGGTAGATTTTTTACTTTTAACACTTACCTGCGATTCTTACCGTGTGTGTCCGACCCGAGCCCGAAGCCAGACCCAGAAGAGCGACCCAACCCTACCCCAACCCGACACGTCATCGGGTCCCGACGGGTTCAGGTCGGGTAGCAGGCCTTGAATACATGTAAGGCTGGGGTAGACAGATTACTGGTGTCTTAGGGAATCAAAGGATATGGTGAGAGGGCGGAAGAGTGAAGTTGAGGCCTAAGATCAGCCAGGATTGTACTGAATGGTGGAGCAGGCTTGATGGGCCATGTGATTTACTCCTGCTCCTATTACTTGTGTCCTTATGTTCTTGGGTGGAGCCTTGACCAATCTTGGATGCCCAAGGCCTGCCTGATACAATTTTGGGCATATAAATGGGTGCATAACCCTCCTCTTTCAGGTGGGAAGCTGTTGCTATATTCAAAACAGTGTTTTACAACATTACAGGACCCTGATGGCATTTTTGAAGTACAAAGGGTGGGTGTACCAAGCAATGAGTGGCCTATATGAGCTTTAAGGTGGCCACAAAAGAAAAGGAACCCAGACCTCTATTTTCTTTTAATTTTTATTTTTATGTATCAAGAAAGACAGAAATTCTCCTCCTAGCTCCAAAAAAATACTCTCAGCCCATGTTTGATGCCTGTATAGGTGAGTCCGGATCCATTAGCTGGAGCTGCAGTCGAGTGCCTGTTTGTCACTTGCCAGTTGCATAGAAACATAGAAAATAGGAGCAGGAGTAGGCCCTTCGGCTCTTCGAGCCTGCTCTGCTATTTATTATGATCTTGGCTAATTATCCAACTCAGTAACCTGTTCCCACTTTCCTCCCATATCCTTTAATCCCTTTCGCCCCAAGAGCTATATCTACTTCTTGAAAACATACAAAGTTTTGGCTTCAACTGCTTTCTGTGGTAGCGAATTCCACAGGCTCACCACGCTCTGGGTGAAGAAATTTCTCCTCATCTCAGTCCTGAATGGTTTACCCCGTATCCTTAGACTATGACCCCTGGTTCTCGACTCCCCCACCATTGGGAACATCCTTCCTGCATCTACCCTGTCAAGTCCTGTTAGAATTTTATAGGTTTCTATGAGATCCCTCCCTCACTCTTCTGAACTCCAGGAAATATAATCCTAACCGACTCAATCTCTCCTCATGCGTCAGTCCCACCATTCCAGGAATCAGTCTGGTGAACCTTCGCTGCATTCCCTCTATAGCAAGAACATCCTTCCTCAGATAAGGAGACCAAAACTGCACACAATATTCCAGGTTTGGCCATGCCAAGGCCCTGTATAGTTGCAGCAAGACATCCTTGCTCCTCGTCTCAAATCCTCTCGCTATGAAGGCCAACATACCATTTGCCCTTTTGCATGCCTGTTGCATGCTTACCTTCAGCGACTGGTGTACAAGAACACCCAGGTCTCGTTGCATATTCTCCTCTCTCAGTTTATAGCCATTCAGATAATCATCTGCCTTCCTGTTTTTGCTACCGAAGTGGATAACCTCACATTTATCCACATGATACTGCATCTGCCATGCATTTGCCCACTCACTCAACTTGTCAGTTGCAGTTGTGTTCAAATTACTCCTGAATCTGAAAGTGGTTCAGGTCTCCTGACGTGACTTTAGGTGGGCTGTATGTTGTCACTCTGCCGAATTGATATCTTTCAACCTCTCCCCCAAACTAATATATATATATTTTGAGCCATATTTGAATTATTGCTTATTTCACCAAAATATAAAAGTTCAGTATGCATCTCAAAATGTACAAATGTCCTTCATGTTATTCATTGCAACTGGATATGAATCAGTTTCCCCAATTTCTGATGCATCTTTCGTTTGTTCATACTTCACAGTACCCTTCCTGCAAAGAATACAAAGGCTATTGCTGAGCAAGTACGTTTACATAATATCAATGCTATTCTGCTGATTGGCGGCTTTGAGGTACGTTCTGTATTTCTTCGAGATTCCGAAACATGTTAAAATGCTGTAGAGATGTTTGAAAATGAAATGTAATTCTTAGCATAATCCTCGCTAACTTTGCTAAATATACAAAAAAATCTGCATGATACTCTGGTTTTAGTGAAACAAAGAACAAAAATTCTTTAAAACAATCTCATCCTGAAAACAGTTACACTGATTCCAATAGTGCAGCTTTTAACTTATTCGTAAATTGTGATCTTCAAATCTCTTCCCAAACTTCATACAATCCAAAGGAGGCACTTTCGCTGGGATTACTGACCCTGCTGAGTGCTATGTCAGCAGAGACTGGCCTTGATGTCACATAAGTAGTCGTGTGCTGTACTCGAATCGACCAACTTGGGTGATGAGCCCCATCCATCAATTTGCCTACATCTTGTTGCAAAAGTGTAATACGCACAGCAGCTAAAATACTGTTAGGTGTAAAAAATGTACCTTTATTAAATATTTTGAGCGTGTTAGAAGACCTGCAATTTTTCAAAGCAATCGTAACTGATCAAAACAATAGTCATTGGCCAGAATCATCATCTGCCGCCGCCAAAGTCGGCGGCAGGCGAAGCAAGCAGTGCCCGGCCTGCGCCGACAGCATGTTGGTGAGCCGCCACAATCTGCAGTGCAGCGGCTCTTTTGAATGGACTGGGCGACCCACAGCCACCCATCATGTGGAGGGGGGCAGCCTGTCTGCCTGTGGCAATGGCATCAGCTCCTTTTTGCAGGCGCTGACGACATTTTTAAAGGGCTTCGAGCCCTTCCGGCAGATTTTAAGATTTTGGAAGGCAATAATAAAAACAGTTAGATGCAGTACTTTTGGCTTTATCACAGCACTCTCCTACAATGATCAAAAAATTGAACGGTTGCCCTCTCCAGCCCAAAACACTTTCCTTTTACAGATGACCTTTCCCCCCCCCCATCTAAATGCATAAGCTTTAAACTTTACCCCTCCCCAACATCCCCACCACCAATGAGAAGACTTTATCACTGCTTCCCCCGCCCCTGCACAGAAAAAATTACCTGCTTCCCCCTCCCAACCAGCATGGCGCCTCGATTCCCTGGATGGGAATCGGAAGGCGCGGGAGTGTCGACCAGCGGCACAAAGATCGCATTGGGACCAGAGGCGGTGGCGGGCATGCAGTTAACTCAGGTATGCAAATTTATTTAATTATGTAAATGTCAGGCCTGTTGCCAAGCTGCGGGGGGCGGCTACGAGGCCTCTCCGCTTCCATGAAGATCGGGCTGAGCCCTCACAGCGTCAGGGTCGGCGGCAGACCTCCTCCAGAGCGATCTTCAGGCCACCCCCACCATGGACCCCCAACGCCTGGGGGAAACTAAATTCATCCATTGATACTGAAACATGCATTTTTGTTTTCCTCCAAAATGTCAATTTTTGCACATCTACAGATAGGTTTAAAAGTACCATTTTAAAGTTGGATATAGAATTAGCAGCGCTGTATGTTTTTAACAAGTTAATTTTATATTTAAACATAGATTTTATATTGCAAATAGATAAATTTGTGATGCAATATTAAAATAGGAATGAAATATATTTCTGCCTCAAATAGTTTAACTTTTGAACTGTCTTTGTAAGTAAAGAAAGTATCTTGTTGGAAAAGAGCTTGAAAACAATTCTATTTGCATTCTGCTAGTTAATGATGAAAGTGTGGTAAAATGTTGTACGAATCAGACAGGGATAGGTTTTTCATCACTAGGCATATGACTAGCCAATCTGAAAATTCCACTATCCATACTTGAAATATATTGAGCAGCCTGTTCTTTACAATGATGTTGTATTTTTTCCACTAGGTAATTAACCAAAGAGCTTGTTTCAATTTACCTAAAGCTAGGAACAGTTGCTAGAAATGTACTAAATGATAATGGATGACTGAGTTCTGTTTAAAATTATCATGTTTGTTTAAAATTTGCACTATGCAAAATGGAATACTTCAGATATGTTCCGCTGAGCTCAATCTGCTGAATAATATCTTGGAAGGCTATCTTTCTAATTTCTCATTTTCCATTCCCTCCCCCCTTCCGCCCATTGATGTTCACAAATTTAGGTCTTTGAACATGTAGCTTGGAGCAGTTCTGATGCTATTTGCGTTAGTGAGAAGCTCCACAGGGAAATTCCTAGATTAGCATCCAGCTGGGAGTTGACTTAATAAAGTTTCTGAGCCAGCAAAGCTCCATGATGGATGGAGCATTTCTGACATCCTGCCCCATGATGTTCGTTTTCTTGAGGCTGATGGTTAGGCCAAATTCATTGCAGGCAGACGCAAACCTGTCGATGAGACTCTGCAGGCATTCTTCAGTGTGAGATGTTAAAGCAGCATCGTCAGCAAAGAGGAGTTCTCTGATGAGGACTTTCCGTACTTTGGACTTCGCTCTTAGACGGGCAAGGTTGAACAACCTGCCCCCTGATCTTGTGTGGAGGAAAATTCCTTCTTCAGAGGATTTGAACGCATGTGAAAGCAGCAGGGAGAAGAAAATCCCAAAAAGTGTGGGTGCGAGAACACAGCCCTGTTTCACACCACTCAGGATAGGAAAGGGCTCTGATGAGGAGCCACCATGTTGAATTGTGCCTTTCATATTGTCATGGAATGAGGTGATGATACTTAGTAGCTTTGGTGGACATCCGATCTTTTCTAGTAGTCTGAAGAGACCACGTCTGCTGACGAGGTCAAAGGCTTTGGTGAGATCAATGAAAGCAATGTAGAGGGGCATCTGTTGTTCACGGCATTTCTCCTGTATCTGACGAAGGGAGAACAGCATGTCAATAGTCGATCTCTCTGCACGAAAGCCACACTGTGCCTCAGGGTAGACGCGCTCGGCCAGCTTCTGGAGCCTGTTCAGAGCGACTCGAGCAAAGACTTTCCCCACTATGCTGAGCAGGGAGATTCCACGGTAGTTGTTGCAGTCACCGCGGTCACCTTTGTTTTTATAGAGGGTGATGATGTTGGCATCGCGCATGTCCTGGGGTACTGCTCCCTCGTCCCAGCACAGGCATAGCAGTTCATGTAGTGCTGAGAGTATAGCAGGCTTGGCACTCTTGATTATTTCAGGGGTAATGCTGTCCTTCCCAGGGGCTTTTCCGCTGGCTAGGGAATCAATGGCAACACTGAGTTCCGATTTGGTTGGCTGTATGTCCAGCTCATCCATGACTGGTAGAGGCTGGGCTGCATTGAGGGCAGTCTCAGTGACAGCATTCTCCCTGGAGTACAGTTCTAGGTAGTGCTCAACCCAGCGGTCCATCTGTTTGCGTTGGTCAGTGATTATGTCCCCCGATTTAGATTTGAGGGGGGTGATCTTCTTGATGGTTGGCCCAAGAGCTCTCTTCATGCCATCATACATTCCTCTGATGTTTCCGGTGTCTGAGGCCAGCTGAATATGACTGCATAGGTGTTGCCAGTAGTCGTTTGCGCAACGCCTAGCTGTTCTTTGTGCAGTACTTCTGGCTGCTTCAGAAATGCTCCATCCATCAATATTGGCGACCACGCTCTGGAAGTGGTTCAAGAGTTCACCTACCTAGGCTCAACTATCACCAGTAACCTGTCTCTAGATGCAGAAATCAACAAGCGCATGGGTAAGGCTTCCACTGCTATGTTCAGACTGGCCAAGAGAGTGTGGGAAAATGGCGCACTGACACGGAACACAAAAGTCCGAGTGTATCAGGCCTGTGTCCTCAGTACCTTGCTCTACGGCAGCGAGGCCTGGACAACGTATGCCAGCCAAGAGCGACGTCTCAATTCATTCCATCTTCGCTGCCTTCGGAGAATACTTGGCATCAGGTGGCAGGACTATATCTCCAACACAGAAGTCCTTGAAGCGGCCAACATCCCCAGCTTATACACACTACTGAGTCAGCGGCGCTTGAGATGGCTTGGCCATGTGAGCCGCATGGAAGATGGCAGGATCCCCAAAGACACATTGTACAGCGAGCTCGCCACTGGTATCAGACCCACCGGCCGTCCATGTCTCCGTTATAAAGACGTCTGCAAACGCGACATGAAATCGTGTGACATTGATCACAAGTCGTGGGAGTCAGTTGCCAGCATTCGCCAGAGCTGGCGGGCAGCCATAAAGACAGGGCTAAATTGTGGCGAGTCGAAGAGACTTAGTAGTTGGCAGGAAAAAAGACAGAGGCGCAAGGGGAGAGCCAACTGTGCAACAGCCCCAACAAACAAATTTCTCTGCAGCACCTGTGGAAGAGCCTGTCACTCCAGAATTGGCCTTTATAGCCACTCCAGGCGCTGCTTCACAAACCACTGACCACCTCCAGGCGTGTATCCATTGTCTCTCGAGATAAGGAGGCCCAAAAGAAAGAAAAGCTCCATACTGGCCCAATTCAACAGCAACATCACTGAATTCAGCAACATGGAGAAGGTTAATAAAGGTTAATAAACCTTGCTGAGGGCCTGTTGATCTTTACTGCCTTGATGGCTCAATCTTATAAAGTAATAGTGGGATGGTGATCTTTTCAAACGTTATAATTTGTCATTTGTTGTAACTGTCCCTTTCGCTGTCCCATAATTTCATATCATTTTGATCTTTAATCAGAAAAATTAACATGTATTGCAAGGGCTGTGTCCAGGGCATTTTCTGTTGTTCTAGTGTGATGGAAATTTTATTTTGATTATAGAATGTGTGTATAGAATACAAAAATGTGTTTCAAGGGAGGAGTTTAATCAAACAATTCAGGTGATGGCATAATCTACAAGACCGCAGTCTGATACCAGTGGCAAGCTCGCTGTACAATGTGTCTTTGGGGATCCTGCCATCTTCCATGCGGCTCACATGGCCAAGCCATCTCAAGCGCCGCTGACTCAGTAGTGTGTATAAGCTGGGGGTGTTGGCCGCTTCAAGGACTTCTGTGTTGGAGATATAGTCCTGCCACCTGATGCCAAGTATTCTCCGAAGGCAGTGAAGATGGAATGAATTGAGACGTCGCTCTTGGCTGGCATACGTTGTCCAGGCCTCGCTGCCGTAGAGCAGCGAGTGCCCTAGGACGATGAAAAGTGGTTGGTCAATTTTTTCCCCATAGCATCATACCTCCTGTTGACAACTCATGTTTGGTTATTGGTGAATCCCATGGCAATGTCCATATTGCTGGCCGAACCTGGCTTTCTTGATTGAAGGAGGAAGAATAGTGATGGGTGGCTGCAGGGGGAGCCTAAAATGGTGAAAATAGATGCAAAATGTAACTGTTTATAATATGCATGTTAAGTATTTTTTAAGCTCGTGTATGAGTGCAAGTGATAGGTGGCTCTCCCATCGGCCCTTACCATGTTTCTAATTTAACTATTGTGCATACAAGCTAATCTGGATGTGCCCTCCAGGCCTACCTGGGACTTTTGGAACTGTCAGCTGCACGTGCCAAGTATGACGAGTTCTGTATCCCCATGGTTATGGTTCCTGCCACTGTCTCCAACAATGTGCCTGGTTCAGACTTCAGCATTGGTGCAGATACTGCCCTCAACGCTATAACCGATGTAAGTCTGTCTAGGAATGTGTGATTACAATTCTAACGCAATGGTCCAAAGAGATCATTTCAACTGCATCTGTTATCTGCTAGCACCAGCAGAATTCATACTGTGGTTCAAAACCACTAGCTTCCCTCACAAGTGTAAAGTGACATCCTTTTTAATCTTGTTGACTTGTGCTTCACAGTTGGCTGTTAGCTTTCTAATTTTAAATGAACAAACTAATTTCTTCTGTGAAAGAGCCTTTTTCAATTAGCATGAGGTTCTAAACTTGAATGCCTTTTCTGCCAGGGAAACTGATTTTTGAAAAGTCTTCGATCTGTTTTCCTGTTCTTGGCAGTTCTGAAGTAATGTTGATGAGTCTTTATTTAGTTGAAAACCAGTAAACTACAATTTCTCATCTTGTGCTTCTGAATAGTAGGAGTTCATTTACAATAACTCAGGATACCTTCAAAGCAGAATTAACCTAATCCAGTTAGCTCATTGCTCTGACATAGAAAGAAAGACTTTCATTTATATAGCACTTTTCACAACCACCAGATGTCTCAAAGCACTTTACAGCTAGTGAAAGGACTTTCAAAGTTTGTAATGTAGGAAACACGGCAGCTAATTTGCGCACAGCAAGCTCCCACAAACAGCAATGTGATAATAACCAGATAATCTGTTTTTGTGATGCTGATTGAAGGATAAATATTGGCCAGGACACTGGGAATAACTCCCCTGCTCTTCTTTGAAATAGTGCCATGAGATCTGTGGCGTCCAACTGAGAGGGCAGACTGGGCCTCGGTTTAATGTCTCATCCGAAAGACGGCACCTCCAACAGTGTAGCACTCCCTCACTACTGCACAGGAGTGTCAACCTTGATTTGTTTGCTCAACTCCTGGAGTGAGACTTGAATCTGAAAGCTTGTGACTTAGAAGCTAGAGTGCTGCCAACTGCAGCACAGCTGATCCAGTCAGATAGCAGTCGATTCTGTCCAAAAAGTTTATTCTCTCCATAGTATTTTTCTCTCTAATATCTTCTCATCCTATCAGTCTTTTCTGTGGAATCCAAGTGGTTAGGTAACTAGATAATTCAAAAACTTGAAGTCCTCCTTTGCTTTTCCCAAAACATACTGGTGATTTTTGTGGTGTATACAACAGTATGACTCTTGTTAGTGCTAGTGGATAATGTTCAAGGTAGGTTAACTGAGGCATGCAGTGGAGCTTAAGAAAAACTTTTAATATCTGTCTCTGCATCAACTCTTTGCCTGTTATAACTTTCATTAATGGTTTAAAAAAAAAATTCTGCATATTAACTGCCACATATAGTTTATGTGCTAACAAGGCAACATTTTGTCATTTTCCAGAAACTGCGGTAGCATTAAGCTTAAATCTTTAGAAGCATTAAAATTGATATTTATTGCTTGTGTACCTTCCAACAATAGGAAATACACAGATCGGCAACATCCTAAAAAGAAAAACCTTTAAAACTTCGGGAGTAGATCAATCATCGAAACAGTAAAGCTTTATTTTGTCTGAAGTTTTCTGCAGCAGTATCAAGTTAAATGTCTCTGAAATCACCACCCAGCTCAGTCACATTTTCTATGCAATGATGGTTTTTCTTTATGATCCTTAAAGCCAATCACATTAGGCACTGTTATTTTGTTCCACAGGAACACAGAAACATAGTTGCAGGCCATTCAGCCCATCGTGCCTGCTCCGCCATTCAATACGATCATGACTGATCATTCACTTCAATGCCTTTTTCTCACACTATCCCCAGATCCCTTTATCTCATTGATATTTAGAAATCTGTCAATTTCTACTTTAAACATACTCAATGACTGAGCTTCCACGGTCCTCTGGAGTAGAGAATTCCAAAGATTCACAACCCTCTGAGTAAAGAACTTTCTCCTCATCTCTGTCCAAAGTGGCTTCTGCCTTATTTTGAAATTGTGACCCCTGGTTCTAGACTCCCCAACCAGGGGAAACATTGTACCTGCATTTACCCTGTCATCCCTTTAAGTATTTTGTAGGTTTCAGTGAGGTCACCTCTCATTCTTTGAAACTCTAGAGAATATAGGCCCAGTTTCCCCAATCTCTCTTCACAGGACTCCCACCATCCTGGGAACCAGTCTGGTGAACCTTCGTTGCACTCCCTCTATGGCAATAATATCCTTCCTAAGGTAAGGGGACCAAAACTGCACATGGTACTCCAGGTGCAGTCTAACCAAGGTTCTATACAATTGAAGCAAGACTTCACTACTCCTGTACTCAAATCCTCTTGCAATAAAGGTTAACATACCATTAGCCTTCCTAATTGCTTGCTTTGTCTTGTCCTTGGCTGTCTTCATTGAGAAAAGAAAAAAAAGAGCAGAATTAAAAATCATGCAGTTTTCTGTACCCCTTGTTCATGTTTAGCCGGATTAATAAAGAAATGAGGCTAAGTATCCTTAGCTTGTCTCTGTCTTACACTCACACACTGGTGTAATGCTTGACTTAGACCTGGCTTAGACTGAATAGCTATGGTGGTGTCCTAACCCTCATCAAGTCCTACTCACCCATGTGCTGCCTGGTCTACATTGGCTGCTGGTCCATCAATGCTTCAAATTTAAAATTCTCTTCCACATGTTCAAATCCCTCCTTGATCTTGCCCTTTCCTGACTCTATATCCACCTCCAGCCATACACACCTCCCAAGAGCTCTGCATTGCTGTAACTCTGACCCCTTATGCATCCCTCACTCCTTTCACCCCACCATTTGGTTACTGTCTATTCAGCAGTTTAGGCCCTATACTCTGGAATTTCCTTCCTAAATCTCTTCCCCTTCTCTTTTTAAGATCCTTGTTAAAAGCCACATCTTTAACTGTGCTTTTACTTACCCCTCCCTAATATCTCTTTTTTTTTTGTCTCAGTGTAAATCTTTGCCCAGTTACACGCCCAAGTGCCTTGGGATGTTTTCCTGTGTTAAAGCTGCTACATAAATGCAAGTTGTTATTGTTGATTATTTAATTATTAGAAAAGGGTTCATACAATTTGCATCTGCTAAAGTTTCGATAACCCCATTTTAAATTCTAAGTGAGGCAAGTCCTGTCAATTACTCATTCCATGTTAATATTACATTTCCTCTTTTATTTAAGTTTCAAGATTATGATGAAGTGTTGCCTGATTGGGTGTCGAATTATTTATGTGTCTCTCCCATCTTTTCCTGCAGACTTTACTGGTACTCAAAATTTGTATTGTGTTGACTTTAATTCAAACTTGCTTCAGGCTGTATGTGCCAGTGTGAGCATTCTTATGCAGGTATTGATTGGAACTGCTTTGCATGCACTTGTGCTTGAAGTTTATGTTTTCCAATGCCAAGCCAAATCTTTCCTCACGTATAAAGCAATATGGTATTAAGCTGCACTTAAAAAAAGCTAAATCATGTCTGTTCTGGAAATTCAGGCATTTGAATCTTTGCTGCAATTACATCGTGCACGCACCTGCTTTGAGGAGTTTTGCATCCCAATGTGTCTTGTGCCTGCTACCATAAGTAATAATATACCAGGTAGTGATTTAAGTATTGGTGCTGATACTTCTGTCAACTGCATTGTGCAGGTAGGTCTCACCTTTTTCAGTTTCAGTTATGATGATGCTAGCTGCATAATAATTACTGTGGATCTACACATAATGTGCTGTATACTTGGCATTGCAAAATTCTTCAAGTAATCCTCTATGGCAGTGTTTGTGTCGCATGCTGCTTCCACTGTTGCTTTCAGATTTTTCTTCTGTTCTGCCTAGAAAGTGCAATTTTACTGGAGGATGACTATTTTTAAAGTGTTCTCTATTTTGAAGTGAGGATGACAAAAATCTGGACCCTTTACTGAATTATTGTCACTAAACGTGCTTTGCAAATTTTCTGCAATTTAATGGAAAAACCAATAATTGAGTAATTAACTAAGGACCAAAAATTACCTTTGATATCATAAATATCATATGTTATAAAATGTAAACATGTGCTCCTAATTCTGTAGTGAAACGAATATTTCTTGTATAAAACGATTTGCCTATGTTGCAATGTACAGTGCTGAAGTGAGCGTAATTATTCCATTGTTAAGAGTAAAATTTGAATAATTTATAGTAAACAATCAAATCCTAGAATTCATGTCCAGCAAAATATTTAACCCATGAAAACAACATTCCAGGTAACTAACTTACAAAACTAGTCGATAATCTTGTCCATCTGTAAACAACAAATAACATTTCTTTTAATAACAAGTAAACTATACTGGTGTATTTGAGGAATGTTGAATGTTGCTGGCATTTCATAGGTTAAAAATGCTTTCTGTAATCACACTAACAGATGAATAACTGAGGATGCTAAAACAAATTTAATTGATTATGAACTATTCTGCTCAATTTAATTTGTGTTTATTATACTGACTTGATATTTTCCTGTTAGACATGTGATCGTATCAAGCAATCAGCAAGTGGAACAAAACGTCGTGTGTTCATTATTGAGACAATGGGAGGTTACTGTGGCTACCTGGCAAGCATGAGTGGCCTTTCTGCTGGTGCTGATGTTGCCTACATCTATGAGGAGAAATTTGATATACGCGAGTTGCAGGTCTGTTTTATTTTCTTTTTGGAAATAGACATTTATTTTTCAAGAGTTGTGTTCATTACAATTTCCTAGTTATAATTTTTTGAAAGCTTTTGTGGGTTTTACAATTTTAGATATGTATCTATCCATGTCTTTTTTTATTCGTTCATGGGATCATGGGTATCACTGACAAAGCTAGCATTCATTGCCCATCTCTAATTGCCCTTGAGAAGGTGGTGGTGAGCTGCCTTTTTGAAACGTTGCAGTCCATGTGGTGTAGGAACTCCCACAGTACTGTTAGATAGGGAATTCAAGGATTTTAACCCAATGACATTGAAGAAACAGCAATATATTTCCAAGTAACGATGGCGGATACTTAGAGGGGAACTTACAGGTGATGGTGTTCCCATGCACTTGCTGGCCTTGTCCAAGGGGGCAGAGGCCACAGCTTTGTGATGTGCTGTCAAAAAAGCCTTGGTGATTTGCTGCAATGCATCTTGTAGATGGTATGCACTGCAGCCATGGTGCGGTGGTGTTGGAGGGAGTGATTTGTGTGCCAATCAAGGTGGGCTGCTTTGTTCTGTATGGTATGAATCTTTTTGAGTGTTCTTGGAGCTGCAGTCATCCAGGCAAGTGTGTGCGTGCGCGTGCGTGTGTCTGTGTATGTGTGTGTGTGTGTGTGTGATCTAGAATGCTATTTTATATAAATATACAGAGCTTAGAGGGCATGACCTTAGCATGTTGAATGATTACTTCGCCCTCCCTCCACCCCATTTCTCTTTTTTTCATGGTTCTGGTGTACACAAGATATGGAGTCTCATCAAATGACTTGTGACGTATATCACCATCCACATTATGTGCTTGGATACACTTAGTCTATTTTTAACCTTTGTTTCAGTAGCTGTTGTCATATCAGAGTGTTCTTTGAATTGCATTGAAAACATCATGGAAAGAATCAGTTCCATTTAAGACGTGAATGGAGAACAGCATATTGCTAAATAAGGAATTTGGTTATTGCTTTGCAGTGCCACAATGGCAGATGACAATCAGGACCAGCCAGAGAAAGGTTGTGATATACCTCCCTCCTTCAGAAGTGTTGAAAATATTCTACAAAGTCTCAATTTTTGACAGTATATAAAAAAAAAAATTTCAGTTGCACTACTGCAAGTGGTATATTCACAAAGGGGAATTCCTTCAGTTGTCCTTTGGGAAAACCCACATGAATCTTTTTCTTTACTATACTAATGCTTATCTTTCAATCCTGTTCTTATTATATTGATTCAGCTCCTTTTAAGAATTGATCAATATAGCATTAAGTGTTTTTCAACTCAATCTGCATATCTGCTTCACAGTCGGAGGGGGATTTTAATCTGTGTCGTCTTCTTTGAAGCTTGCTTATTTTGTGGCCTCTGGTTCTGTGATTATTGTTTAAAATCTGCTTACGTTGTCCGTATCATAGCATTTGAAAGATCTTTATCCATTCTTTTTATCCTTGCTGTGTTCAATCAAGGTTGATTCTTGAAGTTTTGCCTCAGATCTTGTAGTATTACTTTCTTAGTTATCCATAATTAGATTCCATTTTCTTTTTACAGTACAGTAACATTTACAGTTTGCTGTGCCTGGCTTCTTAATATACCATGGTGCTCAGAAACTGCAAAGTATTGTGACGAAATTGTGCATAATCTCCAGTGCTCAAATTGGTAAAATAGGCGGGAATGGAAAGTAAGCGTTTTTACAAAATGGACCATTTCTTCATCCTGTGCCAATTAGTGCCACCTAGTGGTTGGGTAGAAAGATGAGCAACAATAAAAAGTCGAAATGAGTTTAATTGTAAGCATACTCCTTTTTTCATTATTGGAAGAGAAAGCTTTAGTTATTTACAATATAATTTCATTTTGAAGAACTTGAAACGTTACTTCAAAGTTGATTGTACAAGCTCAATTTTAAAAGCAACTCCAGGAAAATGATCTTCTTTGACTGGATGATAACGCAAGTTCTCACAGGTTCTGAAACAAACACAGCTATTAGTAAAAGCCACTGACATTAGGCATTGTTTTTATTACAATAATAATCCTAGAATACAAAATACAAATAATGTTTTAAAAAAATTATTTTTTGACACTTTAGCCCTGAGATACTGCAGTGTTCTGCTTATCAGCTGACATAATGTTTGTACTTATTCTTTCCCATTTAAAAGAGGTTAGTAAAGTTCTGTAACAGTGCACCATCTACTTGTAATGTCCTCTAGAAACTCCTTCAAGCTATAGAACTACAAGCTGAATATGTAATTATGTAACCTGAAATTATGAGGGGTTTTGACTATGTAGTGGAGAGAAACTGTATTCACTGACAGAAGGGTCAGTAACCAAAGGACACAGATTTAAGATAATTAGTGTAAAAGCCAGAGGGGAGATGAGGATTTTTTTATGCAGCAAGCTATTCTGATTTTGAATGCACTGCCTGTGGTGGTGGCAGATTCAATAGTAACTTTCAGAAGAGAATTACAATATATACTTGAAAGGGAGAAATTTATGGGGCTATGGGTAAAGAACAAGGGAGTGGGATGAATTGGATAACTCTTCAAAGATTCAGCACCGACATGAGAGGCCAAATGGCCTCCTTCTTTGCTGTATCGTTCTTTGTATTTGTTTTATAAATTATTTTCTAAGGATTAGTGAAGAATAATCTGATTTTGGAAGACTTGAATACTTACTTAAACAACAATTCTTCTCTGCTGTAATGGTGGTAGAGGAACTAACAGTGGCTTCAGCACTTTGAATTGGGAAGGGGTAAAGTGTCTGTGATTTTTTTTTTGTTCCTGATTGCTACCAGTGCTCCTTTCTGGAAGTGTACTTATGTGCCTCGCCAGTGAGGACATGGTCGTGATGCACAATACACAGATACAGTCAAATATCCTGTTGCCATTCACTGTTTTGACTCGGACATGGAAGAATTAGCATTTGGATGAAATTCTAGCTGGTCTTTGTGGACCCATTTCCCAGCAAGTAGCTTTCAAAAAAAGAAGGAAAGGAGGGAGAAAATTGGAAGAAAAGGAGGAAAAGTGGTGGGGAGGGGGGAGAATCAAATGTTAACAATTATAACATTTCTGCTATCATTCAGTAGGTTCTGGTAATCTTGCATCTGTCTATAATTTCTTACATAAGTTTTAGAAGCTTTGTTGCTTACTCTGTGCATTGTTATTTTAGTATTTTAAACATACAGTGGAATTATTAAAGCATGGCAAATACTTGTCAAATAGATATAAAAGCATTATAGTATGATACAGAAGCTGTAATTGAGTCTTTTTCTGCGATGGGTTTGTAATCATAATGCTGCACTAGTTTACATGCTAACCACTTGCTGGCCCATCCTGCGCCCTCCCCTGCCCAGACCAGGTCAGAGCAGGCTCCTTTATTTATATATATTTCCTTTGCTTGATTTCTTCCACTAAATCTTTGCCAATTAGTGCAGTAATTTAAGAGCTGAATTTAAGTTTTTTTTAACCTATCCAGTGATAATGATATTTTAAGTAGTGCATTATAAACCAATACCTCCTACATGAAATCTCAAGGAATAGAAGTAATGAAACTAACTGACAACAAACCTGTGATATCTGGCATGGATTTAATACCTGCATTATACCAAATATATCTCCACAGAAGTTGTCATTTCGAGTACTAAGCATAATCAGATAAATGCCTTGTCTACTAGAGCAGGGCAGAGGCTGGGTATTATGTGACAATTAAAGCCTCCACCACCTGCAAGGCACAGGTCAAGAGCACGATGGAATACTCTCTGCTTGCCTGGATGGATGCAACTGCAACAGCACTCAAGAAGCTCAACACCGTCCAGGAGTTTGCTTGATCAGCTCTTCATCCATTAGCTTAATCAGCCCCCTTCCACCACTGGCGTATTGTGACTGCAGTGTGTCTGTCTACAGGATACTCTGCAGAAACATCAGGCAGCTAAATTAAA
Organism: Heterodontus francisci; assembly: GCF_036365525.1. Lineage (NCBI taxonomy): Eukaryota > Metazoa > Chordata > Chondrichthyes > Heterodontiformes > Heterodontidae > Heterodontus > Heterodontus francisci. The sequence goes on along the minus strand of NC_090372.1, from coordinate 188,017,352 downwards.
AAGCAGAACCACAAAGGTAATAATCGCCGATTACTACCTGAGCCATGTGCAAATTGGCATAGGGTAAATAAGATTAGAGAGGTAAATGCTTGGCTCAAAGATTGGTGTGGGAGAAATGGGTTCCGATTCATGGGACACTGGCACCAGTACTGGGGAAAGAGTTCTGTTGGGATGGGCTTCACTTGAACTATGCTGGGACCAGTGTCCTGGCGAATCAAATAACTAGGGTTGTAGATAAGGCTTTAAACTAAATAGTGGGGGGAGGGTTCAATTGAAGGGAAGTTTAGAAAGTCGAAAAGTAACGAGAGAGCAGAGGTGCAGGGTAGTGAAGGGGCATACATTAATTAGAGTGTGACAGGAAGGGACAGAGAATACAAGCATAAGAGTACAGCAGGAATTAGAACCAGAGTAGGTAAAAATGGTAAAAAGTCAAAGCTTAAGACTCTTTATCTGAATGCATGTAGCATTTGTAACAAGATAGATGAGCTGACAGCACAGATAGAAATAAATGAATATGATTTGATAGCTATCACAGAGACGTGGTTGCAGGATGACCAGGACTGGAAACTCAATGTTCAAGGATATTGAACATTCCGGAAGAACAGGCAGAATGGAAAAGGAGGTGGGGTAGCTTTGTTATTAAAGGAAGGGATTAGTGCAGTTGTGAGTAATGATATAGGTGTAATAGATCATGATGTAGAATCAGTTTGGGTGGAAATAAGGAATAGCAAGGGAAATAAATCACGGGTGGGAGTGGTCTATAGGCCCCCGAGGAGGTGCCTCTCTGTAGGACAAAGTATTAATCAGGAAATAATGGAGGCGTGTAAGAAGGGCATTGCAATTATCATGGGTGATTTTAATCTACATATAGACTGGACAAATCAAATTGGCAAAGGTAGCATGGAAGACAAATTTGTAGAGTGCATCAGGGATTGTTTCTTAGAACAATGCATTGTGGAACCTGCCTGGGAACAGGCTGTTTTAGATTTGGTAATGCGTAATGAGGGAGGATTAATAAGTGATCTCGTAGTTAAGGATCCTGTAGGGGGAAGCGATCATAACGTGGTAGAATTTCAAATTCAGTTTGAGGGTGAGCAACCCGGGTCTTAAACCAGTGTCTTCAACTTAAACAAGGGCAATTACAGAGGTATGAAGAAAGAGTTGCCTAAAGTGGGCTGGGAAAATAGACTAAAGGGAAAGTCAGTAGATGAGCAGTGGCAGACTTTTAAGCAGATGTTTCATAACACTCAGCAAACATTTATTCCAGTCAGAAGGAAGGACTCGATGAGAACGATGAACCACCCGTGGATAACAAAGGAAGTTAAGGAGAGTATCAAATCAAAAACAAAGGCATACAAAGCGGTGAAAGCTAGTGCTAGGCCAGAGGATTGGGAAATATTGAGAAACCAGCAGCAGATGACTAAAAACCTAATGAAGAGGGAGAAAATTGATTGAGAGTAAGTTGGCAAGAAATATAAAAACAAACAAGTAAGAGCTTCTACGGGTATATAAAAAGGAAGAGAGTAGCTAAAGTAAGCGTAGGACCCTTAGAGGATGAGAATGGGGAACTACTAACAGGGAACAGGGAAATGGCAGATAATTTAAACCAATATTTTGCATCGGTCTTCACGATGGAGGACACTATAAACATCCCAACAATGATAGATGAGCAAGGTGTAAATGGGAGGGAGGAATTTGTAACAATCTCTATCACGAGGGAAAAGGTGCTTGACAAACTGATGGGACTAAAGACAGACAAGTCGACAGGACCTGATGGCCTGCATCCAAGGGTTTTAAAAGAAGTGGCTGCAGAGATAGTGGAGGCATTGGTCATAATATACCAAAACACACTGGATTCCGGTAGGGTACCAGCGGATTGGAAAACCACTAATGTGACACCCCTATTCAAGAAAGGAGGGAGACAGAAAGCCGGAAACTATAGACCAGTTAGCTTAACATCTGTCATTGGGAAAATACTAGAAAATAATAGCAGGACATTTAGAAAAACATAATGCAATCAAACAGATTCAACATGGTTTTATGAAAGGGAAATCATGATTGACAAATTTGTTAGAGTTCTTTGAGGATATAACAAGCAGAGTGGATAAAGAGGAACCGGTAGATGTATTTGGATTTTCAAAAGGCGTTCGATAAGGTGCCACATAAAAGGTTATTGCACAAAATAAGAGCTCAGGGTATTGGTAATGTGTTGGCATGGATTGAGGATTGGCTAACACACAGTCGGAATCAATGGGTCTTTTTCAGGTTGGAAAGCCATAACTAGTGGGGTGCCACAAGGATTGGTCCTGGGGCCTCAACAATTTACTATCTATATTAATGACTTGGCGGAAGGGACAGAGTGTAGTGTATCCAAATTTGCTGACGATACAAAAATAGATGGAAAGGCAGGTTGTGATGAGGACACAGAATCTGCAAAGGGTTATAGATAGGTTAAGTGAGTGGGCAAAAACTTGGCAGGTGGAGTTCAATGTGGGAAAGTGTGAGGTCATCCACTTTGGTCAGAAGAATAAAAAGGCAGATTATTACTTAGGTGGAGAAAGACTACAAAATACAGCAGTACAAAAGGATCTGGGTGTTCATGTACCTGAAGCACAAAAAGTTAGCATGCAGGTGCATCAAGTAATTAGGAAGGCAAATGGAATTTTGGCCTTTATTGCGAGGGGGTTAGAGTTTAAAAATAGGGAAGTCTTGTTACAACTGTACAGGGTGTTGGTGAAGCCACATCTGGAGTACTGCGTATAGTTTTGGTCCCCGTATTTAAGGAAGGATATACTAGCATTGGAGGCAGTTCAGAAAAGGTTCATTAGGCTGATTCCTGGGATGAAAGGGTTGTCTTATCAAGAACGGCTAAACAGGTTAGGCCTTTATTCATTGGAGTTTAGAAGAATGAGAGGTGATCTTATTGAAACATATAAGATTTTATGGGGGCTTGACAGGGTAGATGTTGAGAATATGGCCGGAATTTTACGCTGGGCGGACGGGAGCCGGACTCCGACCTAAATGTCGGTGCCGATCCCGCTCCCGCCCAGTCTGGGGATCCGTCCCGTATCTCACGGATCCCCAGGCTTTAATTGGACCGAGTCGGGACTTCCACCCGCTTGAGGGAGGAGGTCCCGCCTCAGTGAGCTGCCGGCCAATCAGCAGCCGGCAGCTCTTAGTCTCAGCAGTGCCACCGGGAGGGGTGGCCACTGCTGAGACTGCAGCCCAGCTGACCGAGGAGGATGCAATGGAACCGGGACAGAAGGTAAGTTCGGGCAGCCTCACCGGGGGAATCGGTCATGCCCTGATGAGGCTAGGGGGGACGTTTGGGGGGAGGGGGCATCTTGGATACCGGGGCTGGGTTCAGAGGTGGGGGCGGCCCTCAATCGGGCACCCTGATTGCCAGGCCCCCCCAGGGTCTGGAAAGGCCGACAGCTATAGCTTGGTGGCCTTTCAGATCCCCGGCACACCCGCTTGCCACGGGTAAAATACCCGTGGAGGTGGGCGAGGGCCCTTAAGTGGCTGTTATGTGGCCACTTAAGGGTCTTGATTGGCCTTGGGCGGGCGGGCTGCTTCTCACCCCCCCGCCCCCCACCGGACCTCCGTAAACTTGATCGGAGGCGGATTCTGGGCGGTTAGGACTCACGGAGCCTGCTTCTCAATTTTACGCCGCCACCACGCCACCATGCAACCCGCTGGGGCGCCGTAAAATTCCGGCCTATGTTTCCACTGGTGGGGAAATCTCAAACTAGGGGACATTGTTACAGAATAAGGGGTCACACGTTTAAAACTGAGATGCGAAGGAATTTCTTCTCTCAGAGGGTGGTGAATTTCTGGATTGCTTTACCTCAGAGAGTTGTGGAGGCCAGGTCACTAGATGTATTTAAGGAGAAGGTAGATAGATTTTTGAAATTTCGGGGAGTCGAGGCATATGCGGAGCAGGCCCGAAAGAGGAGTTGAGGCCTGGGACAGATCAGCCATGATCTTATTGAATGGCGGGGCAGGCTTGAGGGACTGAATGGCCTAGTCCTGCTCCTATCTCTTATGTTCTTATGTTCAGTAATTATAGAGTATTTCAAATTCTAAGCTTCACTATGGATTTGGATTCACAGCCCCTGTTGAAAATTAAGCAAGTCTGTCTCAGATGTGCTCCAGGGGCAGTCACTGGGTGTTCAAAGTTTGTTGAAGCATTTAAAAAATATTAAAAGTTTTTAAAAATTTAAAAGTTTTTAAAAGTTTATAACAATTTTTTTAAGTTTGTAAAAGTGTTTCAAAGTATTTATAAGTTTTAAGAAGTGCTCCAAGTGTTTAAAAGTATTTAAAATCACGGTGAAACACTCATCAGCTATTGAGCTGAAGACTGATCTCAAGGGTATGTTTTCAGATTGGCCCAGATCTTGCAGTCAGTGGCGAAGCATTGCATATGACCTTACCTAGTTCCTCGGCTGCAGCGAGAACTTCCACTTCTTGCTGCAGCATGCTCCAATGTGAAATGCATCTGTGAGGCCGAGCAGTGAGGCACAGTGCCAACAAAACCATACCATGCCCTCATGAGCTGAAAACACACCCTTGAGATCAGACTTCAGCTCAATAGCTGATGAGTGTTTCACCATGATTTTAAATACTTTTAAACACTTGGAGCACTTCTTAAAACTTATAACTACTTTGAAACACTTTTACAAGCTTAAAAAAATTGTTATAAACTTTTAAAAACTTTTAAATTTTTTAAAACTTTAAATATTTTTTAAATGCTTCAACAAACTTTGAACACCCAGTGACTGCCCCTGGAGCACATCTTGGACAGTCTTGCTTACTTTTCAACAGGGGTTGTGAATCCAAATCCATAGTGAAGCTTAGAATTTGAAATACTTAAAACTATCAGAGAAAAGAGCAAAAGGTGTTTCCATAAAATAAATTCAGACTCCATTTCACACTAATAATAATCTCCCTCTCTCTCCTAGTCTGGGATTGCACTGAAACTGTCCAGAGTGATTTGGAAGAAGCTTCTTCCACTGCACTCTGACTCTTCAAACATGTGTAGAGAAAGGATGTGCAAAAAGTAGGATTTATAATCATTATTACACCACTAGCACAAAGTGCTTTCAGAAAAGGCAGTGGAAAAACACAAGTGCTTTGTTTATTTTTACTATCCTTTCTTAAGTCCACAGTAAACAGTCATCTCTGCTTGTCATCCCTCCCACTGACAGCCTTGCATATAATTTAATTGTGCTAACAGATGCTTATAGGTGAGTGTATTCTGCTTCAAACAATCAGTTGAACTACTCCTAAGATCATGGTGCCCAAACTGGCAACATCATAAGCCCATATATTTCAAAGATTGCCTTCTGCGCTCTCTATGCCATCGAGTAAAGATACAAAGATCATCCATCAAAGAATGCAATTTCAGTTCATAATTTTTTGGCTTTTTTTGCCTTATTCAGGATTCTGTATCTCAGAAAGCCAGACTTTACTAAATGATGCAGAAGTGAATACATCCTCAGCTAGAGTAAGCCCCGAGTCAGTCATTTTCAAACAGGACAGGAAATATCTCTGAGGTTAATTTGTATGGAGGTTGCTGGATTGTCATGTGCCATTCTTTTGCAAATTCACTTTTGGTAAGGTTTACCACCAAATCAGCTGACAACAATTTTCTAAACAGAACTTCTAGTTGTTCCATGTGGTCTTTCCAAGTGTCACTGTATACCAGCACATCATCAAGGTAAACCAGACAGTTAGGAACACTGGCTGCCACTTGGTTTATTAATCTCTGGAAAGTTGTTGGGGCATTTTTTAGACTGAATTGGCATCACTTGGCATTGGAAAAGACCACCTGGTGTGACAAAGGCCGATATTTCTTTAATAAAAGCAAAATACTGCGGATGCTGGAAATCTGAAATAAAAACAAGAAATGCTCGAACCACTCAGCAGGTCTGGCAGCATCTGTGGAAAGAGAAGCAGAGTTAACGTTTCGGGTCAGTGACCCTTCTTCGGAATATTTCTTTAGCTCGGGGTGTTAAAGGAACCTGCCAGTATCCCTTTAACAAACCTATTTTGGTAAAAAACGTGGCACTGCCAACTCTGTCAATACAGTCTTCCAAACGAGGAGTTGGGTTGGAGTCTACCTTTGTTACTGCGGCAACCTTTCTGTAGTCTATGCAATATCTAGTTGAACTGTTAGGTTTAGGCACCACCACAACTGGTGCTTTGACTGGATTCAGTTAGACGGTTTTCCAACATGTGTTGGAATTCTGCTTTCACCTGGGCCTGTTTCTCTGCACTTAAGCGATATGGATGTTGTTTCATACAGGAAGATTCTCCTACATCCACATCATGTACGGCTAAGGTTGTACAAACTGGTTTGTCCCTACAGACTCCTTTAAATGCTGTGAGTAGCCTTTTAGGTCATCTCATTGTTCTGCATCTAAATATGGAAGCATATTGTCGAATCTCCCTAACAGTTCAGTATTAGCTAACCGGATAGGAGGTTCAATTTGAGAATTGTCTAGGCCTCCTTCTGCCTCATCCTCACTATCCCTTTCATCCTTCACTGGCCCTACTACCTGTCATACCTGTTCTTGCATATCCTGGCGGTGATATTGTTTCAACCTATTGATGTGACACAGCCAATTTTTTTTTCTGGCCATCTGGGGTGTCAATCAAATAATTTACTTCACCAATAATGTTTACTACTCTAGATAGTCAACTGAACCATGCTGTCAGTGATTCACCCTGTAAAGGCAGCAATACTAAGACCTCATCCCCTGGTTGAAATGTTCAGGTTTTGGCATGCTTGTGTGCCCATTTCTTAATGGTTGTTTGGGAAGCTTTCAGGTGTTCCTGAGCCACTTTGCAGGCTCTTGTGAGCCGTCCCCGGAACACGGATACGTAACCTAACACGAAGATTTGTCCCTCTGTTCTAAAAACCTTTCTTTGATTAGTTTTAGAGGACCTCTTACTTCATGTCCATAAACCAATGTAAAAGGACTAAAACCGGTAGACTGATTAGGTGCATCCCTAGTGGCAAACAAAAGAAATTCTAGCCATTTATCCCAATCACAGTATGCCCTGATGATCGTTTTGAGGGTTTGATGGTACTGTTCTAAAGCCCCTTGTGTCTGTGGGTGGTATGCTGAAGACTTTAACTATGTTATACCCAAATTATCCATAACTTCCTGAAAAATTTTAGACTTAAAATTGGAACCTTGATTCCGACTGGATCTCAATTGGTAATCCATATCGAGTGAAGAACTGGGTTAACTTTTCTACCACTACCTTAGCAGAAATTGTTCTCGAGGGAATGGCCTCTGGGAACCGAGTAACCATATCCATAAGAATGAGTATATATTGATGTCCCACGTTTGTTTTCGGTGAAGGTCCCACACAGTCTACCAACACCCTACTAAATGGTTCCTCAGAAACTGGTATGGGAATTAGAGATGCCGGTTTTATGACAGGTTGCAGTTTTCCCACAATCTGGCACGTATGGCACATTTTACAAACCTCATCACGTCCTTGTAAAGACCTGGCTAGTAAAAATGTTGACTTCTACGTGATTGGGTCATCCGGATTCCTACATGTCCCACCATAGGAATTTCACGGGCTATCCTTAATAATTCCCGGCGATACTTGGGCGGTACCACTATCTGGTGAACTACTGTCCATTCTTCGTCCTAAGGTCTGTGAGGAGGTCTTCACTTACTCATCAGAATTCCATTTTTGGGTTATTCCGGATGAGCCCCCAATTATATATTATGACCGAGGCAGGAAGAGTGCACAGTCTTTCTCTAGTTCCACTTCTCCATGCGTCACAACACATATTTAAATGTTTACCCAGTTACTGATATGGTTTAAAATAAAAAGATGAATTAGATCAAGAAAGCAGTCAAACATCTCTGTTTATGCCTGGAAGCAAAGTTCTACCCTACCAACTACTGAGTGTCCAGTGTTTATCAGTTACCAAGGCAAGCTTACTTTGGTGTTTACAGTCTTTGGGAAAGACTTTTGGTGCCTTTTGTCCCATCTAAACTTGTGTGAATACACTTTGTGTTAAAGTCTAATATTAAGTGATTTCCAAATTGTTTCTTTGAAAAAGTGATCAAAAAGCCTAAAATGTGACATTAATCTTATGCATATCAACTTTTGTTTCTCAGTCCAATGTAGAACATTTGACAGCAAAGATGAAAACAAGCATCCAACGGGGTTTGGTGCTCAGGTGAGAATTGCATCAATGGGCCAGTATTTTCAGGCAAAATAGTGCTGAGTTTAATGTGAAAGACATCATTAGTGTATCAATCTTCCAGCAATTCAGGGCAAGGAAGTGAAACTGTGTGAATTGCAAATCACTACAAATTGCTGGACAATTTGTGCTGCTCCGTTGTTAGCTTCATGAAAACAGCAGCTTGCCACGAGTTTCAAGAAATTGCTACATTTGTGTGTGTACATTTGTGACCATTTGAGCTCATCACTTTGGGTTGGTTCAGGCTGGCACTTGACATTGGAAGTACTCTCCTAATGAGATTTATGTTCTTACAATGCCATTCAGCCTCTCTGGCCCAGAAAGGTAACAATTGAAACTGTGGCGTCCCCATTCCTGCTGGCATTAAATTGTTCATAGAAAATTTTTAATTATTTTTTTAACTTTTTCTTTCTGCCTCTTTTCCCTGTCAATCCAATCTTTCTTTCCGTCTCTTTATTTCTCTTTCTGTACCTAATTTGACTGTAATCCATCCTATTTCCCTTTCTACCATTCCTCTGTTTCCTTCTCAATCCTTAAATCATATTGGTTAAAAGGTAGACCGTGGACCCATCATTCACCAAAGTCCCAGGTGACCAATGCCGTTATTAGCTCACACTTCCCACAATCTGCAGCACAAAAACAATTTGAGCTGAAGATTGAGAGGAAAGGTCTGACTAACTGGGAACACCAGCAAAGTGTGGACCAGTATCACAACTTCAGTACTTTTTAAAGTCAATCCCATTTCATAAGAGTTGCACAGAGCGTTATAAAGCAGTGATATATTCAGTGACTGCTGGGAGATGAAAACCTGAATATTAACCAGACGCGATGGCCTACTACTCATATTTTTATAAATAAGATTGCTTATATTCGGAAGTAAACACAAGTGTTACTTTCAATTGTTAACCTCATAATGTGAAGATATTTGAAAGTTTTGACGGGATGAATACAAAACGGCTGTTTCTTTTTGTTGAGGAATTATGAATTTAAAATGGTCACTGACAGGCCAGGCATGTATTATGTAGAGAAATCTGAAAGATATGGGAATGTTCGCATCTTTTTAATCCCTTGTTTTGAAAACTTCGTAGGAGGCCCCTTGCTTCTATCAATACTGTAATTAGATAACCCTTACTGAAAGACTTTCACTCTTTCCCATGCAACTCCCACCAAACCCCAGAGACGCCATAGGTATTAGAAGTGGTGGGGGATGGGGGGGGGAAATGTTGCTGGTACAATGCAAAGTGTTTTTCTGTGTTTGGGCTGAGGCATAGTGAAATTAGTTTGAATTAGAATTAAAATTAAGGGAGGAAAATCTTTCATCTTTTTGTGTATGTTACAGAAATGAAAACAGCAGTGAAAATTATACAACAGACTTCATCTATCAGTTATACAGCGAAGAAGGGAAGGGTGTGTTTGACTGCCGGAAAAATGTCCTGGGCCATATGCAACAGGTAAAAATATGAATTTGGCTGCTATACTCAAAATTAAGCTATTATACTCGAGCGCTTTAATGTTTTCAATGAAATCCTTCATTTTAACTATGCATTGCAGTTCTGATGAATGATGGCAACTACACAGTGGATCTTCAATTACACAATTCCACATTTACTACTGTATGACCTTTTTGCTTGTCACATTTTAATCTTCTGCGTAGAATTAACTACCAGTTGTAAGAAAGCAAGCATGACTTCCCAGTGAAGACAGGAGAGGACGTCTGAATGTCACTGCATGCTGTGAATAATTCTTTGTGATCTCCCCTTAATGAACCTGTTAAATGCAAGTAAGAGAAATCTGATTAATTGATCTTTATGCATGGCATTAAGCATATGATGTGAAAATACACCTCAACAAAGAAAATAAAACACCCTGCAAGGAAAGGAAAAAGTAAAGCTTCAGTGGAAAGATGGGAGGCTGACCCAAGTAGTAGACTTTGGAATATGCTGTCATACAACTCAACTGATAAAGGAATTTGATTTCCAGACATGGAAATTTTAATTCAGACTGGGAAAGTTTTGCAGGTTACTATTGTATTTTACTGTTGAGCTTGTGAACAAAGACATCATTTCAGATCAACTTGAACAAGGGAATTGGGAAAATCGATGGGGGAACTTTGAAAAGATCAAACAATGCAGCCAAGAACAAAGCAGGTGGTCAGCAAAGTGGCCCCATGTTGGGAATCCTCAAAGGAAGGAAATAATGCAAATGTTGGTGGAACGATCTGTTTTATGAGAGAAATATTTGAAGAGATTTAAGGTTTTTTTTCTTGAAGGTGCTACACTATTGTGAAAAGGATCAGATTTTTGGATAAGCATCTGGAAGCTAAATTGATGTCACTGTGGTTTCTGATTCAGTTTATGGATAAAAAGGGAAAAAAAACTTTCAGAACCAAAAAAGAACCTGTCCATTTGGATAAAATTAGGCGCACAATGTAATAAAAAATAATAAAAAAATGTAACACCGGAGACTGGTTACAGCCCTCAGTGATTAAGAAAATCAATGCTGGAATTTAGAGTTTAGCTCAAAAGTTGACACGATAGACTCTGGGAGGACAGAAGCTCAAGAAATCTCAAGATCTTGAGGAAAATAGAAAGGAAATGTGTTGTAAAGCTCAAATCAGATGCTGAATCTTGTCCCCAAAAAACTCCACCGAAAAATCAAACTGCAGCTTATAAAAATGCATTTGAAGAAGAGAACAGAATTTATGCAGACATTACAATCCTGGGCCTTCCAATCACAGAGTTGTGCTTTTGTGAAATAAGGAACCATATTCAGAAAGATGAAGGGCTGAATTTAGTGTGGATTTTTGGAGTGGGAATGGTGACATGGCGGGGTGGGGGGTGCTGCAGAATCATGTCGGACACGTCAACCTGGAAATCCAACGTCCAATAAGCCCGAGAGGAGGCGCAATTCTAGATTTAGTCTTTGGTAATGAAGCTGGGCAAGTGGATGAAGTAACAGTGGGTGACCATTTTGGAGTTAGTGACCATAATAGTTAGAGGAGCAAAGGTTCTAAATTGGGGGGAAGGTAAATTTTATGAAACTGAGAGGCGACCTGGCGAAAGTGGACTGGAAAATCAGTGGCAAACCAGTGGGAGGCATTCAGAAGCAAAATACTACAGGTATAGTATAGGCATGTCCCCACAAAGAGTAAGGGTGATACTGCCAAATCTAGAGCCCCCGGTTATCGAGAAGCTTACAGGGTAAGTTAAAGCAGAAAAAGAAAGCTTATGATGATCACAAATATCTTAATTCTGTAGAAAGTCTAGAGGAGTATAGAAAGTGCAGGGATGAAGTAAAAAAGGAAATTAGAAAAGCAAAGAGAGGACATGAAAAATTATTGGCAGGTAAAATCAAGGAAAACACAAAGATGTTTTATCAGTACATTAAGAGCAAGATACCTTTTCTTTTTTGGCTTCCTTATCTCGAGAGGCAATGGGTAAGCGCGTAGAGGTGGTCAGTGGTTTGTGGAGCAGCGTCTGGAGTGACTATAAAGGCCAATTTTAGAGTGACAGACTCTTCCACAGGTGCTGCAGGTGAGGTTGGTTGTTGGGGCTGTTACACAGTTGGCGCTCTCCTTACACTTCTGTCTCTGTTCCTGCCAACTGCTGAGTCTCTTCAACTCGCCTCTTTTCAGCCCCACCTTTATAGCTGTCTGCCAGCTCTGGCGATCGCTGGCAACTGGCCCCCGTGACTTGTGGTCAATGTCGCAGGGCTTCATGTCGCGTTTCCAAATGTCTTTAAAGCGGAGACATGGACGGTCGGTGGGTCTGATACCAGAGACGAGCTTGCTATACAATACGTCCTTGCGGATCCTGCCATCTTCCACGCGGCTCACATGGCCGAGCCATCTCAAGTGCCGCTGGCTCAGTCGGGCGTACATGCTGGGGATGTTGGCTATCTAAAGGACTTCTGCGCTGGAGATATGGCCCTGGGACCTGATGCCAAGGATTCTCCGGAGACAGTGAAGATGGAATGTGTTGAGACGTCGCTCTTGCCTGACATACGTTGTCCAGGCCTCGGTGCCGTAGAGCCAGGTACTGAGGGCACAGGCTTGAAACACTCGAACTTTTGTGTTCCGTGTCAGTGCGCCATTTTCCCACACTCTCTTGGCCAATCTGGACACAGCAGCGGACGCCTTTCCCATGCGCTTGTTGACTTCTGCATCGAGAGACAGGTTACTGGTAATGATTGAGCCCAGGTAGGTGAACCCTTGAACCACTTCCAGAGTGTGGTCGCCGATGTTGATGGATGGAGCATTTCTGACGTCCTGTCCCATGATGTTTGTTTTCTTGAAACTGATGGTTAGGCCAAATTCGTTGCAGGCAGCCACAAGCCTGTCGATGCCACTCTTCCATGTGGGATGTTAATGCAGCATTGTCAGCAAAGAGGCATTGGAAGGATGAATGAGAATGGACAGAGAATGCTGGAGTACCTACCACAACCTCTGCATCACCAACTCGTTCTTTCATACTAAACCCTGTCACCAGCTTTCATGGAGACACCCAAGATCACGTCGTTGGCACCAGCTGGACCTCAGTGTCACAAGGCGAGCCTCCATAAACAGTGTTCAAATCACACGCAGCTTCCACAGTGCAGACTGCGACACCGACCACTCCCTGGTGTGCAGCAATGTTAGACTCAAACCAAAGAAGTTACACCACTCCAAGCAGAAAGACTGCCTGCGCATTAACATTACCAGAATTTCTTACCCACAGCTGTCACAAATGTTTCTCAATTCTCTTGAAAAAGCCCTTCAAAACACTCCTGCAGGGGATGCAGAGACCAAGTGGGCCCACATCAGAGATTCCATCTATGGCTCAGTAATGGCCACCTTTGGCAAACGTGAGAAGCAGAATGCAGACTGATTTCAATCTCACTTTGAAGAGCTGGAACCTGTCATAGCCGCTAAGCACATTGCACTGTTGAACTACAAGAAAGCCCCCAGTGAGTTAACATCCTTAGCACTTAAAGCCGCCAGAAACACCGCGCAAAGAACAGCCAGGCGCTGTGCAAACGACTTCTGGCAACACCTATGCAGTCGTATACAGCTGGCCTCCGACACCGGAAACATCAGAGGAATGTATGATGGCATTAAGAGAGCTTTTGGGCTAACCATCAAGAAGATCACCCTCCTCAAGTCTAAATCAGGGGACACGATCACTGACCAACGCAAGCAAATGGACTGCTGGGTGGAGCACTACCTAGAACTGTACTCCAGGGAAAATGATGTCACTGATACCTCCCTCAATGCAGCCCAGTCTCTGCCAGTCATGGATGAGCTGGACGAACAGCCAACAAAATCGGAGCTCAGTAATGCCATTGATTCTCTAGCCAGCGGAAAAGCCCCTGGAAAGGACGGCATTACCCCTGAAATAATCAAGTGTGCCAAGCCTGCTATACTCTCCGCACTTCATGAACTGCTTTGCCTATGCTGGGATGAGGGAGCAGTACCACAGGACATGCGCGATGCCCATATCATCATTCTCTATAAGAACAAAGGTGACCGCGGTGACTGCAACAACTACCGTGGAATCTCCCTGCTCAGCACAGTGGGGAAAGCCTTCGCTCGAGTCATTTTAAACAGACTCCAGAAGCTGACTGAGCGTGTCTACCCTGAGGCACAGTGTGGCTTTCGAGCAGAGAGGATAACTAAAGAAAGGGTAGGGCCTATCAGGGATGTACAAGGGAACTTATGCATGGATGCAGAAGATGTGGGCAAGGATCTTAATGCGTTTTTTGTCTCTGTCATAACAAAGGAGAGGGTTGATGCAGACATTGTAGTAAAAGAGGAGTGTGAAATATTAGTTATGATAAGCATAATGAGAGAGGAAGTACTAGAGGGTCTGACATCCTTGAAAGTGGATAAATCACCAGGGCCAGATGAATTGCATCCCAGGTTGTTAAAGGAAGCCAGGGAGGAAATAGTGGATGCGCTGAGGATCATCTTCAAATCCTCACTAGATACAGGTGAGGTACCAGATGATTGGAGGTCTGCAAACATTGTACCATTGTTTAAAAAGGGTGCGAGGGATAGACTAAATAATTATTGACCAGTCAGTCTGACCTCGGTAGTGGGTAAATTATTAGAATCAATTCTGAGTGACAGGATAAACTGCCACTTAGAAAGGCATGGATTAATCAGGGACAGTCAGCATGGATTTGTTCGGAGAAGGTCATGTTTTACTAACTTAATTGAGTTTTTTGTGCAAGTAATAGGGAGGATTGATGAGGGTAGTGCAGTGGATGTGGTCTACGTGGATTTTAGTAAGGCATTTGACAAGGTCCCGCATGGCAGACTGGACAGTAAAATGAAAGTCCATGAGATACAGGGGAATGTGACAGGTTGGATCCAGAATTGGCTCAGGGACAGGAAACAAAGGGTAGTAGTTGACAGATGTTTTTGCGAATGGAAAGCTGTTTCCAGTGGCGGTCCACAGGGCTCAGTGTTGGGTCCCTTGCTGTTTGTGGTATATATTAATGATTTGGACTTAAATGTGGGAGGCATGATTGGGAAATTTGCTGATGACACAAAAATTGGCCGTGTTGTTAATAGTGAAGAATATAGCCATAAACTTCAGAATGGCTTAGTTGAGTGGACGGGAAAGTGGCAAATGGAATTCAATCCAGAGAAGTGTGAGGTAACGCATTTGGGGAGGGCAAATAAAGTGAGGGAATACACAATAAATGGGAAGATATTGAGAGGGGTAGAAGAAGTGAGAGACCTCGGAGTGCATGTCCACAGGTCCCTGAAGGTGGCAGGACAGGCAGGTAGAGTGGTGAAGAAGGCATATGGATTGCTTTCCTTTATTGGCCAAGGTGTAGAATACAAAAGCAGGGATGCAATGCAGGAACTGCATAAAACACTGGATACACCACAGCTGGTGTATTGCGTACAGTTCTGGTCACCACATTACAGGAAGGACATAATTACTGTGGTGAGAGTACAGAGGAGATTTACAAGAATGTTGCCAGGGCTTGAAAATTGCAGCTATGAGGAAAGATTGGATAGGCTAAGGTTGATTTCCCTGGAACTGAGGAGGCTGAGGGGACACTTAATTGAGGTGTACAAAATTATGAGGGGCCTAGAAGAGTGGACAGGAAGGACCTGTTTCCCCTGGTGGAGAGCTCAATTACCAGGGGACACAGATTAGAGGGGACATGAGGAAAAACTTTTTCACCCAGAGGGTGATGGGGTGTCTGGAATTCACTGTCAGGAACGGTGCTGGAGGTAGAAACCCTCAATTCTTTTAAAAGGTACCTGGATATGTACCTGTAGTGCTGTTACCTGCAAGGCTATGGACCAGGTGCTGGAAGGTGGGATTAGATTGGGCGGCTAATTTATTCAGCCAGCACAGAAACGATGGGCTGAATGGCCGCCTTCTACGCCGTAATTGTTCTATAGTTCTATGACGTTGGTTCTGGATTTAGTCAGTGGTGGGAAGTCACCAAAGCAGCGTTGCTGACCCAACTCGACGGGACTGCAATTTAAATTGCTGAACACTTAATTTTAATACATTTGCGTCTAACTCATTGCTATTCAGTTGGGGTGGGGGCTGGGGGGCTGGGTCTTGGAATTTATTTGACAACAGACAGCCCACAGGTGCCTTTAGATTCCCGGCCATTGAAAGCTGGCGACACTGAGGCAAGGCCTCAGTGCCGTGATGGTTAGGCATCCGTGACAGCCAGCACTGCATAGGGGAAGAGCAGAGAGCTGAGGACATTGTCGACGTGCGGTGCTGCGTGCTTTGCAAGAGTTGGGGAGGGGGGTAGGGGGCTTGGTCTCAGCTGCTCTGCAAGGGTGGGGGGGGTGGGTCGTGGTCTCGCTTGGGAGTACCGGCTGAGCCGGGTCTCGGGTGGGAGTGCCGGCTGAGCCGGGTCTCGGGTGGGAGTGCCGGCTGAGCCGGGTCTCGGGTTTGGGTGACTGTATCGGGTGTCCAAACTGTTGGGGAAGAGGGTTGGGTGCCCATACTGCTGGATGAGAGGGTCGGCTATCAGCAAAGGTGAGCAGTGAGGGCCTTCAGGGTGTCTCCCTAGAGAAGTAGCAAAGGTACAGCTGCCAAGGCAAGGTCATCTCTGCACTGATCACCTGGCATGGGTCTCCAACGCCCTGCCTTTTTGCACCCCTGTGGCATGATGAAGTGTCTCCAACAGAGGGAGGTCCAGGAGGCAGTTGTACCTTCCCATGAAGCTCCACGTCCAGAGCAGCAGTAGCCGGCCATGCCAAGAAGGGCCCACCTGCGCCAGAGTGTGTACCGGACCCGAATCAGCTACCTCCAAATGTCCAAGTGGCATTGTCAGTGAAGTTTATGGCTCTCCAGAGAGTCCGTCACCGACTTATGCGCCCTGCTGCAGGACGAGTTGCGAACAATGGGATTTGGGGGTCACCCTATGCCAGTGGCCCTGAAGATCACAGTGGCACTGAACGTTTACGTGTCTGGATCATTCCAAGGATCCACCAGGGACATGTGTGGGGTCTCCCATGCAGCAGCCCACCACTGCTGCATTAAGGAGGTGACCAAATCCCTGTTCAAGAGGGCTGGCAACTATGTGCACTACTGGACCGACACTGACAGTTAAGCTGAGAGGACCATCAGATTCGGGGCCATCGCTGGATTTCCCTGGGTGCAAGGTGTGATAGATTGCATGCACGTGGCCATCAAGGCTCCAACAGATCAGCCAGCTGCGTTCAATAGGAAAGACTTCCATTCAAACAATGTACAACTGGACTGCAACCATGGAAAGCATTTCTTACAGTTGTGTGCTTGCTTCCCAGGAAGCAGCTACGATGCCTACATACTTTGACAGTCATAGCTGTTCAGGTCCCCCGCTTGCCTTCAGGGATGGATACTTGGGGACAAGGGCTACCCATTGAAGACATGGCTTCTCCCACCTGTGAGGAACCCTCGCAATGCAGCAGAGGAGAGATACAACACATGCCGGGGCTCCACCTGAGCGACCATCGAGCAGGCCATTGGGCTGCTGAAGAAGAGATTCCGCTGCCTAGATCGATCGGATGGAGCCCTGCAGTATGCCCCACCGATGGCTTTGTGTATTGTTGTGGTCTGCTGTGCTCTGCACAATCTTGCGTTGCAGAGGGGGTAGGCCTTACATGACGAGAACGTGATTGAATGATGCTCCCTCACCGATGAGGAGGATGCAGAGGAGGGAGATGAGCAGGCAGCACTGGATGTTGAATCCCGTGCACTGGAGGCTAGGCAGAATGAGGCTAGAGACAATCTCATAATTACCCACTGCCAGCCACCCTGATGGCTGCTACAAGTGAAAACATTGAAGACTCACCTCAATGCGTGCAGTCTGTCGCTTTCTTTCTATTTGTGTTCTGTGCTTAGCGCCAAGCTGAACCATGCGCTATCGCCCATGGGAAAGCCTATTAAAATGAGGGCTGTGCCTACATTGGCACTCACTAAGGGGGAAAGGGGAAGTCAGAAGCTCACAATTAATGCAAAATAGAATAATCACTTTTGCATAATGGGCTGTCTCACTCCTGTTATGGCTCCTCTTGTCCTGCAACTGGAAAGAGGAGATATTCATACTTCGCAGAGAGATCAACATGAAAGTTCTACTAGTGGCAACCCCTCATCCCCTACTGGGTTTCCTATGTAGCTCATGCTCCCATCTGCTCTCAGGGGAGTTAATGAGGGTGAGCTGTGAAAGAAGGTGGCCTGTGGCCGAGGTGCAGGCATGCTTCTGTCAGGATGAGATGATACCTAACCCCCTTTGCCAGTGCCGTTGTGGTGCCTGCCTCCCCATGTCCTGCTTCCTCCTGCGTAGCTACTTGTAATCACTAAAAAGGACAGAATTATGGAGCAGTCACCTTGGCAGAACGAAGAAGTCATTGATCCTGTTGCGGCACCGAACCCATGTCTGGGGGGTTGCGAGGTGGGGGTGACCCCATGGCTGCTGAGCTCCTCAGCGATCTACATCCTGGCTTGCTTGGTCAGGCAGGAGGACCTCTTCTTGCCATCACTAAGGAAAAGGACCTCCCGCCTTTCCTTCGCAGTCTGGAGGAGAATCTGGAGGGAGGCATTGATAAACCATGGGGCCACCCTGTGTCTTGCCTCTGCCATCCTCGGGGGGGGGGTGAGGAGGTGTCCAGGAGTCACTCCAAAACAGTGTCCGCAATGAACAGCAAGCTACAAATGAGTCCAAGGCAGCAATGCAAGCAGGGCTGGCAGGGCTTTGAATATGGCGGCAGCACCTGCTCCAGAGTCATCCACTGCCATATTCGGCATCTTGCATCCCACCCCAGCTGCGTGATTGGCAGCCCCCCGTGGCTCATGATCACGGTGGACCGGCTGCCCACGTGACTAGCGAGAACAGCACCTATTTCCAGGTCCGCCACCAGGACCCACAATGGGCTCACTAAATTCAGCCCAAAGTGTGCAAAATAATTGTGGAGTATTAATAAAAAGAAAAACAATAGCTAAAATGCCTCAGAGTTGGTGAGGAAATACTGCAAAGTATCAGGAGAGCTAAAAACTCTAAGGTTGGTCATTCTGTATTCAGACAGGGGATCTTGGATTCATAAAGGCCAACACCAAGGAATCACAATGACGAGGGAGCCAAGTAATCAATGTGATATCCAGGAGTCTGTGAAGTCATTATAAAACTTAATTAGGAACTGTGATTCCAACTACAAATTTCACAAGAGCCTCTTAGAATCCAATGGTCTGGGTGGAATAGTTTGCTGGAACATGAGGCATCCCATAACTACTTCAACACAAGTTCATTCTGTAATCAACTGAACGTGCCAACTCAGTGGAAGCTGGATATTGTAGGAGATCTGGAAGGAGATTTTCAGAATTCTAAGTCACCTCCTGACTCCCCAAAGCCTGTCCACCATCTACAAGGCACAGGTCAGGAGTGTGATGGAATACTCTCCACGTGCTTGGATGGGTGCAGCTCCAACAACACTCAAGAAGCTCAATACCATCATCAAGGCGAAGCAGCCGCTTGATTGGAATGCCATCCACTATCTTCAACATTCACTCCCTCCAGCACCGACACACAGTAGAAGCAGTGTGTACTATGTACAAGATGCACTGCAGCAACTCACCAACACTTCTTCAACAGCATCTTCCAAACCTGCAACCTCTACCACCTTGAAGGACAAGGGCAGCAGATGCATGGGAACACCACCGCCTGCAAGTTCCCCTCCAAGCCACACACCATCCTGACCTGGAACTATATATCACCGATCCTTCACTGTTGCTGGGTCAAAATGCTGGAACTCCCTTCCTAACAGCACTGTGGATGTACCCACATAAGATGGATTGCAGTGGTTCAAGAAGGCAGCTCACCACCACCTTCCCAAGGGCAATTAGGGATGGGCAATACATGCTGGACTTTCCAGCAACGCCCACATCATTAACAAATGAAAAAAGGAGCCACTGTCTAGAATGGACTTGCAGAGAAAAACAAAAAGAATTTATCCTACTTAGTAAACCTATAGAAAAGATGCAGTATAAGTATACCCCCAACCCCTCCACCATTTAGTCAGAAGGTAGAAATGTTGGTTTAGTGGAGAGAGTTAAAATATCATTGCATATGGTTAGTAATTCTTGGTTAAGGTTTTCGTCCTTAATAAGCCTAAAGTAAAAGGAATCTGACTGAGTCTTCATACTCTACAGAATTTCTGTTCTGAAACAATACTAATTGGTGTCATATTTTTACGATTGCCAGGGTGGATCACCATCTCCATTTGATAGAAACTTTGGAACTAAGATTTCTGCCAAAGCCATGCAATGGATCTCAACGAAGCTAAAAGAATCCTACAGACAAGGTAGTAGGAAACACAGTTTTAAGACCAGTTTGTAATGAATGCAAGATTTTATTGTTTAGTATATTGTATGGCCAATTTATTAATTTGTAGTTTAAAATTTAGTTTTAAATGAAACTGTAACGTGTGCAGAATTACATTTTCTGCTTACACCACAAATGGATTTTTAAGCATTATATTAAATGTTTTAAATAGTATGATAATCATGAAAGTACTGAAGATACTTCCTTCATCATGATCTGAGGAAGTCATTGTTGTGACCTTGTGAAGGAAATGAATGCTTTCTCAGCTCTGCTCTCCACCATTTCCATTCTGTCTCTCTTGTGCTGTCTCTTTCCCAGTATCATGGCCTTTCTTGGTCTTCTGAACTTTCGCCTCTGTCCTGTATGGTTTTCCTCCTTACATGCTCACTGTTAAAATTGAGACTCATTGCATTCTGCAATCTTTCTAAAAATGTGTAATTCTTCATTGCTGCATTCTTTAGCCACTTAAAGCACAGTGTCACCTAAATCAGTACTCTCCTATATGTTTGTTTGTCAGCCAGGAGTATCTGACATTTAAAAGCCTAGCAGCACACTTCATCACCAAACAAAGCTACTTGAGAAATGTGCAAAAGTAGAATTTCTAATGACTCAATGTGGAATGAGCGCATTTTCTCTTTAAGGACACATTCTGTTTACCTACGTCCTGAGGGCTTGGGCAAAGGTTGGCAAAGGCCAATACTTGTGGGCTTCCAGATGTGTGCAGTGAAATGCTGGGTGCTTGAATATGCAGATTCCTATACGCTAGAGCATACATAGCTAAAACCATGCATCCTCCCAGTGCACTGTGCCATTAAGCTTCCTGCTGCTTGTTTTTTTCATTTGTTCGTGGGATGTGGGCATCTGTGGCTAGGACAGCATTTATTGCCCATCCCTAATTGCCCCTGAGAAGGTGGTGATGAGCTGCCTTCATGAACCGCTGCAGTCCATATGGGGTAGGTTTACCCACAGTGCTGTTAGGAAGAGAGTTCCGGGATTTTGACCCAGTGACAGTGAAGGAACAGCGATATAGTTCCAAGTCAGGATGATGTGTGGATTGGAGGGGAACTTGCATGTGGTGATGTTCCCATTATTCTGCTGCTCTTGTCCTTCGAGGTGGTAGAGGTCTCAGGTTTGGAATGTGCTGTTTAAGGAGCCTTGGTGCGTTCCTGCAGTGCATCTTGTCGAAGGTACACACTGTTACCACTGTGCGTCAGTGGTGAAGGGAGTGAATGTTTGTGGATGGGGTGCCAATCAAGCAGGCTGCTTTGTCCTGGATGGTACCGAGCTTCCTGAGTGTTGTTGGAGCTGCAACCCATCCAGGCAAGTGCAGAGTATTCCATCACACTCCTGACTTGTGTCTTGTAGATGGTGGACAGGCTTTGGGGAGTCAGGAGGTGAGTTATTCGCCGCAGGGTTCCAAGCTTCTGACCTGCTCTTGTAGCCATGGTATTTATATGGCTACTCCAGTTCAGTTTCTGGTCAATTGTAACCCCAGAATGTTGATAGTGGGAGATTCAGAGATGGTAATGCCATTGAATGTCAAGGGGAGATGGTTAGATTCTCTTTTGTTGGAAATGGTCGTTGCCTGGCACTTATGTGTCGTGAATGTTACTTGCCACTTATAAGCCCAAGACTGGATATTGTCCAGGTCTTACTACATTTCTACATGGACTGCTTCAGTATCTGAGGAGTCACAAATGGTGCTGAACATTGTGCAATCATCAGCGAACATCCCCACTTCTGACCTTATGATTGAAGGAAGGTCATTGATGAAGCAGCTGAAGATGTTTGGGCCTAGGACATGACCCTGAGGAACTCCGGCAGTGATGTCCAGGAGCTTAGATGATTGACCTCCAACAACCATGACCATCTTCCTTTGCGCTAGGTACAACTCCAACCAGTGGAGAGTTTTCCCCCTGATTTCCATTGACTCCAGTTTTGCTAGGGCTCCTTGATGCCATACTCAGTCAAATGCAACCTTGATGTCAAGGGCAGTCACTTTCACCTCACCTCTTGAGTTCAGCTCTTTTGTCCATGTTTGAGCCAAGGCTGTAATGAGGTTAGGAGCTGAGTGGCCCTGGCAGAACCCAAACTGAGTGTCACTGAGCAGGTTATTGCTCAGCAAGTGATGCTGTCGACGACACCTTCCAACACTTTACTGATGATCGAGAGTAGACTGATGTAGAGGTAATTGGCCGGGTTGAATTTGTCCTGCTTTTTTGTGTGCAGGACATACCTGGGCAATTTTCCACATTGCCGGGTAGATACCAAAGCTGTAGCTGTACTGGAACAGCTTGGCAAGGGGCACGGCAAGTTCTGGAGCACAGTTCTTCAGTACTATTGCCAGAATGTTGTCAGGGCCCATCGCCTTTGCAATATCCAGTGCCTTCAGTCGTTTCTTGATATCATGCGGAGTGAATGGAATTGGCTGAAGGCTGGCATCTGTGATGCTGGGGACTTCAGGAGGAGGCCGAGATGGATCATCAACTCGGCACTTCTGGCTGAAGGTTATTGCAAATGCTTCAGCTTTATCTTTTGCACTGATGTGCTAGGCTCCCCCATCATTGAGGATGGGGATATTTGTGGAGCCACCTCCTCCAGTTAGTTGTTTATTTGTCCACCACCATTTAAGACTGGATGTGGCAGGACTGCAGAGCTTAGATCTGATTCGTTGGTTGTGGGGTCGCTTAGCTCTGTCTATCACATGCTGCTTACGTTGTTTGGCACACGTGATCCTGGGTTGTAGCTTCACCAGGTTGACACCTCATTTTGAGGGAGACCTGGTGCTGCTCCTGGCATGCCCTCCTGCACTCTTCATTGAACCAGGGTTGATCCCCTGGCTTGATGGTAATAGTAGAGTGAGGAATATGCCGAGCTATGAGGTCACAGATTGTGATTGAGTACAATTCTGCTGATGGCCCACAGCGCCTCATGGATGCCCATTTATGCATTGTTCGAAACCTATCCCATTTAGCATGGTGGTAGTGCCACACAACATGATGTGAAGATGGGACTTTGTCTCCACAAGGACTGTGCAGTGTTTACTCCTACCAATACTGTCATGGACAGATGCATCTGCAGCAGGAAGATTGGTGAGGATAAGGTCAAGTATGTTTTTCCCTCTTGTTGGTTCCCTCACCACCTGCCGCATACCCAGTCTAGCAGCTATACCCTTTAGGACTCGGCCAGTTCAGTTAGTAGTGGTGCTGCTGAGCCACTCTTGGTGATGGACATTGAAGTCACCCACCCAGAGTACATTCTGTGCCCTTGCCACCCTCAGTGCTTCCTCCAAGTGGTGTTCAACAAGGAGGAGTACTGATTCATCAGCTGAGGGGGGATGGTAGGTGGTAATCGGCAATGGTTGCCTTGGCCATGTTTGACCTGATGCCATGAGACTTCATGGGATCCAGAGTTGATGTTGAGGACTCCCAGGGCAACTCCTTCCTAACTGTATACTACTGTGCCGCCATCTGTGCTGGGTCTGACCTGCCGGTGGGACAGGACATACCCATGGATGGTGATGGTGGTGTCTGGGACATCTTCTGTTATGTATGATTCTGTGAATATGACTATGTCAGGCTGTTGCTTGACTAGTCTGTGGGACTGCTCTCCCAACTTTGGCACAGCCCCCAGATGTTAGTAAGGAGGACTTTACAGGGTCGACAGGACTGGGTTTGTCGCCGTCATTTCCCGTGCCTAGCTCAATGCTGGGTCGTCTGTCCGGTTTCATTCTTTATCGACTTTGTAGTGGTTAGATACAATTCAGTGGTTTACTAAGCCATTTCACAGGGCATTTTAGAGTCAACCACATTGCTGTGGGTCTGGAGTCACATATAGGCCAGACCAGGTAAGGACAGGGTTCAAACCTGTCATTAATGTCTGTTTTTGGTGTTCTGCAATCCAATCATGGTGGACACTAAGTCCTGGATGTTTGAGGCCTCCAAATGTGTCTCCCAAAGTCTCTGACTCACCTTGTCTTCCTTTTAACTTCTTCAGATCTCTAGTAGTTTTTATTTAGTTATTCCAAGATCAAAGCTCACTGCTTTTTTATGACATCTAGAACACCTACTACACAACGATGTGTGCAGGCAAATCTGTACAGTAGTAACCTCCTTTGGGTTATGCATAACTAAAATGAAATGTGTTGGTAAAGGCATCTTTGGCCAAAGTAATAAATCTGCTGGTGAATAAAGGAAAAAATAAATCTGCATATATTGGTTGGTCACACTTTGAAGGAATGTAGAATTTGCTGGCTTGGAACCAAAAGATCATTCCCAGAACTTGTGATACATTGATACCTGTCATGTCACTATATCAGGTATGCAGTTCTGTAAAGAAAATATTGTGAAGGCCTCTGAAAGATCTCTGTACAACAAAAATCATAAGGATCTCAATCTCCCAGCTCAGATACTTTTGTCCTTCATTAATTAGTGATTTTTCATTTTAGAGTGGTTTTCTACAGCAAAATATTCTTATTTAAAGCACAACATTCATTAAAATTAAATTAATAATTTTCATTTTAAATGCACAAAATCTGTGTAATCCTCTTGAGTTGGCCTGCATCATAGTACTTAACACAGTGTTACTGTTTCAAAAAAATAACCTGAATGCCTCAAACTATTCTTTACACAAAGAGAGGATTATATTCAATCAGTTCCAATGGACTAGTGTATTAAAGATAGCACTGGAATTTCATCAAGTGAGTAATATAGTATAGCTGAGACCAGGGAGCTGTTAGTGAAGCCAGTTAAGTTTTAATATGTTGATTCTGGCACTCGAGTGTAATTGGGCAGGATATTTATTGCACCTGGCTCACAAGGCTTTGCATGATGATAGTGCACCAGTGGCACTAGACAGCAAACTAATATGCAGGAGTCAAAACCTCGAACAAAGTTCAATGGTTGAGGATTAGGTTGGTTTACCTCAGTCAGAAGGGATAATAGGGTGTGATTTGTATTCTGCTGAATTGGGGATTAGAATCAGATCTGAGGTAAAATTAGTGGTGCCTTCCCACCTCAACCCTGTAATAATGAAAATTCAATCATTGGGGCGGAATTTCATACTTTTTTGAATGGATGTCTGGTCTCATACTGGAAGAAGCCTTTACTTGTCATATGTAGTGCAAACCTGCTTCTAGTGGATTTTGAGCAGTGATGGTAAAACCAAAATAACTACATTAGCTCAGAAGTAACACTTGTGAATGTCTCTGGGCGCAGACTTCCCCGATGTCAAAGGAAGATCAGTAGAACTGTTGATCTGAATACTACATTGCTGGCCTGCATGGGTGGGCTGAGAGTTTAGCCAGATTGTAACAAGAACAAGATGATAATCCCAGTTTCCATATATGTCGCCGAGAGAGGAAGAACAAAACCACTTTGCACAGTTGTGGTTTGTAGCAGAGAGATGAGTAAGCCACCGCCTTTACTCAATGGAAGTGCACTTGCCATCAGCTGACAGTGCCACTGTGAGGAGGACAAATTACTACACTAATGTCCTTTTTGCTGTATATTTAAGACTTGCAAAATGTGAGGACCCTGAAGTACTACCTTGATTTAGGCGTTCTGCATCACAAGTATAACTGCTCCATTTATGATTTGGAGGTAGGATCTAAATATTAGTGGGTAGATGATGCATTGGCAGTGTACCAGCGGGTTGATGAAGAGTGCCGCATCATTGCTATACACCCTAAAAGATGTAGCGAGTTTGTGCTGTACTTTCTTGCATCACCATGGACTGCTAACATTTTATTTAGACAAACTGTGCAAGTTAGATTTCTAAATTCTTCTGAAGAAACATTCAAAAAATTTCTTTTGGAATTAGAGTTTAGACAAATTGTCCAGTGAATGGCTTTTCGGTTGCATACCATGTCAGAACATCTTACAACTTAGAAGGCGGAATGTTCTGAGCTGTGAACTTCCATGACTTCAACTGATGCCACATCATTTGGCAGGAGGCACAATTTGAAATAGGGCCAGGGAGCCCATATACTATTCTTGCCCTCAAGATGCAAATGTTGATCCTCTAGTAAGGCCTGCTCAATTCAACAACATGGTCAGAAATCTACCGAAATGGGAGTAGCATTCCATCTGCCTGTTGAGTTTTAACATTTTAACTACTGGGTGATCCTAACTTGTAGTTTTAGTTTGGTTTCCCTTAAACATTAGCTCAAATAGTTAGTGTGTAAACCTTATATTATTCTCTGGAAAGTTTGTGTGACACAAGATGGTTACGTTAACCTGTCCCTTGCTTTGTCTTATTTTGCTTCTCTCGCTGGCATCGTGGAATGCATAGATGAAGGTAATGAATTTTGTTTATTGATAAGATAGTGACAGATTTATTAATTCCCTGTATTGTCTATATGCTTAAACTGTCAATCCAAACATTGCAGATGTTTTGGTCACTTTACATTTGAGGTTAATGGTTCAATATTAGTGGTTCCCTAATCAGAGTTACTGTTGGAAGAAATTATAGGCATCGTGCCATCTTAAAATTCTAACTATTTAGTGGTATTTGATTGTGTTTTCTTTTAAAACTGATAAATGTTTCGGGCTCTAAATCAATTCAGTGAATATGCTAGAACGGAACATATGTACAGTTATTTGCCATTAAAGAACTTATTGTGTGTTACATTTTAAAACCTGTGTCATGCTCCATGAACGCTATTCTGTTCATTAACAGTGTTCAGAGATATTCGGATGTAGGCCTAGAACTTCAGTACATTTCTGGCATTGACCAGTTCTTTCCTTAGTGGCTCTGGTTGTGTGTTCTCAGTGAAGTTAACAGCAAAAGGTGTGCACTATTTTGAAAAAAAAAGCAGTTCTCTGTCAGGAATGGGGAAATCACTATAATTCATTCCTCCTTGGTGGATAGCGTCTGAGTTTAACCTTTATTTAATTATTTTTAAAGCTCCAATCATATTACCACCCATTGGATATTGTACAAGAATGAGATATTAGCAGCAGCAGCTTTTAAGCAGAGAGAGATTCTTGATTCATAGCAGCTGTATGATCCTGTCCCAGCTTCAGCAAATGACTTGTCAATAGGATCTTACAGGCTTTTTAGCCTTGAACAAGGCTTCCATTCCCAGTTAGGAAAGACTGTCCAGGACTCAAAAACATTTTTTAAAAGTGTGGCCAGCTGTTATGACATTTAGCCACATGAATGAATAATCAACACAAAATCCTTAAGATAAATCTCCATGCATCTACAGTTTTATTTATCGTCAGCATGCTCATTGCATTATTGAAGGCCCTCCTGCCATATGACATAGATTTTGGCCCAGTGTATTACTGAAGACAACTTTGGTACTCTATCTCCCAACTGTCCTATTTCTCACCACCACCCCCGAACCAAACAGACCAGTTCAGTTAAAGTGATTCAGCAGTCTATAGTGTGACATCTGTAATTTTCAGTCCAGAGAAACAGCTGCTCCTGAGCCACCTGATTGTGATTCCACTGGATCTGTTGCACCCACACAAAATGATTTTATCTTGAAAGTGGGGGGCGGGTGGTTGGTTATCTGCACGTTGGTTCTCCCTCTGTTAATGGCACCTGAATAATATTGATCTGACCTCAACAGAACCAATTGCAACTCGGGCCCAAGGTCTTGCGATCTGCCGTCAGACATGGTGGTTCCTCATCCATCCCGCTGATTGCACTGAGCTATTATAGTATCTGTATATATACTGCAACACAAGTAGTCAAACAGTCGGAATGACTTCTTGTCAATAACTGCCCACTGTGCACTTCATGATTTGATGTTCCCAGGTGGCCAAATGACCTGGGTCAGCGGGAAGCTGTTCTTTCTGCAGCATTGTTTTTTTTTTCCCTTGAGATTTCCTACTCTCCACACATTAGGTAGGTAAGTCCTTTGAAGCCTCCATTATTGACCTATTTCTGTCTGTAGTCAGGAGAAGCATGTCATAACATTAGCATCCTCTGTGCCCTTATTGGACTTACAAAAAGAGCAGTGCCCAATGACAATATAAAAGCAGGAGGTCAGCCCTCAGAGGTGTCACTCTCCTAGTGGTTGACCAGAGTTCACCTACATCAACTAGTAAATGCATGGTAACACATGCAATTGTATGGCATGTACAAAACTGAAAATACATTTGGACTAAATGTAGACTCATTTTCTTACCCGCCCCCCGACCATAAATTTTACATAATGACTAGAATTTACTTTCTAACACTTCTTTTCCCATAACTGTTTAACCTAGAACCTCCTGTGTTCACGTGCACAGCCCGACTGAGGTACTGAGGAGATATTGAGTAGAAAGGGCCCATACTCTCTCAACTTTAGAAGAATGAGAGGTTATCTCATTAAAACATAGAAAATTATTTTGAGGACATGATAGGATAGATGCAGAGAAGCTGTTTCTGGAGAGTCCAGAACTAGGGATCACAATCTCAGGATAAGGGGTCAGCCATTTAGGACTGAGATGAGGAGAAATTTCTTCACTCAGTGATGTGAATCTTTGGAATTCTCCTCCCTAGGAGGCTGTGGATACTCAGTTCTTAAGTATATTCAAGACTGAGGTCGATAGATTTTTGAACGCTAAAGGAATCAGTGGATATGGGGATAGGGAGAGCAAGTGGAGTTAGGGTCGAAGATCAGCCATGATCTGATTGAATGGCAGAGTAGGTTCGAGGGATTGAACAGCCTATTCCTGCTGCTATCTTTTGTTGTTATGCCAGGTGATATTATACTTCAAATACTTGGAGTGACCAGGGGACAGCAGGATGTAAAATTCTAAGATTTGACTTCGATGTGGTTGATGAGTGAATGCAGTTACAGTACTGGCTCCAGCAATTCACATTTTGAAAGTAACAGATTGATTATGTTTTGCATGCGTCAACTATTGATAATCCATTCCAGCGTAGAACTTGCTAGTGTTTTAGCTACCTTGATTTTTTTTAAAAACTCTCCAAATCTTCTTCCATTTAGAAACATAAACTATGAATTTCAACAAAATCAATATGTGGTTTGTTTGATTTATTTTATATTTTTTTTAAATATGCAGGCAAAGTATTTGCAAATAGTCGAGACACTGCCTGTTTACTGGGAATGCGCAGACGTAGCCTGGTGTTCCAGCCTGTAGAAGAGCTAAAGAGAGAGTCTGATTTTCAGTAAGTATGACTATCACTCTGTGAGACTTCAGCTTTGTTGGGGAATCTTGCATATGCAGCATCTTTTTCCACCCGTATAGCTTCACCCGACTCTACCCCACTCTTGGCTCATCTGTCAACACCCTCTTCCATGCCTTTGTTATCTCTAGGCTTGACTATTGACTAGACTGGATTCCTAGCCAGCCTCCTATTTTCCTACATAAACTTAAACCCATCCAAACCTCTGCTGCCTGTGCCCCAACTTGCACCAAATCCCATTCACTCATCACAAGTGCACTTGCTGGACTTAGATTGGCAGCCGGTTCAACAATGCTTGATTTTAAAAAAAAATTTCATACTTTTTTTCAAATCCCTCCGTGGCCTCAGCCTTCCCTCTCTCTGCACTCTTCCAATTCTGGCCTCTTGTGCATCCCTGATTTTAGATGCTGCATCATTGGTGGCTGTGCTTTCAGCCTCCTGGGCCCAAGCACTGGAATTCCCTGCCTAAACCTCTCAATTTTGCTTTCCTCCTTTAAACCTACCTCTGACCAATTGTCTGGTCATTTGTCCTAGTATCTCCTTGCATGGCTTGGTGTCAAATTTAGCTTTTTTTAATTCATTCTTGGGATGTGGATGTCACTGGCAAGGCCAGTGTTTATTGCCCATCGCTAATTGCCTTTGAGCAGATGGTGTTGAGCCATCTACAACGCAGTGCCTTGCTAGGCCATTACAGAGGGCAGTTAAGAGTCTACCTCATTCTGTGGATCTGGAGTCACATGTAGACCAGACCAGGTAAGGACGGCAGATTTCTGCACCTAAAAGGACATTAGTGAACCAGAAGGGTTTTTAACAACAATGCAGTAGTTTCATGATCATTATCAATTAGTGATTTATTAATTAATTGAACTTAAATTCCTCCAGCTGCTATGGTAGGACTTGAACTCATGTCTCTAGAGCATTAGTCTAGGCCTCTGGATTACTAGTCCAGTAACATTATCATTATGCTACCATTCTGCCATATGAAGTTCCTTGGGACATTTTATTATGTTAAAGGTGTTATATAATTATAATTTATTGCTTTATTTGGGGGTTGTACTGCCATTTGTTTTATTTTGAGTTACATAATACTATGTACATATTATAGAAAATAAATCCAGGTGACTATTTAAGTTAGAGAAAAAGACCATCCAATTTATTCTATTTTCCAGGCAGTGAAGGTGGATCTTGTTGTATCTCAGTAAAAATACGTTTGTGATCACTGTTAATCATATTTAGGGCTTTATTTTTTTTAAAAAGTTGTTATCTGGAACCCACTGCCTGGAAGCAAATTCAGTAGCAACTTTCAAAAGGGAATTGGAAAAACACTTGTTATGACCGAGGCAGGAAGAATGCACTGTTAATTCAGTCCCACTTCTCCACAGGTCACAACAGATATTTAAACTTGCCAACTTACCAATATGGTCAACCATATTTTCCCCAGAATACAACACCCCAACCAGGTTTATTTAATAAACAGAGAAATTATTAGTGTATTATAAACCATGTCTTAACCAATAATGAAGTAAAACATATGCATAAATTGCAATATTAAAGCCCCTTATTTATCCTAGCCCTCACACACAAATACACATCTACATACACAACCAGTTAACTGGGGAAAAATAAGAGATTTTTGTTTAATGATCATTAAAGAAACAGAAAACAAAACACTTCGGCTGAAAAGAAGATATGGAAAGATGTTCTTTGTGTTGGTTAGGCATCCCAAATGCGAATAGGCAGCTGTCACTAGGATCTTCCCAGACCAGTTCCTTCCAGGCGATGTTGAAGATCAGTTTGGGTAGGCTTTCCAAGAGTGCAGCTATAGAAGGCTCCAAATAAGTCTTGCAGCAGAAGGCAGCAACAAGGTTCCAGTGCCCACACATTCGACTTGCAAAGGTTTCTTCAAACACAGGAGAAAATAGGAAAAACACTTGATGCAGGATTTCCTTTCAATAGAAATATATGAGCTGTCTTCTCACAGGTAAAGCAGCAACTGGCTTTTTTAACAGTTCAAATTGAAACATTTTTTTTTGCAGAGATCAGCCTCTTGACAACCATAAATCTTGGCTTATCACTTCTTTGTAAACATCTCTCCAAGACAAAAACAACCCCTGCAGTGTTTGCAAATAGGTGCCTTCCAGTAACTGTTTACAGGTCAAACTCAGTCCAAACCTTCTGCTAACCTTCCTTTTAAAAAAAAAAACCCAAAATTCCTTTTCATTTTTTAAAAGACAAATTCTCAAAATTTAACAAAAAATGGAAACCCTTGAAACACAATCAAGAAAAATTTGTGGGGTTATGGGGAAAGAACAAGGGAGTGGGACTGATTGGACAGTTGCTTCAAAGAGCTAGCACAGGCACAGTGGGCTCAATGGCCTCCTTCTGTGCTGTAAGATTCTGTGGCGTCATATTGTGTGATATTGGTCACTTGACTACAAAATGACGAGTTCTATATTTTTTTTTACAGGGGATTCCTGTTCCAGCCTAACAAACCATTAAATATTCAAATGTCACCTTCCCTGTAAGCTGCAATGCTTAAAATTAGACCGTATCCGATAGAACAGATCCTTTGTTCAAAATTCTGAGGGATACTAAGAGCTTGTGTTGCACACAGTTGACTAATGTTCCTTATGTATTTGGAGTCTGTGTTAAAACATTTTAGCCACTTAGAATATGTTGATGGGGTTAGATAAAGAAGAGTAGGAGGAAGCTTAGTGTGGCGGATGTAGCTTTACAGTCCAATACTTAATTGCTACCACCTTTTGTGAACAGTATCGGATTTGAAGTTTAAGATTCCAATTTGTATTTTCAGGCATCGAATTCCAAAGGAGCAATGGTGGTTAAAGCTCCGCTCACTGATGAAGATTCTAGCCAAATATAAGATCAGCTTTGACATGTCTGATGCTGGCCAAATGGAGCATGTCGACCGACACCATATGCAAAACTTTCCCAACAGCGTTGCTATGTAGGCCCGATAAAACCCAAAATGTATGCATCTGGCTCAAGTTGCGTGAGAGCAGCAGTGTTTATATTGTCCAGCAGAGGATAAAGTTAACTTCCAGTTTGTTCTGTAATGGTTAAGTGTGTTGTACCATCATTTAATGTGGAAATAAAAGCAGGCATCCTGTAACCTTTCCTACACATCTGCTCTAGCTATTTCCAGCTACTAGTACAAAGTGGAACAGTTGGTTTGTCACTATTTTGTTAGTCCATAAAAAATAAATAATCATGCTTGCATGGAGAAAAGAAAACACACAGCATAATATATTGCTTTTCATTGCACAGCATTTCTATAATATATTTATTGTGTGGATCATGTGTAGAAGAGATAGTATAATTTTGTGAAAAATCTGAAGATATATTTATGTGACCAACACAATAAACGTGTTGTAGCGAAGTGAATATATTGTTTATTTTCCCTCCAGCGTTAAATAAAATTGCTGCGGCTGGTTCTACAGACTTGTATCTGCTGACTTTGTCTATACACATATGCACAAGGTAACACACACTACTAATGTAAGACTGTACAGAATAGCTTAGAGGGTTAAATTGTGAGGACAGGTTGCAAAACTTGGCTTGTATTCCCTCGAGCGTATAAGATGTATGGGTGATCTGATCGAGGTATTTAAACAGTTAAAAGGATTTGACAAGGTCAATATAGAGAAACTATTTCCTCTGATGGGGGAAATCAAGAACAAAGGGGCAATCAGGGCTGAACCAGCATGAAAGATTGTGGAACTGTAAACACAAGTACTGCCCCAAGCCACTTAGCTTTGTGTTTTCCATGATCTTTTACACGGGTTTATGATTCAATTCACTTGGTTCGGGCCCTGTCCCTAAACCAGTCATGCCCACATGTCGAAAATTCAAGTTTCTGCTGCTTGCACTGGCTAGGGAAGGCCCTTCAAATTGTGCCCATTTTCTTAGGCACACAAACACTCTTAGGCAAATTCAAAAGATTTCATATCAAAAAAAACTTAATTTACTATGAAATTGACTGGTCTACTGTTAAGTTTCGTTGGCGTATAGTTTTTGGAAAGTTATTTTCAGTGAGGTTACTCAGTGGCGGACTGGACACAGTCATTAAAAATGTTTATTTTTTTGTGAAACCCACTTGCACCAGATTACCACTCTTAAATACTTCAAGGATTGTTTTTAATTGAGAAAAGGAAGCAATTACATTCTGTTGCACTGGTTCATTGAAGATTTTACATTTTTGATTATGCAAATCAATTTTATCAAACTTGAACTGTAAGCCAACCCGCACAACTTTGGGTACAATTTCCTGATTGCGCTCAAAGTGGAAACTCTACCCTTAATGTCCACATTTTACAGTATTTTTCAATGTAGCCCAAGATGGTATATTTGGAATTACTGAAATAATTTATTGTATTGCCATTTTGGAACTAACTCTTGCAAGGTTAAGTTCCTGTAGTAATGTAAAATCAGTCATCAAGATCTAAATAACAGACTGAAATTTCCAGAAATACTAGTTTTTTAGCTGCCTTGACGTTATGTTGCTCATACAGTGTTAATACCTTCAACCCACATTGCTTTGAAAAGATTTAAGCTCCTAATCAGGTACAATAGCCAGTTGAGGGCTACTGCAATCAATTGAACAATTATGTTGGTATCTAAAAGGCACAACCTAGAGGATAATCATAGAAAGTTTATGGCACAGAAAGAGACCATTTGGTCTGTGTGGCTGAAAAACTATCCACCTATTCTAATCCTACCTTCCAGCATTTGGTCCGTAGCCCTGCAGATTACAGCGCTTGAGGTGCAAATCCAGACTCCTTTTGAATGAGTTGAGTATTTCTGCCTCAACTACCCTTTGAGGCAGTGAGTTCTGAACCATCACCAACCTCTGGGTGAAAATGCTTTTCCTCATCTCCCCTCTAATTTTTCTACCAATCATTTTAAATCTATGCCCCCGAGTCACTGAGCGCTCTGCTAAGGTGAATAGACCCTTCAACTCCACTCTATCCAGGACCCTCAAAATTTTGTACATTTCAATCAGAAATCAGCCTTCTCTGTTCCAAGGAGAACAACCCCAGCCTATCCAATCTTTCCTCAGAGCTGCAATTTTCCCAGTCCTGGCAACATCCTTGTAAATCTCCTCTGTACCCTCTCTAGTGCAATTACATCCTTTCTGTAATGAGGTGACCAGAAGTGCACACAATACTCAAGTTGTGGCCTAACCAATGATTTATACAGTTCCAGCATAACCTCCCTGCTCTTATATTCTATACCTTGGCTAATAAAGGATTCCATATGCTTTCTTAACCACCTTATTGACCTGTCCTGCTACCTTTAGGGATCTGTGGACATTCACTCCAAGGACCTTCACTTCCTCTACACTTCTCTGTATTTTCCCATTTAATCATGTATTCCATTGCCTTGTTTGACCTCCCCAAATGCATTACCTCACACTTCTCCAGCTTGAATTCCATTTGCCACTTTTCTGCTCATGTGACCAGACCATCAATATCTTACTGCAGCCTACAGCTATCCACCACATGGCCAATTTTCGTGTCGTCCGCAAACTTCTTGATCATGCCCTCTACATTTATGTCCAAATCGTTAATATATACCACAAAGAGCAGGGGGCCCAGTATTGAACCCTGCAGAACGCCACTGGAAACAGCCCTCCAGTTGCTAAAACAGCTGTCAACGATTACCCTTCGTTTCCTGCCACTGAGCCAATTTTGTATCCACCTTAATAAAAGCAAAATACTGCAGATGCTGGAAATACTCAGCAGGTCTGGCGATATCAGTGGAGAGAGAAGCAGAGTTAACGTTTCAGGTCAGTGACCCTTCAGAACTGACAAATATTAGAAATATAAAAGGTTTTAAGCAGGTAAAGCTGGGAGGTGGGGCAAGAGATAACAAAAGAGGTGTTGATAGGACAAGGTCACAGAGAATAACCAACCAGAAGGTCATGGAATAAAGGCAAACAATATGTTAATGGTGTGCTGAAAGACAAAGCATTAGTACAGAGAGGGTGTGAATTGATTGCAAAGCACAAAGCATTCCAAGCACAAACATTAAATTAAAAAAAAACAGGAACAGTGGGTAGGCACAGTAGAAACAAACTAACCAAAATAAAAAAACTAAAATATAACCAAACAAACAAGAAAAAAGAAAAAAAAAATAACTTGGGTGATCGCATTGCAGAACACCTCCGCTCAGTCCGTAAGCATAACCCGAGCTTCCGGTTGCCTGCCTTTGTACTTGTTTAAAATCTCTTACAACAGAATTGGAAAAAGGTAAGGGATGTAAGGTAATTGACCTGAAATATGAAGTCTTTCGCTCTCCACAGATAATGCCAGACCTGCTGAGCATTTCCAGCATCTTCTATCATTTCAGATTTTCAGCATCTGCAGTATTTTGCCTTTGTACTGGGCTTAGGTGGTCATCAGGTTATAGCACAAGTCTAATAGGCACAATGGGATCAATTTACCTTTGATCCATGAAGAATGTCGACAAAGGTTAAGCTTCCACATAATGGTATGAAAAAACCATTACAACACTTCCAGACAAATTAGACTACTGAATACATGAGTGAAACATTGTTCAGCAGCTTTTATTCTTACACCCCATCATGTAAAAGGTTTAATTTGGATCAGTAAAAATACAAAGGTTCTAAAATACAAGTTTCAGCAATCACCAATTTGAATGTCTCAAGCAGATCAGCTGTCTCAATCTCACTAGAAACAATGCTTTGTACAAAATGTTCCAGTGAATACCAGATGTCAAATTGTATTTAAATAGATTCAAGTTTTGGGGGCTTTCTCCACATCTCTTCTTGCAAAGGAGATGGTACAGAATTAACTTTTCACGTCGTAATTGCGGAGAAAACACATTCGGCATGATTATTCCTTCAAAATTACATGTAAATACTATGCTCCTTATATTTCTTCAAGCGCTACAAACTTTGCTTGTAAACACCCTCTTTCATCTAGCATGGGACACATACGGAATCCATATTTATTCTGGTACAGTACAATTGAGGTAACAAGGATTTTCTACTCATTGTTTCATTCACAAAAGCACTGAGCAGATTTTAGATCATGGAATACTGCTGTTACCACCTTCACCTCCTGCAGAGAGAGCATCATCACATGGAGACACTAACATTTCGGTTGAATCCATCCTGATTCTGTTTTCTGCATTATTTCAGGAGAATGAGGGGTTAACATCCCTTAGCAATAGCTCTCCCTTTAGAGTATTATCTCTGTACCCAAGTTGGATCTCGGGCAATAGATTCATTTTCAGGTCCTAAAATTGCAGCTCCCCATGTGCTGTGTCCTGTTGTTAAATACCTAACATATTGAAAAAAAAACAAATATTGAAAATAGAAACATTAACTTTAATTAAAGTTACCTCTATTAACTGGAGTGTGAAAAAAAGTTTTATTTAACTTAAACATCAGAGCACATGAATGTTACCACAGTCACATGGTAGTACAGAACTTGAGTATTGCTAAGAGACCTGCTGTTGAAGCTTTTTGTCTTGCACTCATCAGGACAGACCTAAGAATGTCAAATCTCAAAGCGAACAACAATTTATACTGTATGAGAAAAGGGATGCTGTTACTACAATTCTGGGCACTGACTCCCTCATTCTCGAGACTGTTTAACCTCCAGATAAAAACAGAAATACTGTTTCAACCCTGGCCTGCCCCTTTAAGAATTCACTATGTGGCTGTTTTGAACAAGTGGGACTTCCCTCTCTTCATCTTAGGTGACTGCATTGTGGACTGCATGTTCAATTCTTTTCAGTAAAAGAGACAACAGGAAAACCCAAGTGGCAACAAAGAGAATTACCACACCAGAATTTAAATTGGACAACATTAGGCAGCAGCAGGGCAATAAGAGAACTGAGAAGCAGTCTCGTTAAAAGTTTTGTATAGAGAGACTGAATTATGTTTGGCAGAATGAGGATGATCATGTTGAGAGCAGGTAGTCAAAAAGGTCTTGCTCACTTATTTAATTTCTCACACATACAGGATTATCCTGAACTATGCAGAACAGGAAATGGGACCCCAATCATTGTTAGCTTGGAACCACAGTGCTCACTGTCCTGAAGAATAATAAAACTTAGTGGAGGGATGCAAGTTACTGCAAGGATTTTGGTCATAGCAGTTAGAATTCAGGTTAAAGTAAAATGAGAAGAAACAACATGACCAATGGAAAGACAGGGTGATCAGAAACTTTGATTGTATAGCGTTTTCATTACAGTTATAGTATTCTTCCTGCATTCAAGTGTTTCAGTATCAGATGAAAACTAGAAATCTAAAAAAACATTCCCATAGAAACTTGTGTGGAAGATTGGAAATGTAAATTATTGTTTGCCGTTGAATCTAATTGGGGAATCACCGTGGTTAGTATACATCAGGGTCACTGTGGTGGACAGTATGGCAAATCATTCTTAAGTTGGTCCAAACACAGTTCTGCTCTTGCATCTATTATAAACTTTCCAGTCTCCTGTTTCCCATCAGTGTGCAGATGTGATGGTGCATACAATAATCAGCATGGATTAAAATTATACCCTGTCTTCTACAGAGCAGGACTAACTAATGGGGCATTCCATAATTTGTCATAGATTTTCCTCTCTTGCTCCCCCCGGATTTTTTTTGGTTGAACAGTTAGGTGATCCACCTGTACAATAACCCATGAACGACAGACCAAGGCAACTGAACCCAACCTGGATCTTCTAGCAGCGTGAGGATTTAAAAGGTAAAGTTGCTGGTTGATGACCTTTCATCAGAACTGGAAAAAAGTTAGAGATGCAACAGATTTTAAGCATGTGCAGAGGCAGGGAATAGTGGAAGGGGAGAAAAGGACAGAAGGGAAGGTCTGTGAAAGGATGGGAGGCAGAAGAGATTAAATCATAGAAAGTTTAAGGCACAGAAAGAGGCCACTTGGCCCATCGTATCTGTGCCAGCCAAAAAACGATCCACCTATTCTAATCCCACCTTCCAGCATTTGGTCCATAGCCCTGCAGATTATAGCACCTGAGGTGCATATCCAGACTCCTTTTGAATGAGTTGAGGTTTTCTGCATCAACGCCTCCTTCAGACAGTGTGTTCCAGACTTTAAATCTATGCTCCCTAGTCACTGACGTCTCTGCTAAGGTGAATAGGTTCTTCACCGCCACTCCATCCAGGACCCTTAAAATCTTGTACATTTCAATCAGATCTCCCCTCAGCCTTCTCTGTTCCAAGGAGAACCCCAGCCTATCCAATCTTTCCTCAAACTGTATTTTTCCAGTCCTGGCAACATCCTCGTAAATTTCCTCTGTACCCTCTCTAGATCAATTACATCTTTTCTGTAATGAGGCAACCAGAACTGCACACAGTACTCACGTTGTGGCCTAACCAATGAGTTATACAGTTCCACAATAACCTCCCTGCTCTTATATTCTATACCTTGGCTAATAAAGGAAAGGATTCCATATGCCTTTTTAACCACCTTATCGACCTCTCCTGCTACCTTCAGGGATCTGTGGATATTCATTCCAAGGTCCCTCACTTCCTCTACACTTCTCAGTATTTTCCCATTAATCGTGTATTCCTTTGCCTTGTTTGACCTCCCAAAATGCATCACCTCACACTTCTCCAGATTGAATTACATTTGCCACTTTTCTGCTCACATGACCAGACCATCACTATCTCCTTGCAGCCTACAGCTATACTCCTTGCTATCTATCGTACAGCCAATCTTTGGGTCGTCTGCAAACTTCTTGTTCATGTCCCCTACATTTACATCCAAATCGTTAATATATACCACAAAGAGCAGACACCCAGCAAAATGCCACTGGAAACAGCCCTCCGAATGCAAAAACACCCATCAACAACTACCCTTAGTTTCCTGCCACTGAGCCAATTTTGTATCCACCTTGCTGCATTTCCCTGCATCCCATGGGATTTTATCTTTTTAACCAGCCTGCCATGTGGGACCTTGTCAATAGCCTTCCTAAAATCCATGTAGACCACATCTACTGCACTATCCTCATCTATCTTGTTATTTCTTCAAAAGATTTGATCAAGTTGGTCAAACAAGATCTTCCCTTGATTAACCTGTACCTTCCTAAGTGTCAGTTTATCCTGTCTCTCACAATAGATTCCAATGATTTGTCCACTACAGAGGTTAGACTAACTGGCCTGTTCCACAATAACCTCCCTGCTCTTATATTCTATACCTTGGCTAATAAAGGATAAGCTCCTTGACATCCATGGGGCTCTAGATTTGGC
Organism: Heterodontus francisci; assembly: GCF_036365525.1. Lineage (NCBI taxonomy): Eukaryota > Metazoa > Chordata > Chondrichthyes > Heterodontiformes > Heterodontidae > Heterodontus > Heterodontus francisci. The sequence continues at coordinate 187,977,888 of NC_090372.1, read as the reverse complement.
CATCACACCCTTTTCTTTGTGGGAACATGTTCATTCTGGAATCTCTAATTTGAATGCCTCCCACTGCTCTGAAACTGATTTACCTTCAAGTAGTTGTTTCCAGTCCACTTTCGCTAAATCACACCTGAGTTTAGTAAAATTGGCCTTTCCCCAATTGAGAACTCTAACTCTTGTTCTATCGCTGTCCTTTTCCATAATTATCTTAAAACTGACTGAATTATGATCACAACCACCAAAATGCTCTCCCACTGCCACCCTCTCTACCCGCCCATCTTCATTTCCTAAAACTAAGTCTAACACTGTGCCCTCTCTTGTTCAACTTGCTACTTACTGGCCAAAAAAGTGCTCCTAAATGCACTTCAAGAATTCTGCTCCCTCAATTCCTTTCACACTAAAACTATCCCAGTTAATATTGGGGTAGTTTAAATCTCCTACTATTACTGCCCTATTATTCTTGCACTTCTCAGAGATTTGCCTACATATCTATTCTTCTATCGCCCTCTGACTGTTTGGGGGTCTATAGGACACTCCTAGCAGTGTGATTGCACCTTTTTTGTTCTGTAGCTCATTCTATATGGCCTCATTTGATGAGCCTTCCAACATATCATCCCTCCCCATCGCTGTAATAGTTTACTTGACCAAAATTGCCACTCCCCCTCCTTATCGCATCTGAAAACCCTGTAACCAGGAACATTGCGCTGCCATTCCTGTCCCTCCTTAAGTCATGTTTCTATAAAGTAGCTATGATATCATACTGCCACATGTCTATCTGTGTCCTCAGCTCATCTGCTTTATTTGCTATACTCCTTGCATTGAAATAGATACCCTTGAGCAATACCAAACTCTTTTTTTATTTTCTAACCTTTCTTTTCTCTTTCTTCCAGATTCATCCATAAATTTTCTGCCTTCCATTTTCATTCCTGATTTTGTCTCAACTGAGTCCACCTTCAGGCCCTCATCCCCCTGCCAAAGTAATTTAAACCCTTCCCAACAGCACCAGCAAAATCAGAAAAGGGATGGTAATGGGACTAAAAGAAACAAAGGATGGTGTCAAGGAGCTGTAAACGCAGAAAGCAGAATCATTACCAATAGCTGCTGTCAGAAAGAAAGCAGTTATCTGAAATTGTTGAACTCAATGTTTTTAACTGGAAGACGAGGTGCTGTTCATGTTTACATTGAGCTTCTTTGGAACAGTGTAGAAGGCTAAGGACAAAGAGATTAGAGTGGATGTGAGGTGGAGAATTAAAATGACAGGCAGCAGGAAGCTCAGGATTACGCTTGTGAATAGAAGTGCTTTGCACATACTTCTTTCAACTTGGTATACTGTATTCAATGCACATGATGCAGTTTCTCCTCGAGACGGGGGGGGAAAAAATGTAGATTAGGTGATCGCTTTGCAGAACGCCTCCGTTCAGTCTGCAAGCACGACCCTGAACTTTCAGTCACCTGCTATTCTAATTCTCTGCCACAATCTGACCTTGGCCTCATGTTCCCTTCTCTCTCCTTCTCTTAGGCAGTCCCTCAGGAACGAGGATGACTTTCTTCCTCTCCAGGGTTGTGGTTCCTTAGGAGACTGAATAGTCCAATTCTGGATCCGCACATTCAGCCACAGATGGGGTAGATGGTGTTTGGTGAGGCGAGTGAATGGGATACTTGAAATTCTGAACGCACTTGGTCACTGCCTGGGCAAGTCGACATTGTTCAAACTGGCTGGCACCTTCACGGGTGCTTCTTCTCTATTTTGGGCTGTCTTGGACAAGAGATTCCCACCAATCAGTGGAGATGTCACATTTTTTCAGGGAGGCTCTGAGGACATCCTTGTAGCATTTCCTCTGCCCTCCTGGAAGCCTCTTGCCGTGACGGAGCTCGGAGTAGAAAGTTCATGTTGGGAGTTTTGTGTCAGGCATGCAGACAATGTGGCCCGTTCAAATTAACTGACTAGCCACGACCAGTGTCTCGATACTGGGGATGTTGGCCTGAGAAAGATCACTGATATTGGAGTGCCTGTCCTGCCACTGAATTTGCAGGATCTTGCCGAGGAACTACTGGTGATATCTCTCCACGGCTTTGAGATTTCTGCAGTACAGTGTCCATGTTTCTGATGCATACAGGAGAGCAGGTAATACTGCACCCTGTAGACCATGAACTTGGCACCAGATTTGAGGTCTTTGCCATCAAACATTCTTTTCCTCAGACAACCAAAGACTGCGCTAGCACAGTGGAGGCGATGCTGAGTTTCATCATTGATGTCTGCCTTTACTGAGGAGGCTCCCAAAGTACGGGAAGTGATCCACACCATCCAGTGATTTGCTGTGGATCTTGATAGTTGGGGGGGCAGTGTTGCATTGTGAGAGCAGGCTGGTAGAGGACCTTTTGTCTTCCGCATGTTTAGCTTAAGGTCCATTCTTTCACATGCCTCTGTCTGTGAATGCTTCGACGAGAGTTTGGAACTCGACCTCTGAGCGTGCGCATACACAAAAGTAGTCAGCATACTGCAGCTTGGTGACAGACGATGGAGTGGCCATGGTTCTGGACTGGAGGCAACATAAGTTAAATAGTATCCCGCTCATCCTATAGAGTAGATCTACTCTCGCAAGGAGCTTCAAGGAGATGGAGTGGAGTGTTGCAGCGAAGAAGATGGAAAAGAGTGTTGGTGCAATGACACAGCCTTGCTTGACGCCTGTTTGCACTCGGATTGGATCAGTGGCAGATCTGTTAGCAAGGATTACAGTTTGCATGTCGATGTGCAGTAGGCAGAAGATGGTGACGAATTTCTCCGGGCAGCCAAATTTGAGGAGGATATTCCATAATCCCTCCCGGTTGATGAGAGTCAAATCATGTTCCTCATTCATTGGAACAGCATCTCATCTTTCAATAAAGCACTTAACAGTCTTCCAGACAACACGGAGTTCAACAATTTCTCATCATAAGCACTTCGCCCTTTTTCTTTCCTACTGGAGCCATTGGTAACGATATTATTCACATTTACACCTCCTCTAGACGATCTTTTGTTTCTTTACTTGTTCCATTACCATCTCCTTCTTCCTTGCACCATTAATCCTTATGTCATTTAATCTGTCCTGCCTTTAACCCCATCACAGACCTTCCTTCCCTTCTGTTCTTTCATCGTGTCAGTCATTCCGACACAGGAGGTGGTCATTTGGCCCATTGAGTTCATGCCAGCTCTCTGTAGAGCAATCCAGTCATTTCCATTCCCCCGCTTTATCCCTATAGCCCTGCAGGTTTATTTCCCTCAAATGCTCATCCAATTTCCTTTTGAAATCATTTGTCTCCGCTTTCACCACCTGCATAGGCAGCAGGTTCCAAGTCATTACCACTCGTTGCATAAAAAAGTTCTTCCTCACATTCCCCCGGCATCTCTTACCCAAAACCTTAAATCTGTGTCCCCTTGTCCTATCAGCTAATAGGAACAGCTTTTCTTTGCCTACCATATATAAACCTGTCATAATCTTGTATATCTCTCAGATTGCCCTTCAATTTCCTTTGCTACAAGAACAACCCCAGCTTCTCCAACCTAACCCTGTAACTAAAATCATTCATCCCTGGAAACATTCTGGTAAATCTTCTCTGCATCCTCTTAAGGAACCTCACATCCTTCCTGAAGTGTGATCAAAACTGGACGCAATACTCTAGTTGTGGCCTGACCAGAGCTTTATAAAGGTTCAGCATTAACTTGTACTCAATATCACCATTTATGAAGATGAAGATCTCATATGCTTTGCTAACCACTCTCTCAATATGTCCTGCTACCTTCAAACATCTATGCAAATGAACTCCCAGGTCCTTCTGTCTATGTACACTCTTTAATACTGTCCCATTTAGTTTATATTGCCTCTCCCTAACTGTTCTGCCAAAATTCATCACCTCACACTTCTCTATTAAATTCCATCTCATTCTGCTAGCCCAGTAATGTCCTGTTGTAGTTGATTTGTATCATCCTCGCTTTCTGCCACAACTCCAAATATCAGCAAATTTTGAAATGTTACTCTGTATTCCAACATCCAGTCATTTACATATATCAATAAAGGCAGTGGATCCAGCACTACTCCTTGGGGAACACCAGTGTCCACCATCCTCCAGTCTGGAAAACAACCATTTACCACAGCTCTCCCTTTTCTGTCCTTAAGCTATTTTTTATCCAAACTGACACTCATCTTCCTATTCCAAGAACCTCAATTTTGTTAAACAGCCTTTTATGTGGTACTGTGTCAAATGCTTTCTTAAAATCCATAAATACAACATTCATTGCTTTCTCTTCTTCAACCTTCCCTGTTACTTAATCAAAAATAAATTAAATCATTAATCAAACATAATCTGCCTTTTATAAATCTGTGCTGGCTCTTCTGAATTAACAAATTACTGTCCAAAATAAATCAAATCATTAGTCAAGCATAAGTGTCCACTGATTTTTTTTTCCCTGCTTGTTAAGAAAGTAAAAACCCATGGGATCCAGGGTAATTTGGCAAACTAGATTCAAAATTGGCTTAGTGGAAGGAGGCAGAGGGTGATGGTACAGGATTGCTTTTGTGAATGGAGGCCTGTGACCAGTGGGGTACCGCAGGGATCGGTGCTGGGACCCTTACTGTTTGCAGTGTACATTAATGATTTAGACGTGAATACAGGAGGTATGATCAGTAAGTTCGCAGATGATACAAAAATTGGTAGTGTCATAAATAGTGAGGAGGAAAGCCTTAGACTACAGGACGATATAGATGGGCTGTTAAGATGGGCGCAGCAGTGGCAAATGGAGTTTAATCCTGAGAAGTGGGAGGTGATGCACTTTAGGAGGTCTAACAAGGCAATGGAATGTACAATGGATGGAAGGACCTTAGGGAGTACAGAGGGTCAGAGAGACCTTGGGGTGCTTGTCCATAGATCACTGAAGACAGCAGCACAGGTAGATAAGGTGGTTAGGAAGGCATACGGGATACTTGCCTTTATTAGCCGAGGCATAGAATATAAGAGCAGGGAGGTTATGATGGAGCTGTATAAAATGCTGGTTAGGCCACAGTCGGAGTACTGTGCACAGTCCTGGTCACCACACTATAGGAAGGATGTGATTGTAATGGAGAGGATGCAGAGGAGATTCACCAGGATGTTGCCTGGGCTGGAGCATTTCAGTTATGAAGACAGACTGGATAGGCTGGGGTTGTTTTCCTTGGAGCGGAGAAGGTTGAGGGGGGGGACCTGATTGAGGTATTCAAAATTATGAGGGGCATTGATAGGTTAGATAGGAAGAAACTTTTTCCCTTAGCGGAGAGGTCAATAACTAGGGAGCATAGATTTAAGGTGAGGGGCAGGAAGCTCAGAGGGGAGTTGAGGAGAAATGTTTTCACCCAGAGGGTGGTTGGAATCTGGAACACGCTGCCTGAAGACGTGGTAGAGGCAGGAACACTCACGACGTTCAAGAAGTATTTAGATGAACACTTGAAACGCCGTAACATACAAGGCTATGGGCCAAGTGCGGGGAAATGGGATTAGTTAGGACAGGTGCTTGATGGTCGGCGCAGGCGCGTTGGGCCGAAGAGCCTGTTTCTGTGCTGTGAAACTCTATGACTGAGATATTATCTGACCTTGCTGAGTATTTGCAGCATTTTCTGTTTTTATTTCAGATTTCCAGCATCTATGGTATTTTGCTTTTGTATAAGCATTTAAAAGGTTTGTACTAAATTGAAAGCTAAACTCAAAAGAAACCATCAAAAGAAATCTGGACAAAATTTGCTTGAATTTTCTTTTGAAACTTACAGCTCATAGGGTGCTCAACTTTTCTGTTCTAGAAAAACAACACTTAAAATGTGGTTTTGTGTCTTTTTAGCATTCTGATATAATAGTTATTTTAAAGATACTCACTTGTTGGCTACTCCTACCAAGTCATCATGATCAACGGCAAAAAGCTGTTCCCTATTTTTCTGCTTCATTTCATCCGAGATACCATATAGAAAACGGTCCAATCCTGTTGATCAAAGCAGAACAGTCAAAAATAAACATAATTTATGTTGCCAAATGCCCTTCTTTACAGGTCTGTCACTGTGTTTGGTTGTCACATTTGTTACCCAAGTTTTTGGTAATTCTAAAATATGCCTTTTAAAATCATTCACCCAAATTTTGTAACTATTTTCTGCCATTGCTATGCACTGCAACTATCAAAAGAAGTTTGTAACAGTACTCATATTTAATTCTACAACGTACATACTGTGCAAACAAAAGCATCCTCAGAGGTTGTTAGACCTGCTGAACTATGGCAGATACATAAGGCAGGATTTTTGTTTTGGGGTCAGGACCCTGACGTCGGGATCATTTCTGAGTCCCAACCCTATCCGGTGCGGGCGTAACGTACCCAACTCAGTTTTTGTTGGACTGGCCAATTAATGGCCACAGGGCATGCCTGCTGTCCTTAAGATGTTGGAGGGCCAATAGAAGGCTGCAGCCTGCCGATGCAGGTAAGGGAGAGAGAGAGAGATGGAGCGGCCTTCTCAGCACTTTAAAAAATCTTTGACAATACAAATTCCGCCATTGCGGAACCCTTCGACAGGACGGCCTGCATTGCATGTCCGCGAAGTGGGGGGGGGAGGGGAGGTGCTTAAATAGCAAAAGAGAGCAAGCCGGCAGCTCCTGGAGGCGAGATCCCCATCTTTAAAGCCATGGGGATCCCAGCGCGGGATACTTAAGCAAAACAAAAAGGAGGATCGCTCCGTGGGTGGGTGGGGGGAGGGGGGGCATGAAAAGGCAGAGGCGAGCTTTCCCCTGTCTTATTGGTCTGGCGCCAGGAGCCCTGCCTCCTGCACAAAAATCCAGCCCTATAGGCCAGTTAGCTTAACATCTGTCATTGGGAAAATACTAGAATTCATTATTAAGGAAGTAGTAGCAGGACATTTAGAAAATCATAATGCAATCAGGCAGAGTCAACATGATTTTATCAAAGGGAAATACTGTTTGAGAAATAGTTCTTTGAGGATGTAACAAGCAGGGTAGATAAAGAGGATGTAGTATATTTGGATTTCCAAATAGCATTTGATAATGTGCCACATAGTTACTACACACGGTAAGAGCTCAAGGTGTTCGGGGTAATATATTAGCATGAATAGAGGATTGGCTAACTAACAGCAAACAGAGAGTTGGGATAAATGGCGCATTTTCAGATTGGCAAATCTTAACTAGTGGAGCGTCAGAGGGATCAATGCTGGGGCCTCAACAATTTACGATCTATATTAATGACTTGGACGAGGGGACTGAGTGTACTGTAGCTAAATTTGTGGATAATACAAAGATAAGTAAGAAAACAAGTTGTGAGGAGGACACAAAGCGTCTGCAAAGAGATATAGATAGGTTAAGCGAGTTGGCAAAAATTTGGCAGATGGAGTTTAATGTGAGAAAATATGAAGTTGTCCACTTTGGCAGGAAGAACAGAAAAGCAGATTATTATTTAAATAGAGAGAGACTGCAGAATGCTGCAATACAGCAGGTCCTGGGTACCGTTGTACATGAATCACAAAACGTCAGTATGCAGGTACAAGTAATTAGGAAGGCAAATGAAATGTTGTCCTTTATTGCAAGGCGGATGGAGTCTAAAGCAGAGAAGTCTTACCAGAACTGTACAGGACATTGATGAGACTGCACCTAGAGTACTGCATACAGTTTTAATCTCCTTACTTAAGAATATACTTGCATTGGAAACAGGTCAGAGAAGGTTCACTAGGCTGATTTCTGGGATGTAGGGGTTGTCTTATGAGGAAAGATTGAGCAGATTGAGCCTATATTCATTGGAATTTAAAAGAATGAGAGGTGATCTTATTGAAACATACAAGATTCTGAGGGGGCCTGACAGGGTAGACGCTGAGAGGATGTTTCCTCTCATATGGGAACCTAGAACGAGGGGGCAGTTTCAAATTAAGGGGTTCCCTTTTAAGGAGATGAGGAATTTTTTCTCTCAGAGGACAGTTAATCTTTGGAATTCTCTTCCCCAGAGAGCAGTGAAGGCTGGGTCATTGAATACATTCAAGGCTGTCAGATAGATTTTTGATCTACAAGGGGGTCAAGGGTTATGGGGGACAGGCAAGTGGAGTCAAGGCCACAATCAGAGCTCCGGGTTTTGGAACTTGAGTGGCAGCTGGCGACACTGCAGTGCACTCATGAGGATGAGAGCTACGTGGATAGCACATTTATAGATGTGGTCTGCCCACAGCTTAAGAGTATGCAGGGAGAGAGGGAATGGGCGACCAGACAGTCAAAATGAATGAGGTAGGTAGTGCAGGAGACCCCGAGTGTATCTCACTCTCCAACAGGTATTCAGTTCTGAATACTGAGCAAAGTCATGCTTCACCTGGAGAGTGCAGCCAGAGCCAAGTCCATGGCACCACGGGTGGCTCAGCTGCATAGGGGGGTACAGGGAAGACTGGAAGAGTCATAGCGATAGGTAATTCAATAGTCATGGGAACAGACAGGTGTTTCTGTGGCCGCAGACGTGAATCCAGGATGGTGTGTTGCCTCCCTGGTGCCAGGGTCAAGGATGGTACTGAGCGGCTGCAGACCATCCTGAAGGGAGAGGGTGAACAGCTAGCAGTTGTGGTCCTCATCAGAACCAATGACATAGGTAGAAAGTGGGATGCAGTCTTGCAGTCAGAATTTAGGGAGCTAGATAAGAAATTAGCAAGCAGGACCTCAAAAGTAGTAATCTCCGGATTACTCCCAGTGCCACACACAAGTGAGCATGGAAATAGAAGGATAAGACAGATGAATGTGTGGCTGGAAAGATGGTGCAGGTGGAAGGGCTTCAGATTCCTGGGACATTGGGACAGCTCTGGGGGAGATGGGACCTGTACAGGCCAGACAGGTTGTACCTGAACAGAGCTGGGAACGAGTTCCTTGCGGGACATTTTGCTAGTGCTGCTGGGGAGGGTTTAAACTAGGTTGGCAGGGGGATGGGGACCTGAAGGTAGACTCAACTGAGACAAAATCAGAAATTAAAATGTAAGGTGGAAAATTAATGGACGAGTCTGGAAGACAGAGGAAACGAGGGTTAGAAAATAAAATAAAGTTTGGCAGTGCTCAAGGGTATCTATTTCAATGCAAGGAGTATAGCAAATAAAACAGATGAACTGAGGGCACAGATAGACACGTGGCAGTATGATATCATAGCTATTACAGAAACATGGCTTAAGAAGGGCCAGGAATGGCAGCTCAATGTTCCTGATCACAGGGTTTTCAGATGCGATAGGGAGGGGGATAAGAAAAGAGGGGGAGTGGCAAAGGGAACTTTACAGCTGTGAGGAGGGATGATATGTTGGAAGGTTCATCAAATGAGGCCATGTGGATTGAGCTACAGAACAAAAAAGAGCAATCACACTGCTGGGAGTGTACTATAGACCCCCAAACAGTCAGAAGGAGGTAGAAGAACAGATATGTAGGCAAATCTCTGAGAAGTGCAAGAATGATAGGGTAGCAATAGTAGGGGAGAAGGGAGCAGACTTCTTGAGGTGCATTCAGGAGATATTTTTTGCCCTGTATGTAGCAAGTCCAACAAGAGAGGGCACAGTTTTAGACTTAGTTTTAGGAAATGAAGATGGGCAAGTGGAAGGAGTGGTAGTGGGACAGCAATTTGGTAGTAGTGATCATAATTCAGTTTTCACATTATTACGGAAAAGGACAGAGGTAGAACAATAGTTAGAGTTCTCAATTGGGGCAAGGCCAATTTTACTAAACTGAGGAGTGATTTAGCGAAAGCGGACTGGAAACAGCTACTTGAAGGTAACTCAGTGTCAGAACAGTGGGAGGCATTCAAAGGAGAGATTCAAGGGGTTCAGGGTAAACATGTTCCCACAAAGAAGGGTGAGGTGGCCAAATCCAGAGCCCCATGGATGTCAAGAAGCCTACAGGATAAGATAAGACAGAAAAGGCAAGCTTACGTCTGACACCAAGAACTCAATACTACAGAGAGCCGAGGGGAGTATAGGAAGTGGAGGGGAGAAATCAATAAGGAAAGCAAAGAGAGGACATGAAAGAATATTGGCAAGCAAAATCAAGGTGAACCCAAAGATATTTTATCAATACATTAAGAGTAAGAGGATAACTAAGGAGAGAGTAGGGCCCATAAAAGACCAAAAAGGATACCGATGCCTAGGGGCGAAAGATATTGGTATGGTTCTTAAGGAATACTTTGCGTCTGTTTTCACAAAAGAGGGGGACGATGCAGATATTGTAGTTGAGGAGGAAGAGTGTGAAGTATTGGACGTGATAAACATAGGGAGAGAGGAAGTATTAATGGGATTAGCATCCTTGAAAGTTGATAAATCACCAGGGCCAGATGAAAGAAGAGCAGAAATAGCAGAGGGTTTGACCATCATTTTCCAGTCCTTACTGGATTCAGGTATAGTGCCGGAGGACTGGAGAATTGCTAACGTTGTACATCTGTTTAAAAAGGGAGCAAAGGATAGACTGAATAATTACAGACCTATCAGTCTAACCTCAGTACTGGGCAAATTATTGGAATCTATTCTGAGAGACAAGATAAACTGTCACTTAGAAAGGCACAAGTTAATCAAGGATAGTCAGCATGGATTTTTTAAGAGAAGATCTTGTTTGACCAAACTTGATTGAATTTTTTTGAAGTAGTAACAAGGATGATAGATGAGGGTAGTGCAGTTGATGTGGTCTACATGGATTTTAGCAAGGCTTTTGACAAGGTACCACATGGCAGACTGGTTAAAAAAAAATCCCATGGGATCCAGGGAAATGCAGCAAGGTGGATACAAAATTGGCTCAGTGGCAGGGAACAAAGGGTAATTGTTGACGGCTGTTTTAGTGTCAGGAGGGCTGTTTCCAGTGGCGTTCCGCAGGGCTCAGTACTGAGTCCCCTGCTTTTGCTGTCATATATTAACGATTTGGATGTAAATATAGAGGGCATGATCAAGAAGTTTGCAGACGACACAAAGAATGGCCATGTGGCAGATAGCGAGGAGGATAGCTGTCGGCTACAGGAAAATAACGATGGTCTGGTCAGATGAGCAGAAAAGTGGCAAATGGAATTCAATCTGGATAAATGTGAGGTGGTGCATTTGGGGGGGTCAAACAAGGCAAAGGAATACACGATTAATAGGAAAATACTGAGAAGTCCCTGAAGGTAGCAGGACAGGTCGGTAAAGTGATTAAAACGGCGTATAGAATCCTTTCCTTTGTTAACTGAGGTATAGAATACAGGAGCAGGGAGGTTATGCTGGAACTGTATAACTCATTGGTTAGGGCACAACTTGAGAAATGTGCGCAGTTCTGGTCACCTCATTACAGAAAGGATGTAATTGCACTAGAGAGGGTACAGAGGAGATTTACGAGGATGTTGCCAGGACTGGAAAAATGCAGCTATGACAAAAGATTGGATAGGCTGAGATTGTTCTCCTTGGAACAGAGAAGGCTGTGGGGAGATCTGATACGATAGAGTGGAGGCGAAAAGTCTATTCACCTTAGCAGAGAGGTCAATGACTAGGAGGCATAGATTTAAAGTGATTGGTAGAAAAATTAGAGGGGAGATGAGAAAAAACATTTTCACCCAGAGGGTCATGGTGATCTGGAATACACTGCCTGATAGGCAGTTGAGGCAGACACCCTCAACTCATTCAAAAGGTGTCTGGATAAGCACCTCAAGTGCCGTAAGCTAGGACCAAATGCTGGAAGGTGGGATTAGAATCGGTGGATCGTTTTTCAACTGGCACAGACCATGATGTGTTCAGTGGACTCTTTCTTTGCCATAAACTTTCTATGATCTTATTAAATGGCAGAGCAGGCTCGAAGGACCAAAAGGCCTACTCCTGCTCCTATTTATGTGCTTATGTTCGCCGCTTGCGGCCGTCTCCCCCCCGCCCGCTCATCCTGGCCTTCTTAAAAATGGCTCGGATGTGGAACTGGGTCGGCAAATCAGCACACTGACTCCATTCCCGCCATTGGCAGGCTTCCAAAATTTTGCCCAATCTATTTGAGGATAAACAACAACTTATATTTATATTATGCCTTTAACATAAAAAACATATGGCACTGAGCCACAAAAGGAGATATTAGGTGAGATGACCAAAAGCTTGGTCAAAGAGATATGTTTTAAGGAGTGTTGTAAAGGAGGAAAGCAACGTGGAGAGGTGTAGGGAGGGTATTCCAGAGGTGGGGCCTAGGCAACTTAAGGCGTGGCCACCAATGGTAGAGTGATTATCAGGGATGGACGAGAGACCAGAATTAGAGGAGTACAGATAACTTGGAGGATTGTGGGGCTGTAGGAGATTACAGATAGGGAGGGGCGAGGCCATGAAGGGATCTGAAAACAGGGAAGAGAATTTTAAAATCAAGACGTTGCTTGACCGGGAGCCAATATAGCTCAACAAGCACAGGGGTATAGGGGAATGGGACTTGGTGCGAGCTTAGACATAGACAGAGTTTTGGATGACCTCAAGTTTACAGAGATTAGAATGTTGGAGACCAGCCAGGTGTCCGTTGGAATAGTCAAGTCTCGAGGTAACGAAGGCATGAAGGTTTCAGCAGCAGATGAGCCGAGACTGGGGTGACGTTATGGAGGTGGTAATAGGCAGTCTTAGTGATGGTACGAATATGAGGTTGGAAGCTCATCTCGGGGTTAAATATGATACCAAGATTGTGAACAGACTTGCTTAATCTGGCTGTTGCCAAGGAGGGGGATGGATTCAATAGCTAGGGAACAGAGTTTGGAGCAGGGACTGAAAACAAAGGCTCCTGTCTTCCCAATATTTAACTGGAGGAAATTTCTGCTCATCCAGTACTGGATGTCAGATAAGCAGTCTGACAATTTAGCAACAGTGGAGTCGTCAAGAAAAGCGACAATGAGGTAGAGCTGAGTGTTGTCAGCATGTACGTGAAAACGGATGCTGTGCTTTCGGAGGGGGCTGAGGGGGCAGCATGTAGATGAGAAATAGGAGAGGGCCAAGGATAGATCCTTGGGGGGCACCAGAGGTAATGGTGCAAGAGCAGGAAGAGAAGCCATTGCAAGTGATTCTTTGGCTATGATTACGTAAATGGGCGGCACAGTGGCGCAGTGGTTAGCACCGCAGCCTCACAGCTCCAGCGACCCGGGTTCAATTCTGGGTACTGCCTGTGTGGAGTTTGCAAGTTCTCCCTGTGTCTGCGTGGGTTTCCTCCGGGTGCTCCGGTTTCCTCCCACATGCCAAAGACTTGCAGGTTGATAGGTAAATTGGCCATTACAAATTGCCCCTAGTATAGGTAGGTGGTAGGGAAATATAGGGACAGGTGAGGATGTGGTAGGAATATGGAATTAGTGTAGGATTAGTATAAATGGGTGGTTGATGGTCAACACAGACTCGGTGGGCCGAAGGGCCTGTTTAAATGCTGTATCTGTAAACTAAACTAAACAGCTAAGAATGGAACCAAATGAGAGCAGTCCCACCCAGTTGGACGACAGTGGAGAAGCATTAGAGGAGGATGATGCGGTCAACCGCGTCAAAGGCTGTAGACAGGTTGAGTAGGACGAGGAGGTATAGTTTACCTTTGTCAGAGTCAGGCAGTATGTCATTTGTCATCGAGTCGTACTGCATAGAAACAGGCCCTTCGGCCCATTGCGCCCATCTATACTAACCCCACCTGCCTGCATTAATTAAATCCCTCTAAGACTTGCTCGTTCAAGTACCTGTCCAGATGCCTCTTAAATGTCGCTACTGTTCCTGCCTCCACCACCTCCTCAGGCAGCTCATTCCAGATACCCACTATTCTTTGTGTGAAAAATTTACCCCTTTGATCCCCTTTAAACCTCCTCCCTCTCACCTTAAATCTATGCCCTATCGTTTTAGTTACTCCTACCATGGGAAACAGACTTTGGCTACCTACCCTATCTATGCCGCTCATAATTTTTTATACCTCTATCATGTCCCCTCTCAGCCTCCTTCGCTCTAGGGAAAACAGACCCAGCCTATCCAATCTCGCTTTATAACTCAAGCCCTCCAAACCAGACAACATCCTTTGAATCTTTTCTGCACCCTCTCTAGCTTAATCACATCTTTCCTGTAGTGCGGCGACCAGAACTGCACACTGTACTCCAAATGCGGTCTAACCAACGTTACGGAGAACTGTAACATGACGTCCCAACTCCTGTACTCAATGTCCCGGCCGATGAAGGCAAGCATGCCATATGCCTTCTCGCCACCCTGTCTACTTGTGTTGCCACTTGCAGGGAACTATGTACTTGCACCCCAAGGTCTCTGCTCAACAACACTCCCCAGGGCCCTGCCATTCACTGTATATGTCCTGCCCTGGTTTAACTTCCCAAAATGCATCACTTTACACTTGTCTGCGTTAAATTCCATTTGCCAATCCCTTGCCCACTTTCCCAGTTGATCTATATCCTGTTGTAACCTTAGACAACCTTCTTCACTGTCCAATATACCACCAATTTTGGTGTCATCTGCAAACTTACTAATCATGCCCCCTACATTCACATCCAAGTCATTAATATATATGACAAACAACAGAGGGCCCAGCACCGATCCCTACGGTACACCACTGGTCACCGGCCTCCAATCTGAAAAACAACCCTCCACTACTACCCTCTGCCTCCCATCACCAAGCCAATTTTGTATCCAATTTGCGAGCTCACCCTGGATCCCATGTGTTCGAACCTTCTGGACCAGCCTATCATGCGGGACCTTGTCAAAGGCCTTGCTAAAGTCCATGTAGACAACGTCCATCGCCCTGCCCTCGTCAATCCTCTTGGTCACCTCCTCGAAAAACTCAATCAAATTCGTGACATGATTTCCCACGCACAAAGCCATGACGGCTATCCCTAATCAGACCTTGCCTTTCCAAATGCATAAAATCCTGTCTCTCAGAATCCCTTCCAAAAACTTTCCCACCACTGATGTAAGGCTCACCGGCCTGTAGTTCCCTTGCTTATCCCTGCTGCCCTCCTTCAATAATGGCAGAACATTAGCTATCCTTCAGTCTTCCGGTACCACACCCGTGGCTAACGATGATACAAAAATCTCTGCCAGGTCCCCAGCAATCTCCTCCCTTGCTTCCCATAGCATCCTAGGATACACCTGGTCAGGCCCTGGGGATTTATTTGTGACTGATATGAGCTGTTTCGGTGCTGTGGCAACCTAATTGGAGGAATTTAAACATGGAATTCCAGGAAAGATGGGAACGGATTATGGAGGTGACAACACGTTCAAGGCTTGTGTAGAGGAAAGCAAAGTTGGAGATGGGATGGTCTTTTGCAAGGGCAACGATGGTTTTTTTTGAGGAAAGGCATGATGACGGCAGATTTGAAGGATAGGGGGACAACACCTGAACAGAGAGAACTATTTACAATATTGGGACCAGGAGGGGAAGTTGGGTGGTCAGCAGTTTAGTGGGAATAGGATTGAGGAAACAGGAGGTGGGTCTCCTGGATAAGATGAACTCGGGGAGGCCATGATGGGAGATAGGAGAGAAACTGAGAAAGATGTGAGTTCAGGGCTAGGGCAGGGGGGAGCATTAGAGGAAGCTTGGCCAGGTGGACTGCAAGAAGGGAGGGACATGACAGAGGCAGCTGATCAAATGGTCTCGATCTTCAGGGTAAGAAAGTCCAAGAGCTCAATGCACTTGCAGTTGGAGGTGAGGATGAAGGGGACAGGGGAAAGGGGTTTAAGATGACTGCTTGCAGTAGAGAAAAGTAGCTGGGGGTTATCATTGCATTCCTGTAATAGTGAGCAATTTTAGCAAACGACAGCAGGGCACGATAGTGTTTTAAGTGGTCCAGCCAGATCTGGTGGTGGAAGGCTGAACAAGTTGTCCGCCATAACCTTTCACGTCTGCATCCCTTGGACTTAAGGATGCGGAGATGAAAACCATACTCAGGGGAACGACCAGGGTATTGAGACACGGATCCTTCTAATTGGGTATTAGGGCATCAAAGGTGGAGGTGAGGATATGGTTAAGCAGATCAGTAGCTGCAGAAATGTTGTGGCAAATGGAGGGAGGGCCAAAGGCGAGATAGTTGAGATTTTGAAAGTGCAGTTGTAAGTGAATTGGGGATAGTTTTTTCCAGGAACGAATACAGAATGAAGTAAGGCTAGTGCGTGAAAGGAGGATGTGGGTGGAGAGTGATACAAGGAAGTAATCGGAGACAGCCTTATCTGTGATTGATCGATGGGACTAGCAAGACCATGTAAGATGGCAAGGTTGAAGGGGTGGCCGTGAATACAGGTTGGGGAGTTTACATGCAGGGAGAGATCTGAGGATAAAAGGGGAGTGAACTCAGAAGAGAACATGATGTGTTGAGTTGGGGATTGATATCACCAAGGATGAGAAATTGCTCAATGCAGAGGCTAAGGGATGAAAGCAGTGACGATATCTCGGTGATAAAACTTTTACCGAACCTGGGAGGACGGTAGAGAACGATGATTTTGAAAGAGAGGGGAGAGGGGTGCAACAAGGTGAATTGCTCAAAGGAGGAGAAAGTGCCAGAGGAGTAGGGGGTCAGGCCAAGGTGTGATCTGGTGATATGCGCCACACCACTGCTATGGTCTTGGCGGGGAAGTGGCGAAAGATGTAGCCAGGCAGAGAGGGTTCATTGAGTAGCAAGGTGTCATCACTCCTCAGCCAGGTTTCCATTAAGGCTATGATGTCGATAATGTCTTTTTTAAACAAAAAACTTTTTTTTTAAATCAAAGATTTTATTATAAGCACAGACCAGCAAATGTGCTAGAATCAGTTCTTAATCAACTTTCACTAATGCATTCCTGTCCATTGGCAGCCTTTAAAAATTCTCCAAGTTCAAAATGTCACATCTTTCTGCCTTTAGAAAACTACCATTATACAATAATGTGATCACTGTTTGTTTTCCCTCCACAGACACAAATATCTGCAACTTATAACATTCAAGGAAACACATCATCTTTACCTTTGTCTGATGGGGCTACAGGAGCATCCACAGCTGAAAATACAGACAGTTTAGCTTCATCAATATCTTCTTGTGTAAATTTTCCTGCTTTGGCCCAATCCACACTCCTTCGGAATGCAGATATTGTGTCGAGAGAATTTGGATCTCTAGAAAATTTCATTCAGGAGAAATAATCCCATATATTCATTATGTATTTTACAATTGCGTCTATTTCTCATTATAGTTTATATCCTTTAACTGATCAACATTTGTTCACTGATGAAAACTAAATGCATCTCAGACAATTTGTAGTTCCATATGTTTCTATACAAGAAGGTTGGATAGTCATGGCATTTGAAGACTGAAATAAAGTTTTATAACAGAAAATAATCTAACCTGCCTCTCTAAATTGCATTTCATAGCAAGAATATTTACTCAGTCATTTTGTACTCAATTAGCTAATTTAACAGTTTTAGATCAACATACATAAAAAAATTACCTTTTCAGATTCAAAATAGCTTTGATCCTATACAATTAAATCTTATCTGCTGCTGGGACATTTCTAGCTCCCTAGGCCAGCCACATTTTTTCTGCAACTTTCAGCTCACACTGTGGCTCCGAGACAAACAATCAGAATGACTTTTCATCAGAACCATCGACCTGAAATGTTAATTCCGTTTCTCTCTTCACAGATGCTGCTAGACCTGATTATTTCCAGCACTTTGTTTTTATTTCGGATTTCCAACATCCACAGTATTTTGCTTTTATAATAACGTTACTCATTTATTATGACTAGTTTCATTGCTATATAATCCTACAATACCAACAGAAAATAAATTAATCAGAATTTTACCACTGCTTTCACTTATGTTTACACTGTTTTCTAACATTAGTTTCTTTACAGTATAACCTACATTTATACAATCTAATATACAAGGGCCATTTTCCTACTGTACCTTTGTGGCAGGGAGCCTTGACCACCAGCCCCACACCCCCCAGCCACTCAGGGTTGGCAACTGTGGGTGCACTGGCATCAGGAAGTTTACCCTGCCTTGTAATCATGGTCCATGCATTTTGTTAAAATTAGATTTTAAATATTTCACTTTAACTTCTGTATCCAATTTGAAGAAATAATTGGCCCTGGCTGGCCGGCAGGCAGGCTTACTTTTCACCCATTTGAGTCCATTTCATATGGCCAGGTCTATCTTTAATGATTTTAATGCAGAGATGTGGTCATGCAGATCAAGGTATTCTTAGCACTGTCTAGGAAAGATTAAGTGTACTTTCTAAATTGTTGAGGATCCTCTTTTTTTTTTAAAATGCATTTTAGCAAATGTGGAGCCCACTCATTTGATAGTTAGACCAAGTTATAAGGACAAAATGCATAAATGCAATTATTTGATAAATGAAAATTTATTAAAACTCAATCTAGGAATGGAAAATTGTCTCAAAGAGTTAATGATGACATGATGGGGTGAATTGTCACATACGTTGCTGTGGACTTCAATGGTTCTAAGTTAAGTTTATACTTTCAAATCTGACAGGGAACAGATTAAAAGATTTGTCAATACCCAATAGATCAATATAATAAAAGCAAAATACTGCAGATGCTGGAAATCTGAAATAAAAACAAGAAATGCTGGAACCACTCAGCAGGTCTGGCAGCATCTGTGGAAAGAGAAGCAGAGTTAACGTTTCGGGTCAGTGACCCTTCTTCGGAAGATCAATTTTCTTCAAATTAAAAAACAGAAAAAGGATCAGCTGATACAAGTCTGGAAAAGGAAACTTTGGATGTTTCATTCTGTTTTCTACTTATCCAAATGTTTGCTATTCTAAATTGTCAATTTGTAACTGATGTATATACCTGTAAGAATAGAATGAAAACAGGCCACTATGGCTTAGGTTGGCACCTCCTCCATATGCACCACCTTTCTCTCGAATTTCCCGGTGCAGGAATTTAGTCGTCAATAGCCGTGCAAGAACATGAAGACTATAAATAAAAAATAGTTAACAGCACATGTACTCAAGTGCAAATATAAAATACCAGTTTACTGTCTAGATCAGATAATTCAGTACCCACAGGAACGTTTTATACAAACATTGAAAATAATGGAGATACTCTGGTGACACAGCTCATTACTACATTAATCAGTATCCTGTGGCAAGAATCAGTAAGACACTAATTAGCATCATTTTTCCTTTCTTGCCCCATCTCTCAAATGCTGGAATAAGTTAGGTTACCAGGGAAGGCCACTGAAGTGGACAGTATAGAAGGGTTCAAGAGTAAATTGTGATGCATTTGTAGATAAAGAAGGGATTGAGAGATATAGAGAAGACAGGTAAGTGAGGCTGATGAATAAACCCATCCTCCTCCTGTTTTTAGGCCCTAAAACACAAGAGATGATAGCAACCATCTTCATTTGGAATGGATGTCTTAGTTATTTACCATCCCCTCAAAAAACTATTCGTGATGGCAGGATAGTACAGCTCAAAAACATCGCCTCATATTTTTATTTTTCTTCTGAAGGCGCAAACTCATGTTGGGATAGGGCTGTATGGGGCCATCGACCCTGTTATACCTTTTGCAATGTCCATTCTCCATGTGGACAGCAATCTAGTTGACTTTATTCTCCTTCCTAAGCAAATTTCACGCCCCTATCAACTCGCTGATAATGGTCAACTCAGCACAGACCAGGAATTGAACCTGGAACTTTCATTTCATTAGACGAACTTATCTCCAAAGCCATTCCAGAAGCTGATATTATAAGTTTACTCTCTTCGCTGAATACATTCATTTGCTTAAAAACCATGGTGAGCTGATGTTAATTTCACTCCCTTCCCTGAATGTACTAATATAGTTACTTAACCAGCTGCAGCTGATGTTAATTTCATTCCTTTCCCTGAATGTATCCAAGACTGGTACTCACCTTCAGTGAAAAGCTTTAGGAGTTTTTCAAACACGTTCTTTTTATCTCCTTCATTTTGTTTTAGTCCTTACTTTAATCCATATTCAAAGCCCAATATGAAACTAGTGTTTAAAACTTAACACAAATGTGTGCAATTTAATTTCAATGCAACTTACCTGGCAAAGTCTGGATTCATGTAGGGAACGGTGCGAACACATTCACTCACATAATTCACAGGGAACGGAAGCTGGAAATGGGTCTTCATTTGACAAGCTTTGAAGGTGGGTTCCTAATAGAAAAGAAAGCCAATAAAGCTTTAATTAAATTTTCTCTAATGGTTTCAAAAATATGTAGAACTGAGTTATCTGTATCTAAGGGGGACTCGAGCATTTAGCTGACTAAACAACTACACCATCTTATATCTCAAACTTATAAAAGTTTTTTAAAAATCTCACAAGAAAGCACCTAAACTAAAAACATTGCCGAATGGTATAAATTTAAAATACCATTTTTATATCTAGTTTTCTCCTGAACTAGGTTTTTAAAATAAGTTAACAAAACCCAAAATTTGGCACTACAACTAAGACCTGTGTCAGTTGCCAGGAAATAGACAGTGAAACATATAACCATAATATATAATGTAGAGTACATATCACCACAGCAATACATTCAGGAGTTCAGAGCATTGTGAATGGCTTAGACTGAAGCTTCATGAATACCACCAACTGAGTTGGAGATCTATTACTATTCTGTAGTACATCCAAGGCTGTACTATTTTTATACAACAAGGCCAAATGGTCTTTTGTCATTCTTCTGTCGTATGTTATTGCACGTATAAAATTATGGATTTAATATTTCTGAAGCAGATATATACCTAATTCTGGATTAGTTTTTCAAAATTCAAATATCAATATCAAAAAATGGACGCACTTGCATACCACTGATCACTTTTCTAGTATACGTCAATATAGATCAGTTTAAAAAAAAATATTATCTTCAAGTGCTGTATCCAACTCAAGATGGAGGGGAGTAACATAAGCAGAGTTTGCCTATCAACAAGATAGTAGAAATATTTAGTCATTTCTACTGAAAGAAGATATACAATGGGTTGATTCATCAGATGAATCCACTATAAAGGCCAGACCCAATAATGTTAACGCACAAGATATTTGGTATCTATCTGGGCAAAGGCCAACATTCTCAGAAGTTCCATTAGTTATTGTGCCTGCCAACACTATATTACTCTTACAAACACAAGCTTTTTGGTAACTCTCGAGTCTTCAGATATTTCATCCCCAGCTTCTTCAGGATTGAGTGGCTTCTGTAATGAAATAAATAAAAATAAATTGATTTTAATTAAATAGTAATATTAAATATTAATCTTTCAAATTGAAATTTGAAATAAACACATTTGCTTACCTGCATTCAAAAACGTAATCTAAAATTCTAAATAACCATGCATTTCAGCAATGAAGAGTGACTGGATAGGCTAGGGTTGTATTCCTTAGAGCAGAGAAGGCTGAGGGGGGACATAATTGAGGTATACAAAATTATGAGGGGCATTGATAGGTTAGATAGTAAGAAACTTTTTCCTTTAGCGGAGGGGTCAATAACCAGGGGGCATAGATTTAAGGTAAGGGGCAGGAGGTTTAGAGGGGATTTAAGGAAAATTTGTTCACCCAGAGGTTGGTTGGAATCTGGAATGCACTGCCTGAAGAGGTGGCAGAGGCAGGAATCCTCACAACATTTAAGAAGTATTTAGATAAGTACTTGAAACACCACAGCATACAAGGCTACGGTCAAGTGTTTGAAAATGGGATTAGTATAGTTACATGCTTGATGGCCGGCACAGACACGATGGGCCGAAGGGCCTGTTTCTGTGCTGTATAACTATAACTCTAATTAAACAAGAACCCACTCTCCACTGAAGACACTTTATTGAATGAAGTTCACTTTACTGTTTATGAAATTAAACAAAAGGTTAAACAGAGGACTACCACATTCTCTGATTTACACATAAAAGGCACACTAATTGCACCAGCAGCGATTAGTCAGCCATTTATGGTCGATGCTCACTTCTCAATAATAAAAGGCCTCATTTCAAACATTGCAGCCAATTACCCAACTTCCTTAAAATGATAATTATCTTACAACATATCGGAAACATTTTACAGAGCGATGCTGTAGATAAAAGGTGGCAAGAACATGATTGGTGCTTTCACATGAATAAAGTCAGTTGCATCAGGCAAAATATGAATCTTTTGAGTAATACTTCAGCTTGGTGGTCAGCACAAAGTTTTACACTCAACTTCCATCCATTAACTTGATTAGAACTGCAAATGGTCAATGTGGAACTATAAACTTTCTGCTGGATTCAAGAAAAAAAAACTTGCAAACATCTGTTATGCTGGAATTCAAGTAATATAAAACTTAATTGATGAGTTTTATTATGAGCTATGATACCAAAGGTGGAGGGATACTGAAGCTCACCTTTGACTTGTATACTCTTTCCAAAAACCTCAAATTATAGGGTGCAATTTCCCATCTGTGGGTCTCGAGCCCGGGCTTTTTGGCCTCGGGAGGTGGCCTACTAATTGGCTGCGTCCGCATTCGCTGAGAGGTGAGTGCTGCTGAGGAAGAGGGGGACCTTAAAATGGATGCGCTCATGAAAGGGTCCAGAGGGAGGAATAAAAAACAAGGCACAGAACTGCATGGATCCTCAGTGTGGAGGCACACCGCCATTTGCAGTAGCCACTGGTGACCCTCCAACCTCTTGCTGAGAGGCCGCCCCCGAAGCATAGCCAGGCTCCCGATACAGTGGGGGAGCTCGTGCGACAACGGCAAACTTTCATCACATTTAGAAAATAATCCATAATTGAGGCCTTTATTACCTGCCGGCCTCCATTGAGCAGGTTGCTGATTCCAGTGGCAACCTGCCCCTGGGAAATGCATCCAAAGGCAGGACCACATCGGGGAACCGTCCCAACCGGGTTTTCCACTACGTTCTCGGCCCTCCTGCCTCCATAGGGTCGGGAAAATTACTCTCGATGTCACCATGCTCTTCGCTAGCATGTGACTGGACATACACAGCTGGCTTCTTCCAATAAATAACTAAAGGAGTTTCTACAAATTTAAATTCCTGATACAATAGAATCTCCATTGTCTGTTAAAATGAGACACACTCACGTGGTGAATAATAGAAATTGTTCTCTAGTTTTTTTTTAAATGGTAAAGCATAAGCAAAGCACAAAAAATTAATTTAAATTTTCTGGTTAGTGGGCTGTGCAAGGTGGTGGTGTTTCAAACAGGGCTTTTACCTTGTAAAATCTGTTGGGTAATCGAGATGAGTAATCAAGTTTCTACTGTCATCACAAAGAAAGGGGAAAGGAGTATATAGGTACACATTCCAAAATGAACTAAATACGCAAGTAATTTAACTTTATCAAAAAAAATTCAAGTCGCGACCAAATTTAAAAGTCCCTCTCCCTCTTTACAAACCAGTACATTATTCTATCATAGACCTCTGAGTTGATGGACCAAATGGTCTTTTCTCCCAATAGACTTTTAATGTTCTTAACATAGTACCTCAGTAATATTTGAACGGATAAGTTTCTTGTCTTTCTTCTTCTTTCCAAATCCAGGAATATTTCTTATGAACTTTTCAACTTCCTTTGACACTGCTGGAATGGCTTCAGGAGTAGCATTCACCGCACATCTATCACAAGACAGTGTGAATAAATGAAATACCTGCAATAATCTAATCTTCACTCACCCATATAAAAATAGGCTCAATGCGAACTGGTACGAGAAAATGCGGTCTTCTGTGATGTATTCAAAAGTAGCTCTTACTGTCATTCCCGAAACAAGATGGAAATTTAATTTTTACATAAGCTCAGAAAGAATGCATCATCTGCATCTTTTTTTTTAAAATCAGCATAAACTTAAAGGGCATGTTTTTTTTCGATTCCAATGGTCAGCAGTTTGAAAAGTACAAAACTTTTAAAACTGCTTGCATCCTCACAACATTATCATTGTCAAGTAATTTTGCGATTGTAATTGTTGCAACTTTTATGGTCATAGAGTGATTACGGCACAGGAGGCCGCCATTTGGCCCATTGAGGCCATTCCGGCTCTCCACAAAGCAATCCAGTCAGTTCCATTCCCCCGCTCTATTCCCATAACTCTGCACCTTTATTTCCCTCAAATGTCCATCAACTTCCTTTTGAAATCATTCATTGTTTCTGCTTCCACCATCCTCATGGGCAGCGAGTTCCAGGTCACTACCACTCGCTGTGTAAAAAAGTTCTTCCTCACAGCCCCCCACACCTCTTGCACATGACCTTAAATCTGTGTTACCTTCTCCTTGTACGATCAGCTAATGGGAACAGCTTTTCTTCATCTACCTTACCTAAACCTGTACACCTCTATCAGGTTTCCCTTCAACCTCCTTTGCTCGAAAGAAAACAACCCAGCTTCTCGAACCTAACCGTGTAGCCAAATTCCCTTGTCCTTAGGACCATTCTGGGAAATTTCATCTGCACCCTCTCAAGGATCCTTACATCCTTCCTAAAGTGTGGTGACCAGAATTGGATGCAACACTCCAGTTGGGCCTAACCAAAGATTATAAGGTTCAGCATAACTTGCCTGCTTTTGTACTCAATGCCTCTATTTATGAAGACTAAGATCCCATATGCTTTTCTAATTACTCTCTCAATATGTCCTGCCACCTTCAAACATCTATGCACATGAACCCTCAGGTCCCTCTGTTCCTGCACACTCTTTAGAACTGTGCTATTCAGTCCATATTGCCTCTCCCTATCTTCTTCTTCTTCTTTGGCCTCCTTGTCTCGAGAGACAATGGGTAAGCGCCTCCCTATCCTTTCTGCCAAAATGCATCACCTCACACTTCTCTATTAAATTCAATCTACCACTGGTCTGCCCATTCTGCTAGCCTATCTATGTCCTGTTGCAGTCAATTGTTATCATCCCGCCACACCTTCAAGTTTGGTATCATTGGCAAATTTTGAAATTTCACTTTGTATTCCAATATCGAAGTCATTTACATTGACCATCCTATTCCATGAGCCTTAAATGATGCTAGCGAGCCTTTTATGTAGTACTTTGACACATTCTTAAAATTCATATAGACAACATCCATCACATTCCCCTCGTCAACCTTCTCAATTACTTCATGAAAAAAAAATCAATTAGATTAGTCAAGAATGATCTGCCTTTTACAAATCTGTTGGCTATTCTTAATTAACTGAAACCTCTGCAAGTACCTGGCTATTTTTCCCCTGATTATTGTTTCTAAAACTTTATCCACGGCTGATATTAAACTAACCGGCCTGTTGTTACTAGGAATGTCCTTACAGCCTTTCTTGAACAAGGTATCACATTTATGACTTCCCAAGCCTCTGGGATCTCCCCCATATCTAGGGAGGATTGGAAGATTATGGCATCTCCTCAAAGATTACCCATTGTTCGGTTAGTTTTTCCATTCAGTCTTTAGTTCCATTTTACCTTGGCTAGATCCCCTCTCATTCCCTTGAAGTTAGTCCTCTTCCAATTTAGAAGTTCTACTTTAGACTAGTCCTTGCTCTTTGCCATTACTCATCTAAACGTTAGGATCATTCTTACCCCAAGTGTTCCCCCACAGTCACTTGGCCAACTTGGCCCACCACATTCCCCAACACCAGATCAAGCAATGCCTCGTTCCTAATTGGAACGGTAACATA
Organism: Heterodontus francisci; assembly: GCF_036365525.1. Lineage (NCBI taxonomy): Eukaryota > Metazoa > Chordata > Chondrichthyes > Heterodontiformes > Heterodontidae > Heterodontus > Heterodontus francisci. The sequence goes on along the minus strand of NC_090372.1, from coordinate 187,952,344 downwards.
CTGGTCAAGGATGTTCTCCTGAACATATTTCAGAAATTCCTTTCCCCCCCCCCCCCACCACTTTACACTTTACTCTATTGTCCCAATATTTGGGTAATTAAAGTCCCTCAATATCCCCCACTCTATAGTTCTTGCATAGCTCTGTGATTTCCCTGCCGATTTGTTCTTCTATCTCTCACTATTTGGAGGCCTATAGAATACCACCAGTAGTGTGATCATATCCTTTTTTCTCACAACTCTAACCAAATGGATTCTATCCTCATCTTCTGAAGGACATCCTCTATTTCCAACACGACAATGCCTTCCTTAAGTAGTACTGCCATTCCACCTCTCTTTTTTTCCTTCCCTATCTTTTCTTAACACTTTGCATCCTTGAATATTACGCACCCTGTCCTTGCCATTTTTAAGCCACGTTTCTGTTATCGCCACATGACTATTTGTGTTTGTAGCTCAACAACTTAATTCACCACACTTTGTGCATTTACATACATGGGGCTGGATTATATTAGTGTGTCACGAACCGCGGCGGCACACTGAGCGCGTGACAGCGTTCCAACATGGAAGTGCTGCCGCATAGCCCCCGTGATATTACACACGGGGGCTGAATAAATAGAGGGGGCGGGGCGGCTGCCCCTGATGACATAGTGACTACTTGTCCCCGGTAACCGCATCCGGCGCCACCGGCATTATTAAAGGGCTTCAAGCCCTGACAGCTGATTTTAAATTTTAAAGGGACCAGCACTTTAAATGTCAATAAAAGCATTAAATTTAACACAAAAGCACTACTTCCAACCACCCCCCGCCATGATCACAGACTAAATTTATTTCCCTCTCCCCACCCCCCAAAAAACCATTTTAGATAGTCCTGACCTTTAAACCCCAAACTTTGCACTCTTTGCCCTTCAACACCTTCCCACCAACTGCACAGCCAATAAAAAAATGTTTTCCCTGCTTCTCCACCCCTCCGGCCATAAAAATTTTACTCCTCCCCCCTCCCACCAGGTTCTCGCCTCGGAACTCGTGCAAGGGGCGGCTATAAAATCAGCATGGGACGGCCGCCGCCAGCAGGAGGGAGGGCTTAAGATTTTTGGAGTATTGGGACCAGGTCTAGGGCAGGAGGCACCTACTTACAAGGGGCATGTTGCACCTCAGCAGAACTGAGACCAATGTGCTTGCGGGGAGGTTTACGAGTGTGGTTGGGGAGGGTTTAAACTAAATTGGCAGGGGGGTGAGCAACAGCATAGAGAAGTAGAAAAGAGTAATGCGGTGCATAAAGGAGTGTGTTGGATAGTACTAGAGAAGGAAGTAATACCATATTAGACGCAGACTAAGAACGCCATACAGAAGGCCCCGCCACATATTACCAGCGGTGAGGGGACCTTGGTGCGACCGCCACCGCCCCCCCGCCAACATTTAGATGAAGGACCCACCGCTTTACGCTGGTAATATGTGGCGGGGCCTTCTGTATGGCGGGGGCCGTGGCGAGCTTCTCCCCGCAGAATTAGGTGCCTCCTGCGCCCTAGACCTGGTCCCAATGCCGCAAAAATCTTAAGCCCTCCCTCCTGCACCATGCCTCAAGCCATGCATTGATCCTCCCTACCTTCCTATTTCTACTTTTGCTTGCACGCGGCCCTGGGAATAAACCAGGGATTACTACCTTTGAGGTGCTACATTTTTTGTATTGGAAGCACGAACATAACCACTAAATTGTATGTGGACCATTGCAATGCCAGAGTTGGCACAAGTGGCCACTGTAGGGAGAAAGAAAACAAAATTCCAACTCAGAAGATCAAGTCTACAAAGTGTTCTTGCAAAGTGAAATAATAAAAATGGCTTTTATTGCCTTACAGAAATGATCTTAGTGAGGTTACCACTGTATATTGTGCCTATCAGAACATGCCAGAGAATAGTAAATTTAAAGTTAGCTACACTTTATTTCAATCAGCTAATATGTGTTTTTAAACATTAAAACTCACCTCATGTTCTCATTGCTCAATAAGTGCATCTTAATTCGAGGCAGCTTGCGGAGAACAGTCAAGAGTTCAGGCTTTTCTGCAATTCTTTTCATGTGATGCACCTTTGGAGGAAGAATATTTTGTACATAAAGTTTTTGGAAATTTCTGGAAATACACCTTCAATTCCCTACGTACAAAAAACCAAAATTAGGAAATCAAAGGGAGGGCATGAAAATATATTGGTAATTAAAATCAAGGAAAGCCCAAAGATGTTTCCTAAATACATGAAGAGCAAGAGACACAGAAAATGTAGGGCAGACTAGAGACCAAAGATGTAACTTGTGTATGGAGGCGCAAGGCATTGGCATGATTCTTAATACTTCACATCTGTTTTCACAAATAAGGAGGGCAAAACAGACATTGTACTTAAGTGTGAAATATTGGATGGGATAAACATAGTGAGGGAGGAAATATTAAGATGTTTAGCATCCTTGAAAATGGATAAATCACCAGGCGTGGATGAAACGTGTCCCAGGCTACTAAGTGTGTGGTAATGCATTTGGGGAGAACAAGGCAAGGGAATACACAATAAATAGCAGGATTCTGGAGAAGCAGAAGGATCTTGGAATGCATTCCGCAGATCCCTGATAGTTGGACGACAGGTAGATAAGGTGGTCAAGGCGGCACACAGGGCACTTTCCTTTACTGGCCAAGACATAGTGTATAAGAGCAGGGAGGTTAAGCTGGAACTGTATAAAACGCTGGTTAGACTGTAGCTAGAGTATTGCGCACAGTTCTGGTCACCGCATTACTGGAAGAATGTGTTTGCACGAGAGAGGGTAAAAAGAGTTACAAGGATGTTGCCAGGAATGAAGAATTTTAGCTACAAGGGAAGACTGATAAGCTGGGGTTGTTTTCTTTGTAGCAGAGGAGGCTGAAGGGAGATTGAATTGAATTGTATAAAATTATGAGGAGCCTAGATATAGTGGGTAGGAAGGATCTATTTCTGTTAACAGAGAAGTCAATAACCAGGGGGCAAAAATTTAAAGTAATTGGTAGAAGGATTAGAGGAGATTGAGGAGTAATTTTTTTTCAAGCAGAGGTTGGCGGGGGTCTGCAACTCACTGCCTGAAAAGGGTGGTAGAGGCAGATACCCTCCTTCACATTAAAAAAACACTTGTATGTGCACTTGAGGTGCCGTCACCTACAGTGCTATGGACCAAGAGCTGGAAAGTGGGATTAGGCCGAATAGCTATTTTACGGCCAACACAGATACCATGGGCTGCAAGGCTTCATTCTGTGCTGTAAATATTTCTATATTACATTAAAATAAATTTTGCAGGATATAGGCTTCATTGGCAAGGTCAGCATTTATGGCCAATCCCTACTTGCTCTTGAGAAGGTGGTGATGGGCTATTTTCTTGAACCACTGCAGTCCATGTGATAAAGGTACTGCCACAGTGCTGTTGGGCAGGGAACTTCAAGATTTAGACCCACAAAGCAATGAAGGAATGGTAATACATGCCCTGGTCAGGAAAGCATTTGATATGAAGGGGAACATGACAGTGACAATGTTCCCATTCACCTTGCCCTTCTAGGTGGTGAATGCTGTGATTTGGGAGATGCTGAAGAAGTCTTCTTCAGTTGCTGCCGAGCATCCTACGGTCATCGTATGCAGGTGGTGGAGGAGGTAGATGCTTAGGTCAGTGGATGGGATGCCAATCACGCGGACTGAATAGTGTCCAGCTTCTTGAGTATTGTTGTAGATGCACCCATCCAAGCAAGTGGAGAATATTGCATCACGCTCCTGACTTGTGCTGTATTGGTGGGAGAAAGGTTTTGGGAAGTCAGGAGGTAAGCCACTCACTGCAGAATACTCACCATCTGACCGGCTTTAGTAGCCATGGTATTTATGTAGCTGGTCCAATTACATTTCTGACCAATGGAGAACCCCAGGACATCGGTGCTCGAGGATTCGGGAATGGTAAAACCGTTAAATGTCAAGAGGAGGTGATCATGCTCTCTTTTGCTGGAGATAGAGCCATAGAGTTATACAGCACAGAATCAGGCCCATCGTGTCCATACAGCACCTATCTATTCTAATCCCATTGCCTGACACTCGAGTGACACAGACGTTACTTGCCACTCATCAGTCCAAGCTTTCAATTTTTTTTTGATTTGGAAATAAAAACGTCCAGTTTATTTGTACATTGTGACATTCCAAATATTTTGCTGTGAAATTATCAATTAAAGAAGCTGTTCAATTTTTTTTTAAGAATATTCGATCACTCTATTTTTCTGAACCAGAAATCGCAGTCTTGAAGCCGTACAAGTTAGTTCTGAACTGGACACAAGAAAGACATGGACTGTGCGGTGCAATATACTTAGGTCAATGATTTTGAGTTGGGCCTCCCCTAATCTGCTGAATGCAAAGCCCTGGAATATTTGCCTTCACAGTTCTTCCCATTCATCTTCCAAATCTGGCAGTCTCTTTTCCAGGCCTTCTTTAGACTTTGCGTGCCATTTGCTAGCATGGAGGCAAACCTGGTGAAAATTGGATGGAGATGAGGTTTTTCTATCTTGTGGAGTTTAGAATTCGGAGTGCTAGGGCTGAATTTTATCAGCGCGTCGGTGGCCTTCCTACACGGACGTGCCGCCGCTGAGCCCCCGCAATATTATGTGCGGTGGCTCATTTAAAGGGAGGTGATGGAGCGGCCGCGCCCGATGATGTCACCGGGGGCGGCCACCACGTCCTGGCAACGGTGTCCGGTGCCATTTTTAAATGGCTTCAAGTCCTTCAGGAGAGATTTCAATATTTAAAGGTGCCGATTTGATAAAAATGTCAATAAAAGTTTAATTTAACTTTGAATCTCCTCTATCCTCCCCACCCCCCCCCCCCCCCAAAACTGGGTACACAATACATAAATGGACCTATCTCCCCCACCACCCCCCAAAAAAAACTTTTTGAACTTCCGAACTTTCCCCCGAGCTTCAGCATCTTTGACCCTCAACCCCTTCCCATCATCCCCACAACCAACAGGAACAGGTTTCCCCGCTCCCTACCCCATCCCCGCCCTGATAATTTTATTCTCCCCCCACTAGTTTCTTGCCTCGGAACTCCACTGTAAAATTGGCATGGGACGGCCGGCGGCAGCAGGTAAGTTCATCCGCATTTTAATTAACCTCAGTTTAATACTTTAATGAAAAGCCACTACCACCACTAATATCCGGCGGGGCCTTCTCGATGTCACGGGCGTGGCGGGCCGCTCCCGCAAGCATTTTACGGGCCTCCCCGCTACAATCAATGACGCTGAGGGGCTGGTAAAAACCAGCCCCTAAAGTTTGTGTAGCGTGCCTAGGTCTGCAGATATAGCAGAGGCTGTACAAGGTGACAAGAGTTGCATGATACGCTATAACAGATGCTCTAATCAGATCTCATCAAACTAATCATTCAAGTCAGCAATTTAGGAGACCGCAAAGAAATGACTGGCTTCACAGTCCCTCTATCCTCAGATGCAGTCTTCTGGGTCTACTTCCTGAAGATTAAGATCACTCTCTACATAACAGATTAGTGCAATTCTCATTACTAGCAACAAGAAGCTACATCCACTTAATATGGTTACAGCATAATGCTTCCACAGGTTTTTGCTGAGCAACAAACCTATAGGTTATCAAGCAATTGAAATAAGTGAACTTCAGTTTCGGTTTGGCAAGTTAAATTCACACCAAATTTTTCACCATTAGGTAATAAATCTTAATGCTGAAAACATGTTAATAATTAATAATTATGTACTATTCAAAAGCAAAAAAGGGAGAAATGGTTTTATTCAGGCCAATTATTGGCCTTTTTTGTTACTTGTGTATAGAAAACCTGTCATGGGGTGAGGGTGCGAAACCAGGCGGTGGGGGGGGTGGTGGTGTGGAGTGGATAAAGGAGGAATGATTGATTGAATAGTTTGTCATCCTACCTGGCTTATTCCATTAAACATTTCGTGCAGCCTTCCTGCTGGTGTTAGTGACTTGCCAGCTCGAACTGCTGCATATTGGTGTCCAGAGTCCGGAATTCCATTGGACAGTTCCTGGGCAGCCATCATGACTAATACTCTTAAATGTTCCTCATCATCAAACCGTGGGCTGCAAAATGCAGGTATGTGATTTACACCAAAGTCTATTCAGTCACAGAACAGTTCAATGTTTAAACAGCTTAATGTTTAAAATTTACAGATCCAGTTTTTAATAGGAATCTTTCAAATATGTGTTCGTTCAGAATTGCACATCATCCAAAAGGAGTGTTTAAGATGCCTGATTGCGTAGGATAGGCATAATTTAATTATTCTTCTCCGCCCAAGCTATTTGTACTTTAAGCATAATAGTATATTCTATATCCAATCTGTCCACTATCAGTACCTGTTAAATGATGTCAGAACTACAAAAGAAAACCATGCCATTAATACAAACTGTCCCCACATGCGTTTGGAACATACAAGTGTTAATCTGTTCTCGCCTGTTAAAAATGTCCATCCAGAGCTGCATCATGTCAGGCAGATTTCTGTTCAAACACAGAGAAGTAAATAACACCCCCTATTGTAAAGAAAAGAGTTTGAGAGAAATTTTGATTTGACAGTAAACATTTAACATATGCAGAAAAAGAGACAAATTTTAAAAGCAGTAAAATACTAAAAATAGTACTAGGAAGCTAAGATGCCGCTGGAAAAATGCGAATGAAAAGCAATTAGAATAGCAGTAGGGTATTTTTTTTTATGTTCAGAGGCAGCAAAAAATCCCCCGAAGGATCCGTCAGGACAGGTTATTGAAAAGGCTGAGAAAGTGGCCGATATGAAGATTATTAAGATTATTTTGGGATTGTTGACCTAAAAATTTGGCTTGTATAAATGCAAAGAAAATAGTTAAAAATGCATTGCTTATTTGGAACAACACAAACTCAAGGAAACAAGTAAAGGCCAAAAACGTTTTATTAATGTATGCAATTATTAAAATTCAAGACCAATTACAAGAGGCACAGTTAACCTAAATTTCAACTGAATTTTTTTGGATAGCTCATACCCTTCTTTTATGAGCTTAGTGCACATCCAAGTACTTTACCCAATAGATATGAGATGCAATGAACATGTGCTAGACACAAACATTTTAATTATATATTAATGTGATGAGCTTTTTTCCCCTGAAGCACCCTAACATAGTCAAGATCCTGCTGTACTCTGAAAAACTTGCAATTAAATCCCTCAAGTGTAGAAAAATATAACTTAGCTTATCAAAACTTCTGACAATTTGAACCATTGACTTTTATTTATAATGTTTGTTTCCCCTTTTTCCATTTTGTTCTACTTCTCCAGAATACCTATCCATTTCCACATTCAATCCATTCAACTCTAACCAATTGTTTTTCACAGATGACATTTCACTGAACCCATTGCGTTCATGATCTTGGATTAAACTTATCCATATAGTATTAAAACTCTTTCCAAACCAGACATTTACCCAATTTCCTTTCTCAGCAACACCCGTCCCCCACATAAAAAAAAATTGCTTTTAATAGGAACCTTTCCACATCAGAGGAGGGAGGAACAAAGATTCCTCATATCTCGCTCTCCAGACTAGTTAATTTTGTACTTGCTTCTTCTAAGGCTATGCTTACTGCTCAAGTTAAATCGCACGCCCATATACATTATTTGTGCCTCTCAACATTTTTAAAGACCTAGATCATCTAAGGTTGCTGAATTCTTTTTTTCCAGTGAAAAGATCAACTTTGTAAAACTTCCAGTTAAATTGGAATTCCCAAGTCCAAATATCATCCCTACTATCCTTATTAAAACAATTATCACACATCCTTCAGAATGCAATGCCCAAAATTAGGCTCAGCAGTATAATCAATAATAACATTACAACAACCCTTCTTTGGGCTGAATTTTACCCTTGGATGGGAGCCATCCACAGACCGAAAAGTCGGTGGCGAACCCGCCTCCGCCTGGGGATCCAGGCCGGCTTTTATGATCTCCAGGCCTTTAATAGGTCTGAGACAGAACTTCCACCTCATTGAACAGGAAGTCCTGCCTAATGGAGCTGCCAGCCAATCAGTGGGCTGGCAGCTCTTAGTCCCAGCAGCGCCACCGGGAGCCATGGCCACTGCTGGGACTGCAACCCAGCTTCGCGAAGAGGAGGAAGGACGGCCCCGGGAAAAGATAAGTTTTAGGGCTTCGTTGAGGTTGACTGGTTGGGCCCTGGCAAGGCAAGGGTGGTCGATTGGGGGGGGGGGGGGGGGGGAAAGAGGAGCGGCGTGCTGGATGTTGGGGGTGGTTGGGGCATCAGGGGTAGCTGTCCGTCAGGCACAGGGTGCCTGACCAGGATTGCCCTCCCCCAGGCCATCAGAGAGCTGCCCGCTTTTGTCAGGTGGCTTTTCTCAGGCCTGGGCTGCCCAACTGGCCGGCCAAGGGTAAAATCCCCGTGTCGGCGGGCGAAGGCCCTTAAGTGGTCGTCAACTGGCCACTTAAGGTCCTTGATTGGCCTGGGGAGGGCGGGGCCATTTCCTGCTGCCACCCTGCATGAAATGGCGGAGGAGGCGGCAGCAGTCAGGAAGGGCCCCCCCCCACTCTCCCACCCCATTTTACAGACCCTCACCACCCCCATCCCACTCTTTCGGTGACGTAAAATTCCAGCCTTTGACTTATAATTGGTGCAGTTCCCTTTAAATAGTATCAATTTCCCTTATGCTTATCATCTGACCACAAGTCTAATGTCACATCTTATCTTACAACTACCCTCACAAAGTATCCAAGAATATAGGTATTAGGGAACAAACACAAGATGCCTGGGATGCCTTTACACAGTTTTTTCCCAATTTATCAACTTCCTCTTGCAATTAGCCAGATAATTTTCCACAAATTCCATCAGCCTTAGTCCTGTGACATTGATCATAAGTCGTGGGAGTCAGTTGCCAGTGATCGCCAGAGCTGGCGGACAGCCGTAAAGGCGGGGCTAAAGTGTGGCAAGTCGAAGAGACTTAGCAGTTGGCAGGAAAACAGAAGCGCAAGGGGAGAACCAACTGTGTAACAGCCCCGACAACCAATTGTATCTGCAACACCTGTGGAAGAGTCTGTCACTCTAGAATTGGCCTTTATAGCCACTCCGGCGCTGCTTCTCAAACCACTGACCACCTCAAGGCACTTACCCATTGTCTCTCGAGACAAGGAGGCCAAAGAGAAGAAACAGAATAGTCTTCTTTTAAGGACTTACATTTTATTCACTGGATAGCCCTCATCAATAATCCCACAGCATTGTGAGATATAACTACAGATAGATGTGTGAAGTTTTTCTTGGCTATTTTACTCCTGTACTACTTTCTGCTATAATTTATTCACTAAAATATATTAATCGCTATACCTGTTCATACATATCCAAGTTATCATTATCTTGAAGAATCTTAGGTGAAGCAGTCATTCCTCCTGTCTTCAACTCAACCTGCTGATCCTGCTGTCTGTAGTCAAGGCTCCCACAGCCCATTCTGAATGAGAAAATACATTTTTAATAGAACAGACCGTCAATTTTTAAACTGCATTACTGACTTATAAAATCCTGCAACAAATCACATCGTCAGTGTTTAATTAGTAGAACTATGTCATTGCACGACTGGGTGCTTCACTAACTTACCTTGTAATCACACTGCAGAACAGTGGCACATATGGCTTCAGCTCCTCAGGCAATGTGTTAAGGCTAGTGAAAGCCTTGAAAGAAACAATTCCATTGGTTGGCTGACTACAATACTGAACAGGTACCTCTCCTCCTAAAAGGAAATATAGCAGAATGAAGATTTTATCTACAGCCAAAACATAGCAAGTTTCAAAGATACATTTACAGTTTGCAGTCCTATAATAGCTTACTAAGGAAATCAACTTTATTTCTAAGATTTTACTTCAAATTTAAAAACAGGAGTTCATCTCCCAAGATTTAAACTTTTTTCTCTTCCAACATCTGTGTCACTTGTTCTGTTTGATTTCCAATGTCAACTACTTTCACTCTTTATCCATAACTCAAACTCTCTAACATTTTTCTTGCTGCCTCTGTATCCTCTTTTGTCATTGATAAGATTTCTGTCCACTCAGTCATGATCTGTTCCACTCAAGTTTCATATTAGGTTTTTCATAATCAAATAGTCATCTATTTTTATCATAAGGCGTTTTAAGTGAGGTTTCAAACCTTGCCATAACCTTGTTTCTGGGGTTCCTTTTCATTCAAAATGTAGTTTTAATATAATCTATTTAAATAAAAATCAAGATTGTGATCATCACCTATTCTCCAAAGAAATTATACAAAAACATACACATGCTGATGACTGCACCCTTGCACACATCCTAAAAAAAGGAGCTGCAGATGACAGCTAGATTTTTAGTTTCTGCTAAGTATCTACGGCCTACTACTAGTCTGGAGACTGAAGTAATGTATCGACCAGTCCTGGGAAGTCATGTTACACCACCTTTCACCACTGGCAAAACTGAATTGGATGTGATCAAGGAGTTCATCTATCTTGAAGGTTTACTACTGAAGGATCGATATAGAAATAATGGAGCACATACAGAGTGCAAGTGTGGCCTTTGGTAGACTGTCCATGCACATTTTGAACCAGCAAAGTATCAAGGTTTGCACGATACTGGAGGTTTAAAAGACGGCAGTTCCTGCATAATAATCTGGTTATTAACAGTCTTACCTACATATGCCATCTCTGTAGGTGTCAATGGAAATGTCTGTTGAATATCTGAAACTTTGAGTGCTGGGAGACTGGACACATCCTGAGGTGTGCTCTGTGCAGCAATCAGTTCCAGCCCTGAGGAAATAAAATGATTTGTGCAATAACTCAATGTGCATGTGGAGGAGGAACAGTAATAAATCTACAAACATCAGCTCTGAGAAATGCAAAAACAAACAAGCATTTTACTATAGTAATAATCAAAAGCAAACTGCTGGAATCATTCAGAATAAGGCTTTATAACAGCATTGTCTTCAAGAACCACTACTATGTCCCATATTTCTCATTGAACTGTACACTGGAATATATTTTTTAAACCCTGCAGATATAGTGTCTGCAGATCAGAGTCAATATATCTTAGTGGGAGACGAGTTTTTGTTTTTAAAAAAAGTGTTACCTATACAAGTAACAGCAAGTCCAGGCATGGAAGAACAGTAAGGTTATGCTAGAACTGTATAAAAAAAAACTAGTTAGGCCATAGCTAAAGTAGTGCGTATCGTTCCTGTCACATTACAGGAAGGATGTTATCATACTAGAGAGGGTACAGAGGAGATGTTGCCAGGAATGGAGAATTTGAGCTACCAGGAAAGATTGGATAGGCTGCAGTTGTTTTCTTTGGAGCAAAGGAGGCTGAGGAGAGATTTAATTGAGATGTTTGAGATTATGAGGTGCCTAGATAAAGTGGATAGGAAGGACCTAATTCCCTTAGTAGACAGATCAATAAGTAGGGAACATAGCTTTAAAATAATTGGTGGAAGGATTAAAGAGGGGTTGAGGAGAATTTCTTTCACCCGGAGGTTGGTGAGGATCTGGAACTCATTGCCTGGAAGGGTGGCAGAGGCTGAAACCCTCATCACATTTAAAAAAACTACTTGTAAATGCAATTGAAGTAGCTTATAGGGCTACAGAGTCAAAAAGTGGGATTAAGGTGGATAACTCTTTTTTGGCCAGCATGGGTGACCAGCCTCCTTCTGTGCCATAAATTTTCTACGTTTTCTATTTTCTATGAGACACTTTACTCTCCAGCAACCCTACAATTAAACACAATTTTTGATCATTGCCCAGAAAGCAGTACGTTAACTCTGAATTGTTGATGAATTAAAGAAAATACAATGTTAGTGGAAAACAACATTTTGAACACCTGATGTGCTTCTGCAGCAGCCCGTGCCAACGCCCTAAAGACAAACCAAAATGTGAATCCAACTAGAAAACCTGGAACGCATTCCAAATTTGTAATGAGTAATCTGCTGTGCACACAACTTTAATGTTTCCTTCAGTCTTCCCCGAAATGGCCTGGTGGATAAAGGCATAACTGGTATCGTCCTTGACCCCATAGACCAGTATGTCCCAGATTTGACTGATGTGCAGCTCTACTGATCAGTGACACCCGCTGCAATGTATGCACGCAGATGTCAGGTGATAACAACTCAACGACAGTGCCCTCCAGGATTAAACAGCCTGCTGATACTCTCAGCCTAGACCAGCACAAAGGCCAGCCACTTAGGTGAGGTACTATAGGGTTCCTGATACCCATGCAAAAGTGCACCAGTACAAGAGAGCACCTTCAGGACCAGAAGAAAGTGATTTAAAAAATGTTTAGCTCAATAAAATTTTAATATGATTTTTGAAACTAAACTAGGAATATAGTTAGATTTGGCAACATTATCCCAATCTCGACAAAAAGTCACACCTTTTTCATATATCTCTTTCTTTTCCTCCATAGAAAGAGAACTAATTTTCTCTTGTAGCTTTCCTTTCTCAACTTTAGCTTGATTCTCCAAATAAACTTCATCTGGACTCATCGACAAGGCCAGTTGGTGTGGGTTTTCCTGTAATGCAATAATCACAAATAATGACTATAATAATTTTGGGATTATTACAAGAGATAATTTCTCTTGAGAAATACATGCCTTTTATTTTAAAATGCAGTTTTCACAGTGAGACAATGACCTATTTTGAAAATAACAGGAGCTGATGGCTTACATCCAAGGATTCTGATGAAAGCGGGGCTTAAGCTTTAAATTTTTAATAATGACTTTTGAGAAGAAAACGGTACTGGAGGACTCGAAAATGGATAAGGGATAAGCCAGGAAATTCCAGTCAGGGCGAAATTACTAAGCAATGAGAAATATTAATCAGCATAGATATAAAAATTAATTGGTAGATTGCATTTGACCAACTTGACAGGAGTCTTTGAAGAAATTACAGATAAAAGTAATGCCTGCATGTGGTTTAAATGGTACTACATTAGGAAACCATACAGTAGTGTAGTATTTATGGTATTAGACTTAGCAATCTGGAGATCACAAATTCAAATCTATTATGTCAAGTTCAGAAAATTAATTCAAATAATCTGGTCATTTGTGGACTGGCAACAAAAAATAAAATGGTCATAGAATCTGCTATCTCTGTCATTTTAAAAAAAACTACTGGTTTACTAACAACCTTCAGGGAAGGGAACCTGCTACTCCTTCCTTGTCTGGCCTACATGTGACCCCAGCACCATACAGTGTGGTTGACTCTGAAGTGGCCAAGCAACCTTAAGTTGTAAAAAAAAAATCACTACAAAAGAATGCCACCATCGCCTTCTTAGAACATTAAATGCAGCCTTGGCAGTGTCATCATACACATCCTCTGAATAAAAATATTGATTTGTTTAAATTTGTCAATTCAATAAAAGTCAGCATTTAGGTCTCCCTTTCACATAACATACAAAAGCTCATCATATTTTCAATGTCTTTTTACAAAGTTCTAGGAAACACCATTGTGCAAAATAAATTTAATTAGAATATATGTTCCAGAACATTCATGCAGCTGAGAAATTTAGCAACTTAATAATGCTTTAAAGCATAGCTTCTGCATATTTCAAATTTATATACAAATTCCAACATAGATTCAAAATATATTACCCATCGAATAAACTGGAGTACAGGGTGTAACAGCACAAAGAAAAAGCCACTGTAAATAATCCTGAACATTTACAGAAAATAAAACTGCTCAATATCAAAACAATTAAAAATGTTTATTGTGCAAATGAAGGTGAATATTCAGCTCAAGTGACAATTTCCCTTGTTTATATAGGTGATCTTCACTTTGGAAAACTGGCTGAGCACAACATATGAGGTAAGCTGAATATGCAGCTGAAATAGGTTAGCAGCTGAAATAGGTTAACAGCTGTATCCAAAGATCCTAAGTCAGCTCACAGTAACTCCTTATGCCAAGTTCCTTCAATCATTAAAAAAATTACTTAAATAAAATTATTTTTAAAAACAACTTATGAACTGTCAGAAACAGTTAAAATTTACTGCCAATTCTTAATAGCTATTTAATTTTAAGAGCAGCATGTATAATAATAGTTACCACTTGAGATCTCAACTAAACTGGCAGAAAAGAATGGGGAGAAAATGTTCAACTTAATGCATTTACCTTGAAATAGTGCTTGACTTTATCCTGTAGGAAGTGTGGATTATCTTTCAGGGATTGTTTAAACCTAGCCACCTTTTCACTAATCTGCAGCATCTCCACAGGATCGCCATCATGATTCCAGTTTGTGGCAATATACTAGATACCAGAGATGCACAAAGCAGAGAAATCATGGAACAACTATTAAAGTAGAACATATATTTGATAGAAACTTGAATCATAATAAAGCCTGTAACGACCGACTGCTCCCGTCAAAGCCCCCAATCAAAATATATGATTCTGATTGTGGTGGGACCAACGCACTGTTAATTCAATCCTGTCACTCCACAGATTGGCTAACATATCATTTAAAACTTTCCAAATTAAAGACCCAGCCAAATTGTACCATCTATTAACCCCCGAATGAGGCTAACCAAACCAGGTGTCGATAATCAACAAATTAACTGTTTAATTAGAATAACTAAATTCTTAAACACTATGAAGATATAAACAACATTTAAAATAGAAAAAATTAAGAGTCCTTGCAAATTTACAGTAAAATGCTGCTTGAAGTTGCTTGGGCGGCACAGTGGTTAGCACCACAGCCTCACAGCTCCAGCGACCCGGGTTCAGTTCTGGGTACTGCTTGTGCGGAGTTTGCAAGTTCTCCCTGTGACCTCGTGGGTTTCCGCCGGGTGCTCCGGTTTCCTCCCACAGCCAAAGACTTGCAGGTTGATAGGTAAATTGGCCATTGTAAATTGCCCCTAGTGTAGGTAGGTGGTAGGAGAATGGTGGGGATGTGGTAGGGAATATGGGATTATTGTAGGATTAGTATAATTAATGCCAGGGTTGGGGCCAACCATGACTCATGGCCCTCCTGCCTTGGGCGCTATGGCGTTGGAAGGATGAATGAGAACTGGCAGAGACTGCTTGAGTTGTGTACCTATCATAACCTCTGCATCACCAACTCGTTCTTTCACACTAAACCCTGTCACCAGGTTTCATGGAGGCACCCAAGATCGCGTCGTTGGCACCAGCTAGACCTCATTGTCACAAGGCGAGCCACCTTAAGCAGTGTTCAAATCACACGCAGCTTCCACAGTGTGGACTGCGACACCGACCACTCCCTGGTGTGCAGCAAGGTTAGACTCAGACCAAAGAAGTTGCATCATTCCAAGCAGAAGGGCCACCCGCGCATCAACACGAGCAGAATTTCTCACCCACAGCTGTTACAAAAATTTCTAAATTCACTTGTAACAGCCCTTCAAAACACTCCCACAGGGGATGCTGAGACCAAGTGGGCCCACATCAGAGACGCCATCTATGAGTCAGCTTTGACCACCTACGGCAAAAGTGCGAAGAGAAATGCAGACTGGTTTCAATCTCATAATGAAGAGCTGGAACCTGTCATAGCCGCTAAGCGCATTGCACTGTTGAACTACAAGAAAGCCCCCAGCGATTTAACATCCGCAGCACTTAAAGCAGCCAGAAGTACTGCACAAAGAACAGCTAGGCGTTGCGCAAATGACTACTGGCAACACCTATGCAGTCATATTCAGCTGGCCTCAGACACCGGAAACATCCGAGGAATGTATGATGGCATTAAGAGAGCTCTTGGGCCAACCATCAAGAAGATCGCCCCCCTCAAATCTAAATCAGGGGACATAATCACTGACCAACGCAAACAAATGGACCGCTGGGTTGAGCACTACCTAGAACTGTACTCCAGGGAGAATGCTGTCACTGAGACTGCCCTCAATGCAGCCCAGCCTCTACCAGTCATGGATGAGCTGGATATACAGCCAACCAAATCGGAACTCAGTGATGCCATTGATTCTCTAGCCAGCGGAAAAGCCCCTGGGAAGGACAGCATTACCCCTGAAATAATAAAGAGTGCCAAGCCTGCTATACTCACAGCACTACATGAACTGCTATGCCTGTGCTGGGACGAGGGAGCAGCACCCCAGGACATGCACGATGCCAATATCATCACCTTCTATAAAAACAAAGGTGACCGCGGTGACTGCAACAACTACCGTGGATTCTCCCTGCTCAGCATAGTGGGGAAAGTCTTTGCTCGAGTCGCTCTGAACAGGCTCCAGAAGCTGGCCGAGCGCGTCTACCCTGAGGCACAGTCTGGCTTTCGTGCAGAGAGATCGACCATTGACATGCTGTTCTCCCTTCGTCAGATACAGGAGAAATGCCGTGAACAACAGATGCCCCTCTACATTGCTTTCATTGATCTCACCAAAGCCTTTGACCTCGTCAGCAGACGTGGTCTCTTCAGACTACTAGAAAAGATTGGATGTCCACCAAAGCTACTAAGTATCATCACCTCATTCCATGACAATATGAAAGGCACAATTCAACATGGTGGCTCCTCATCAGAGCCCATTCCTATCCTGAGTGGTGTGAAACAGGGCTGTGTTCTCGCACCCACACTTTTTGGGATTTTTTTCTCCCTGCTGCTTTCACATGCGTTCAAATCCTCTGAAGAAGGAATTTTCCTCCACGCAAGATCAGGGGGCAGGTTGTTCAACCTTGCCCGTCTAAGAGCGAAGTCCAAAGTACGGAAAGTCCTCATCAGAGAACTCCTCTTTGCTGACGATGCTGCTTTAACATCTCACACTGAAGAGTGCCTGCAGAGTCTCATCGACAGGTTTGCGGCTGCCTGCAATGAATTTGGCCTAACCATCAGCCTCAAGAAAACGAACATCATGGGGCAGGACGTCAGAAATTCTCCATCCATCAATATTGGCGACCACGCTCTGGAAGTGGTTCAAGAGTTCACCTACCTAGGCTCAACTATCACCAGTAACCTGTCTCTAGATGCAGAAATCAACAAGCGCATGGGTAAGGCTTCCACTGCTATGTCCAGACTGGCCAAGAGAGTGTGGGAAAATGGCGCACTGACACGGAACACAAAAGTCCGAGTGTATCAGGCCTGTGTCCTCAGTACCTTGCTCTATGGCAGCGAGGCCTGGACAACGTATGCCAGCCAAGAGCGACGTCTCAATTCATTCCATCTTCGCTGCCTCCGGAGAATAATTGGCATCAGGTGGCAGGACTATATCTCCAACACAGAAGTCCTTGAAGCGGCCAACACCCCCAGCTTATACACACACTACTGAGTCAGCTGCGCTTGAGATGGCTTGGCCATGTGAGCCGCATGGAAGATGGCAGGATCCCCAAAGACACATTGTACAGCGAGCTCGCCACTGGTATCAGACCCACCGGCCGTCCATGTCTCCGCTTTAAAGACGTCTGCAAACGCGACATGAAATCCTGTGACATTGATCACAAGTCGTGGGAGTCAGTTGCCAGCATTCGCCAGAGCTGGCGGGCAGCCATAAAGACAGGGCTAAATTGTGGCGAGTCGAAGAGACTTAGTAGTTGGCAGGAAAAAAGACAGAGGCGCAAGGGGAGAGCCAACTGTGCAACAGCCCTGACAAACAAATTTCTCTGCAGCACCTGTGGAAGAGCCTGTCACTCCAGAATTGGCCTTTATAGCCACTCCAGGCGCTGCTTCACAAACCACTGACCACCTCCAGGCGCGTATCCATTGTCTCTCGAGATAAGGAGGTCCAAAAGCAAAAAAGTATAAATGGGTGGTTGTTGGTCGGCACAGACTCGGTTGGCCGATGGGCCTGTTTCAGTGCAGTATCCTTTGTCTGTGTGTTCTGTTAGAACAAACTGTCTTCCACTAAAAGCCAGTTCAAAACTGAATTGTAACAAATGTATTGCACGAGACTCACTCCCAGTGGCTGTATCTATGGTAGCAAGAATGCACCCTTTGAATCGCAGTCTCCAAATGGCTGTTTCTAAAGACAACTGAAAATGCACCTTTCTATAACTCCCGAGGCTTGCTGATTCTTAAAGCAATACTGATCCTCTGCGAACCTTAATGGCAAACCACATATTCCCGAAAAAAACCTACAGGACCATGTCAAGTCAAACCTATGCAAAAATTTTAAATGAGATATTTTGTTACCCAGTAGGATTGAAGATTAGTCATCCAAGTTTGTACTAACTACATTTTTTCTCAATCCACTGAAGCACTGCTAGAGTTTATGATCTACTTATGCAGCATTATCCCGGTCAGTTTACTTTGCATGCCCCACCTGCTGAGGTTTACACTACTGCTTTATAAAGATTGCATAAAAGTATATTAGGAAAATATATATTTTAGATGCACTATATAAATAGAATGGGTATGTCCCTATACTTTTGCATTTAGCCATGGAGATGTTGGAAGAACAAGTTTGTGTAAGGTGAGAGTTCCTCTTACCCCCTCCTCCCCCCCCAAGCTGGCTGGTGAGTGCAAGACAAGTTGAACAAGCATGGCAAGAGGTGGCACATGTGTCCTGCTAGTGGAATCCGTTTTTCTCGAACTACCCTATCAAAACCCTGAAACTATGAACACTTCTACTAAATGCCCCCTTAACCTTCTTTACTCTGAGCAGAACAATCCCAACTTCTCCAGTCTGTCCACGTAACGGAATTCCATCATCCTTGGTATCAATCTGGTAAATCTCCTCTGCAATCTCTCTTGACATCCTTTCTCAAGTTTGATGCCCAGATTTGGACATGACACAGTAATTTCTTTGCTTTTGCATTCCATAGCCCTGATAAAAACTAAGGTAGGAAGACAGCAGGGATTGGGAGGACAAGAGGATTGGTGGCTGCAGGTCCTGAAAATTTAACAGCAAAACCCATTTTAAATTGTTCAATTCGGTTTCCCAGCCACAGTCAGCAAGATCGACAGTCTAGCTGGCTGTCAAGTGGGAAAACAGCCAAACAGAGCAGAGGCAAGTCTGAATTTGGGGGATGGAGGGGAAGTCCGAGCTGTGCAGTTAAGATTTCTGTCATCTGCAAACCTTGAAATTATGCCCAACTTGAGATTATCAATAAAAGCAAGATACTGCAGATGCTGGGTATCTGAAATAGAAACAGAAAGTGATGGAGATACTCAGCAGGTCAGGCGGCATCTGTGGAGAGAAGCAGAGTTAACGTTTCAAGTCTGTGACTAGTTCTGATGAAAGGTCACAGACCCGAAACATCAATTCTGCTTCTCTCTCCACAGATGCTGCTTGACCGCTTTGCATTTCCAGCACTTTGTTTTCATTTCAGATTACTGTTTTATTCACAAGCAGTGTTGTACAACCTCAGGAGGCACTTACTTGATGGATTCAGCCCCACAGTTGCTAGTTTCTCAGAAACCTGGCCTGCAAGCGCTAAAACTAAAAGCTAAGTTAAAGGCATCCAGCCTCCTTAAAATATTTTAGTGACTGACCTGCCTTCTGAAAATGGGTTGGTCACCTGCCCCCCAACCCATCTCCTTGAAAACCAGAAGGGGCAGGTTGGCCATGTTTCTTTTAACCTTTCACCTGCCATGGAGGTTAAAATGACCCCCATGCCTCTATTTATAAAGTCAAGGATCCCATATGCTTTTTCTAAAAAATAATAGTTTTATCAACTTGCCCTGCCACCTTCAAAGTTGTGTGTATGGGCATTGTGTATGCTCCTGCATCAGCTTTAAAATTGTACAATTTAGTTTATACTGCCTATTCTCATTACTCCTTCCAAAATGCATTATTTCACACTTCCCAGCATCAAATTTCATCTTCACTGTGCCTGCCCAGTTCACAAGTCTGTCTATGCCCTAGTCTGTTATTATCCTCGTCATTGTTTACTACATTTCCAAGCTTTTTGTCACCTGCAAACTTTAAAATTATGCCCTACAAACAAGTCTAGGTCATGAATATAAATCAAACAGAGCAGCAGTCTCAAAGTCCCCCTTGTAGGGGACACCACTCTATACGTCTTTCCAGTCTGAAAAAATGTTTACTGCTACTTTGCTTTCTGTCTCAACCAGTTTTTGTATCCACACCGCTACTGAACATCAGTTTACAATGTGTAGTTGAAAGATGAATTCCAACAACTTTAAAATACTGTTAATCAACACTTCACAATTAACACATTCTGACCACATTAAGCACCATTAAACAGCGTTCACCATAAATTAGTTAGATTATAGCACCACCTTGTGGTACATTGACTGGAAATATTCTCAACACATAGTAAACACTGTGTTGTAATGTCTAGTTGGAACGCCATCCTGTGGCAGAGGTAAAAAAAAACTTACTGATGTCAATGCAAGCCCAAAATTGGTAGTCTGGTGTTTCAACTGAATTTCAATCTTGTGAAGGACTGCTTCTACCCTCTCTTCCTCAAAGCCATTCCTTTTATTTAGAAAGAACAGATGCAATTTTAATCGCATGAATAAACACTCAAGCAAATCTTTACAATAATTATTTTTCTATCATCAACGTCAAATCTGTATCATGACAAATTATCAAGTCTATCCGGTGATTGTCAAGGCAGTCAGTTTTCTTCCTCATTCATTTACTGCTTTCAGACCATGCCTAGAAATTCAATGGCGCAGACCTGTATTTGTGAACTGGGTGCAGGAAACAGTCCCTGTGCCTGAATGGATAGGCCAGAGTTGGGTTTGCCTAATATTGGACATTGGGCTTGGTTAGCATATGAAAAGATGTAACAAATACATATTTCATAACATAACACAGCACAGAGTCCATCACAGGTATGTATGATTTTCAGGCTCCAATTGTCAGGCTTTCTTTGGCAACAGCAGCAGACCTGATGGCATATTTATGTCAATAATGTTTGACAGGAGGAAGTGCAGAAGAGAAGACCGATTAACTACTCTTCCAAGCTTCTTTCCTCCACTAAGGAAGACACTGCCCTCTCTCAGCATCATCCTGAAACAGGGAAAATTGAGACAGAAAAGTAACATACTAATATGTGGCATCACTATGTATTACATGCTATAACTCCAATACATTGTGTTACTGTAATTAAACGATTAACTCTAAGTTTATAGAATAGGTACATACTCAATTACTTCATCTATTATTTTGGGGATGATCTGTTTCACAACTTTAATGTCTTGTGCTGCAATGCCCTGCAGCCCCACACTAAAGCAAGCCTCTCTTGTGCTGCCATCATATCTGGAAAACAAAACACATGTCCCATAAGTGGCCATAGAAATCACAAAAGTGAGCTGGTATTTTCTTGTTTGGCAATTTCTTTTGAAATTAAAACTTCAGATCTATTTTGCAAGCTGTTTCATATTGAATTATCTTATTTATAACAAAACTAATGGTTATAGCTTAAGAGAATTAAACGAAAACAAGAACAAATACACCAAAACTCATCACTTACCCAACAACAGGAGCAAAGTCAGTCCCAATCCGGGCGTCGATCAAAGCTTTGTAAAAGGGAGAATTGGGTCCAGATATCAGCAGAAATGACAGAAGACTCAGTGTGAATGCTTCAAAGCTATCAGTGATGCTACAGGAAGACATTTCAGTTAAACATACATTTGAAATAATAAACTATTTCACCCAAACATTCTTCAGAAAAATGAAAATAATGCTCTTGACATATTGCTTTCCAGTGCCACAGAACCAGTTAATTTTAATCGGCTTGGCCGACTGGTAACATTCCCAACTGAATAAAGTGCCAGATTCAAGCCCCACTCCAGTGGCTTCAGCACATAATCCAGGCAGGTACTTCAGTGAGCACTGAGGGTGAGCACTGCACTGAGTCTAATGTCTTATCCAAAAGACAGCACCTGAGGCCCCACCTAATCTCTCAGATGAACATAAAAGATCCCATGACACAATTCAAGGATGAGCAGGGGTGTTTGGATGTCCTGGCAATATTTCTTCATTGACCATCACAAACATAAATTGGTTACCATTTTTACCTACATTACTGAAAAACATTCGCAATGTTATTAGCAGGTTGGAACTAAGAAAATAAACAATAGGGGTGAAAGACTAAGACATACTTGCATTTTACATTTTAAAAAAATATACTTAAAGTACAACCAGAAATGCATGAACTACAGAAAAAGGAAAGAAGATTGACCAGGTTAGGTTTTAAACAGGTTGGGTGGGGGGGGGGGGAGGGGGGGGGGGAAAAGAGGTGGGGAGGGAAGAAAGGGAAGAAACAGTAACACACACAAATTATAGATATTGCTCACACCATAGGAACGTAGGAATAACAAAAGGCCATGCAGTTCCTCGCCACAACAACTTAGCAAAAAGGGGTTTCTGAACATCTTAGGCCATTGTGATGAAAATCAATCCCTATTCCAGCCAGGATGTTTGGAAGAACTCTAAAGCCATTTGTCCAGGTCAAACAAGAGTTAAGGGATGGACTACAGATGTCAGCACATATTCCAATTATTTATTTTAAAATAGGCTAAAAACAATTCCTTACAACAGTTTGCGATGAATTACTGGAAGCTTGATAAATTATTTGCAATTGCTTCCAGGACATTCACTGGGTACTATGATCATAGTCGACACAAAATTAAATGGATTAAAGACAGAACTTTAATTTGTGAAACTTCTTTGTATGACATTGATCTAATCAATGAAATGTTACATTGGTTTTAAAAATAGCTACAGAATATAAGCCCCATTTTAATACTTTGAATAATACCACTGAAAATGTAGAATACATTTATGGAAATATTCTAAATGCTCTGCGCAATTTAATGTAATTAGAGAAGAGGCTTCAGTCCCTATGTGCCATAATTCAAAGGAAGAAATGTATCCTGTTACGGTCAATATCATAACTGGGTTACGATATAGAATGTTTACTGGAATGCATATTTTAATTTCTTATTGCAATCAAGAAATAGGAATAGAATTATAAATATGCTTACTCGCCCAATAAGAAGCTCACACTGTACGTGGTTTGTTTGGCAGGATCAGGAGCCATTGAGTCGGGCCCGCAAGTAACATGAGACTCCCTCTAGAAAAAAGTACCACAGCAAGAACAAAAATCAAAATATTGCACTGCATTTTTTAAAAAAAGAAAATATTTAGTATTTGTGGTAAGATTAATAATCTTTTTCTACCACTGGTATAAGTTGCACCCAATGACAATTCACAGCGTTCTTCATTATTTTACACATTCTCTAGTTTTAATTTTTTTTTAACCAAAATGGGTAGCAAAACCACCCAAAATCAGAAGTATAAATGGCAATGAATAAAAGTTATGAGTTAATTTGGACACAATACATAATTTTTGATTGTTACATCAAATAGAAAAGTCAACTTATATTAATTTCTCTTAAGCATTTCTGCATGGCCTCTCCAGGTTTCTATATACTTAAATATTAACAGCATCCACTTATATAAAGCCTTTCATGACTTCAGGACATCCCAAAGTGCTTCCCAGCCAATTAAGTACTTTAAATGTGCAATGTTCCCTCTCATTTCCCATCACTGTGCATGGCTTGTTTCTTGCACTGCACTGTTCCCTTAAGACTGATGCGCAGCTTAGAGGAAATGCTGATGAAGTGCAGACATTGCTGTAATATGGAAAAGAGTGACAGCCCAATTTGCATACAGCATGAACAGCAGTGAAAAATGTGAACAGCAGTAAGATAAATTAGCAGACGTTCTGCTTTTGGGTGAACTCCCAAATCCTTTTATGAATAATGCCATCAAATTATCCACTTGAGTATGCAACCTGGGCCTCAGCTGAATGCCTCATCTGAAAGAGGAGTGCTCCAGCAGTGCAGCACTCCCTCAGTGCTGCACTAAATTATCAGCCTAGATTATGCACTCAAATCTCTGGAGTGGAACTTGAACCCACAACCTTCTGTTTCAGAGCCAAGAATGCTGCCACTGAGCCAAGGCTAGCCTAAAGCAACACTTACAAATGCCCAGGGCCACTGATATAATGCTTGTGTATAAATTTTTAATGTTGAGCAAAATTTTTTAAAAATGACAGTTCTGTAAAATGTTTCTGCATCAGCTAATTTGCTACTTATTGCTTTTAATCTTCATGGTATCGTATTTGAATACTGGCTTAAATAATTATTTAAAACCTATTAGCCACTAGTGTAGAGTTACCAATGGCCACATCAGAGATCAGTAATTAGTGTGTTTAAGGGAGTGCGTTACAGTTAATATGAGATCAAAATTGAGTGTGAGGATTGAGACTTAATTGAGGATTCGATGTTTCATTTGCATGGGGAATTGGACAGTCATGTCCCCATGACAACTTTCATTTTTCACACTAGTCAACTATAGACTGCCATTGCCAAAGGCCTAGAAGCACTTTGGCTGCCAGCCTTCTCAAGATAGGTTTGATATGTAAAAAAATGAACAGTATACATAAATTGAACAAGCATTGCCTGCTTCTTGCTCCATAGAATATTTGCTTACAACAGATATGCAATTATTTCCTATTTCTTGGCCTACCAGCAAGCTAAGAGGGACAGAAGCTTAGACCAGGTAGCTGTGGCCATTTTCAATGAACCACTATCAGTCTTGATGTGATCCCACAATGACATTAGATAAGAAATTTCAGGTTATTGAAGCAACAATGAAGAGTGTGACCAACCATCACCATGTTTTTTAAAACATAATTTTTTTAAAATAATTACTATAAAAATGTATAATTAATATTGTGTTTAATATCTTGTATGTAAAGAAAGAACTTGCGTTTATATAGTGTCTTTCACATCTTCAGCCAATCACTTCAAAGCAAACGAATTACTTTGGCGTTTAGCCACTGTTGCTACGCAGGCAAATGTAGACATTAGTCCAAAAACAGCAAGA
The DNA here is from genome assembly GCF_036365525.1 of Heterodontus francisci. Lineage (NCBI taxonomy): Eukaryota > Metazoa > Chordata > Chondrichthyes > Heterodontiformes > Heterodontidae > Heterodontus > Heterodontus francisci. The sequence continues at coordinate 187,927,559 of NC_090372.1, read as the reverse complement.
CAGTGGCCGGGATTTTGTGTGGCCTCCTGCAGCTGAGGGGGTGGGTGGATATGGAGTTTTGCAACAGGAGGTTCAGAGGGCCCATCGTCAAGCAAACTTCCCAGAGGCCAACTGAGGTCCTTAAGTGGCCTATCAATGTCCAATTAAGGGTCTCTTCCTGCCACCGCTGGGATATTACCAGCAGCAGGACATGCCTCCGCTGCTCGGGGCGGACGCCGTCAAACACGAAGTACCCTCCCTGCAGGCTTGGTTTCCCTTCTTCATGGGCAATTTATGGCTCACGGAGGATGCACACTGGGAACTAGTCTACCCCTGGGAACCCCCCACCCCTGACCTGCATGACAACATCCCAGCCACCCCTCACGGGTGCCTTCCAGACTGGCCCCGGCGACCCCACCTCACATACCTCTGGCCCGGGGTTCCAGCACTGGGTCTGAGGCCTCTGCAGTACTGGCAGTGGCAACTGCTTCCGGTGGCGCTGCCAATACTGCTGAGCTGCCAACCTCTGATTTGCCGGAAGCTCTTGGAGGTGGAGTACCAGGAGTTTTATTAGCGCGCCGCGATCTGCGGCGGCCGCTTTGAACTCAGCAGCCTTCCAACACGCATGTGCCGTCACTGAGACCCCGCGATATTACGCACGGGGGCTCATTTAAATAGAGCAGCCGGCCCCCATAATATAGAAGGGGTAGCCGCCGTGTCCCCGGTAACGGCATCCAGCACGGCACCATATTTAAAGGGCTTCAAGCTCTTCAGTAACATTTTACTATTTAAATGCCCCTGTCACCGGGAAATAAAGATAAATTTTATTTCAACTCTAAATCCCATCTCCCACCCACCAGTGGGTAATTTATATTTAAACTGCCCTCTCTCCACATAATAAACTTTTATTGATATCCCAAACTTTACCCCCCAAAATTTGCTCCCTTTGACTCTCAACCCCTTCCCACCATCCCCACAGCCAAAAAAAATGGTTTCCCTGCTCCCCCACCCTTCCCGCCCTGAAAATTTCCTCCTTCCCCCTCCCCACCGGGTTCTCACCTCGGAACTCTATACAGTGTTCCAAAGGCGCATGAGGTGCGATGGGCAGCCGTAAAATTGGCGTGGATGGCTGCCACCAGCAGGTAAGCTCATTTACATCTGATTTTTGTTCATTTAAATATTTAGATGAAGGCCGGGGGCCACACCGAGGCCCAGCCCCTCCCACCACCACCAGTAATATGCAGCGGGCCAGTCTCGACGTGGGAGATCAAGGCGGGCCTCTCCCCAACACTTTACGCCCCCCCCACCCCCCAACCCACACCGTCAAGGGGCCAGTAAAATTCAGCTGCCAGTCTTTAAAAGGGATGGAGATCCCAGCTCTTGAAAATTTGATTGAAAAAGACTGGAGGATCATTCCCAGGGGGCACGAAAAAGCCGAGGTGGGAATCCCCCTGCCTTTTCAGCCCAGTGCCAGCAGCCTCGGCTCCAGCACAAAATCCAGCCCGGTGTCTTTACTTACCGGTTCACTCCACCGTGGCTGTAAGGGAACTGAAGTAGCAGGTTCAATTTTGTGGAATTTGCAAAGTGCCTCTCCCTGGATTTGTTTGAGGTGTTGCTCCAGTGGCAGATCACCGTAGGTAAAGAATCTGGAATGGATAAATTTGTACCAATAAGACTTCCAGGCCATTATGCAATCAATGCATTTGCAGAGCCTAGATTTGAATTGAATGAAACTTTTGATACTGGCTCCCAGAATGGCTCAGCAAGTTCAGTCAAACAGACAAGGAAGATTACCAGTTCAATCTGAAATTTATGCTGTGACCTCAACCAGAGAGCTGCTAGAAATAACGCAATTGCCTCCAGAATCTCTTGGTTGGGGGAGAAATCTGATGGAAATGAACTTATATGGATACCAGTGAAAACATGATTGGGCTTAGCTAAGATGCCCCAAACAGCCTGGATTCTTGCCGTCATCGTTCAGACCAAACTGAAGTCTACTAAAGGGCAAAGTACGAGATTGCCATCAATATTTACGTAACTATACCACAGCTGAGAGGCAATGCCTTCTGCAAAGGAAAAAAATAATGAAGTTAAGCCATTTAAAGATGTTAGCTACTTGCCCATGTACTGCAGGAGAAGTGGTATGCATAATATAGTGAAAAACTTGTCAGGAATGTCATCATATATGCCTTACATATTAAAGAACACTAATTAGTGGATTATGAGTAACCTCATCATCGCATCCACAAAGACATCAACCAAAAGGGGACAGTTCTATACCTTCTACAGACTTTTGGAATACAATGCATGTGGAAACATGATATGCACGCTTGAAGACTCGACAATATTAACTCAATTACAATAGATAGAGCTGTACAAGATTATGACAGGTTTAGATCAGGTAGACAAAGAAAAGCTGTTCCCATTAGCTGATGATAAAAGGACAAAGGGGACATATATATTTAAGGTTTTGGCAAGAGGTAAAGGGCGGATGGGAGGAAGAACTTTTTTTATGCAGCGAGTGGTAATGACCTGGATCTTGCTGCCTATGACGGTGGTAGAATCGAAGATAATCAATAATTTCAAAAGGAAATTGGGTAGGCACTTGAGGGAAATAAATTTGCAGGGTTACCGGCATAGAGCAGAGGAATGGGATTGACTGAATTGCCCTCCAGAAAGCTGGTATGGACATGATGAGCTGAACAGCCTCCGTCTGTGCTGTTATGACAGTGATAATCAGCAATTCAGTAGCAAAATTGGACACCCATTATATACTCCTAATTATCTTTGTAGTTTATTCTTAAGACATTTCCCAGTTGCATTGTAACCAGTAATAATTTTCATAAATGCTATAGACAGCATAGATTCTTCATTCTGGATCAGCAAGCAAAAATATATACTTTTAAAACATTTATAAAGCAGATAAAGAGTTTTATTCTTGCCGGTGAAATGCTACCAATCACGTAATAGCAAAAAAAAGTGCATAAGGCAGTAGATAGACATTTGAACTGACATTGTGCAAATAAAATTAGGCAAAGCTATTGTATTAAACTTGCCTAATTTGGACCAATAAATAATTTGAACTTTTTCAACTGAAAAAAACAATCTTGCAAGAGTAGACTGCGAGACCACGTTAGCACAATCCCTATCTGCTGCTCCAGGAATGACAAACCGCAAAAAATGCCACCTTAATTGGAAATGAATTGATAGCTTCAGTTCAGCATCCATAAGTGTAAAAAAATCTTTCAATTGAGCTAGAGGCACTGACAAACCGAACATATGGATGTTGTAAACTGTAAATTGGACCTTAAAATGTCCAATTATCACAAAAACACAGGGTTCACAAAGGTAAAAGTCTAACTAATTAAAGTTTGAGACAGGGAGGTGTGGGGATAGTCAAAGTTAAAAGAAAGGACCTCTAGGGTTGTAATCTCGGGATTACTCCCTGTGCCACGTGCCAGTGAGGCCAGAAATGGGAGGTTAGTGCAGCGAAACACGTGGCTGAACAGCTGGTGTAGGAGGGAAGGTTTCAGATATCCGGATCATTGGGATCTCTTCAGGGACAGGTGGGAACTGTACAAGGAGGACGGGTTGCATCTAAACTGGAGGGGCACAAATATCCTGGCTGCGAGGTTTGCTAGCGGCACTTGGGAGGGTTTAAACTAGTGTGGCAGGGGGGTGGGAACCAGAGCAGCAAGACAGCAGGTACAATAACTGAGGGGGAATGAGTAAATAAGGCCAGTAAGACTAAGAGGAAGAGCAGGCAGGGAGATGTTGCACAGCACAGCGGGACTGGTGGTCTGAAGTTCATTTGTTTCAATGCGAGAAGTAAAACAGGTAAGGCAGATGAATTTAGAGCTTGGATTAGTACTTGGAAATATGATGTTGTTGCTATTACAGAGACTTGGTTGAGGGAAGGACAGGATTGGCAGCTAAATGTTCTGGGATTTAGCAGCTCCAGGCGGGATAGAGGGGGATGAAAAAGGGGTGGGAGAGTTGCATTACTGGTTAAGGAGAATATCACAGCTGTACTTAGGGAGGACACCTCAGAGGGGTCATGCAGTAAGGCAATATGGGTGGAGATCAGAAATAGGAAGGGTGCAGTCACAATGTTGGGGGTTTACTACAGGCCTCCCAACAGCCAGCGGGAGGTAGAGGAGCAGATATGTAGACAGATTTTGGAAAGATGTAAAGGTCACAGGGTTGTAGTGGTAGGTGATTTTAACCCCTTATATTGACTGGGACTCACTTAGTGCTAGGGGCTTGGATGGGGCAGAATTTGTAAGGAGCATCCAGAAGAGCTTCTTGAAACAATATGTAGATAGTCCAACTAGGGAAGAGGCCGTACTGGACCTGGTATTGGGGAATGAGCCCGGCCAAGTGGTTGAAGTCTCAGGAGGGGAGCATTTTGGGAACAGTGACCATAATTCCGTACGTTTTAAGATACTTGTGGATAAGGATAGTAGTCCTCGGGTGAAGGTGCTAAATTGGGGGAAGGGTAATTATAATATTAGGTAGGACTGAAGAATTTAGATTGGGGGCGGCTGTTTAAGAGTAAATCAACATCTGACGTGGGAGTCTTTCAAACGTCAGTTGATTAGTATCCAGGACCGGCATGTTCCTGTGAGGAAGAAGGATAAGTTTGGCAAGTTTCGGGAACCTTGGAGGGATATTGTGAGCCTAGTCAAAAAGTAAAAGGAAGCATTCGTAAGGGCTAGAAGGCTGGGAACAGACAAAGCCCTTGAGGAATATAAAGAAAGTAGGAAGGAACTTAAGCAAGGAGTCAGGAGGGCTAAAAGGAGTCATGAAAAGTCATTGGCAAACAGGACGAAGGAGAATCCCAAGGCTTTTTATACGTATATAAAGAGCAAGAGGGTAACCAGGGAAAGGGTTGGCCCACTCAAAGACAGAGGAGGGAATCTATGTGTGGATCCAGAGGAAATGGGCGAGGTACTAAATGAGTACTTTGCATCAGTATTCACCAAAGAGAAGGACTTGGTGGATGATGAGTCTAGGGAAGGGAGTGTAGATAGTCTCAGTCATCTCATTATCAAAAAGGAGGTGGTATTAGGAGTCTTGCAAAGCATTAAGGTAGATAAGTCCCCAGGGCCTGATGGGATCTACCCCAGAATACTGAGGGAGGCAAGGGAAGAAATTGCTGGGGCCTTGACAGAAATCTTTGCATCCTCATTGGCTACAGGTGAGGTCCCAGAGGACTGGAGAACAGCCAATGTTGTTCCTTTGTTTAAGAAGGGTAGCAAGGATAATCCAGGAAATTATAGGCTGGTGAGCCTTACGTCAGTGGTAGGGAAATTATTAGAGAGGATTCTTCGGGACAGGATTTACTCCCATTTGGAAACAAATGAACTTATTAGCGAGAGACAGCATGATTTTCTGAAGGGGAGGTCGTGTCTCACTAACTTGATTGAGTTTTTTGAGGAAGTGACGAAGATGACTGATGAAGGAAGGGCAGTGGATGTTCTCTATATGGACTTCAGTAAAGCCTTTGACAAGGTCCCTCATGGCAGACTGGTACAAAAGTTGAAGTCACACGGGATCAGAGGTGAGCTGGCAAGATGAATATAGAACTGGCTCGGTCATAGAAGACAGAGGGCAACAGCGGAAGGGTGCTTTTCTGAATAGAGGGCTGTGACTAGTGCTGTTCCGCAGGGATCAGTGCTGGGACCTTTGCTGTTTGTATTATATATAAATGATTTGGAGGAAAATGTAGCTGGTCTGATTAGTTTGCGGACGACACAAAGGTTGGTGGAGTTGCAGATAGTGATGAAGATTGTCAGAGGATACAGCAGGATATAGAGCAGTTGGAGACTTGGGTGGAGAAATGGCAGATGGAGTTTAATCCGGACAAATATGAGGTAATGCATTTTGGAAGATCTAATACAGGTGGGAAGTATGAACCCTTAGGAGTATTGGGACAGGCAGAGAGATCTGGGCGTACAGGTCCACAGGTCACTGAAAGTGGCAATGCAGGTGGATAAGGTAGTCAAGAAGGCATACGGCATGCTTGCCTTCATCGGTCGGGGCATAGAGTATAAAAATTGGCAAGTCATGCTGCAGCTGTACAGAACTTTAGTTACGCCACACTTAGAATATTGCGTGCAACTCTGGTCGCCACACTACCAGAAGGACGTAGACGCTTTGGTGAGGGTACAGAGGAGGTTTACCAGGATGTTGCCTGGTCTGGAGGGCATTAGCTATGAGGAGATGTTGGAAAAACTCGGAATGCTTTCACTGGAACGATGGAGGTGGAGGGGCGACATGATAGAGGTTCACAAAGTTATGAGTGGCATGGACAGAGTGGATAGACAGAAGCTTTTTCCCAGGGTGGAAGAGTCAGTCACTAGGGGACATAGGTTTAAGGTGCGATGGACAAAGTTTAGAGGGGCTGTGCGAGGCAAGTTCTTTACACAGAGGGTGGTGAGTGCCTGGAACTTGCTGTCGGGGGAGGTGGTGGAAGCAGGTACGATAGCGAAGTTTAAGAGGCATCTTGACAAATACATGAATAGGATGGGAATAGAGGGATACAGTCCCCGGAAGTGCAGAAGGTTTTAGTTTAGACAGGCATCAAGATCGGCGCAGGCTTGGAGGGCCGAATGGCCTGTTCCTATGCTGTACTGTTCTTTGTTCTTGTTCTAGTCCAATTTACCAGTATCCCAACTGCAATATTCTCCCCCTCTGAAAAGAGCAAGATCTACTATCATATACAAATAATGTTTGAGCTCCCCTTAAATGAAGGATTCACATCACTCAATTTAGTGGCATTACTATACCTGGCATTGCTAGGATGGTAATGTGTAGCATGGAAGCTTTTCAATTCTTCCCAAGTAAGCTTGGGTATATGTAGTGGGTCACCACCAGATACTACTGAGTAGGTATGGTCCGGTAGAAGCTGGTTCTGTAGATGCTGAGCATATAGGTTCTCATTGTTTGCCTGAAACAACAGAGATATAGCTATTTTCTGTTTAAATACAAAATGGAAACAGATTTTTTGCTGATCTGCATAAACTTGAAACAGACTTGTACTAAAAAATGCACACCAAAAATATTTGATAACGAAAGTGTTTAATTTTTCCACTTTCCCTAGTGTTATTATCTAATATTAAAAAATTGCTCAAACATCCAACAAATCCTAAGCACAAGAAAGAATGAGGCATCAAAGATACAAACCTGCACTTCACTGCATCTTTTACTTGAAAAGGTGACTATTTTGAAATACATTGTTGCGATCTACTGTATACTTACCTCAAAGAAAATTCTAACAGCATAAGCTGCATTTTCCTATTTGATGTTCTATACACGATTAGCTAATTTGCTAAACTATGGTCAACACAGGCCCAAAATGTTTGGCTGCCGTAATGCACAACAATGGATAGAACAACAGCTATAAATTTTAACATAATCAGGTAGCTGAAATGAACTCTAAATTGAACTCCACAAGAAACTCGTGCAAATATTTTCAGAGTATATTTCAAAGCTTTAAACTTTGCAATGCATGCGACAGTGGTCACATCTCTATAAAATTAAATCTTGCATTACAGTGCCACGAATATACATTTAAAAAATATTCAAGTCAAATTACATCTTATACAAAACACTTACAAATACACCCTTCATTTCATTGAACACGACTCCTTTAAAGACAAGTGGTGAACATGGATCATCGGGGGTTTCGTGTTCCAGTCGCCACCCTTCCTGCCTGTGACAGAAGACAAGGTGAAATGCAATGCTACAATACAAAATATCGCCATATGCATATGTAAAAAATTGATCACTTTACCAGAAGTCCAATTCCCTTAGGCATGGAAAAAATACAGCATCCAGGTAAACAGAGAGAAGATTCTGAAAATCCTTCGAATTTTGAGTGGAAAATGGATACATTGTATAGTCACTAGCTATAAAGGAGCAAAAGAAAAATTCACAACTGTTAGCTTGCCTTGATGTTGCCAAGTTATCCACATTAACAGCACCATTCTCACTTAGTATCCACAATTAACCTCAACAAGCCACCCTGCTTTGTAGGCATCAGTAACTTAATATACTGTTGATCACGGCAAGGGTCTATAATACTGCTGGATGCTATTTTACAGAAACACAGTAGCACTCGATGATCATAGGCATTTGATTACTCAGGATACCTATCAATAGATGGAGCTATCAATGTCAGTAAATGTGAGGTCATACATTTTGGTTAAAAAAAAATTAAAAATTCTACTTTGAATGGAAAAGCAGAAAATAGAGTGTTCAAGTTCACAACACATTAAAAGCAATACTTCAAGTGGACAAGGCAATAAAAATAAGCAAATGGAATACTGAGTTTTATTGCAGGTATAGAACATAAACATCAAGATATAATGAATGGTGAATCTGTGTAAAATCTTAATATGACCATAGTTGAACTACTTTATGTGGCTTTGGGCACCACACTATATAAAGCTGTATATTAGATAAGTCAGAATCTAATGAAATAGAGGAACAGGCATGTCACAATGGAGATTCACAAGCGTGCTCCCTGATATAAGGAATTACAAACATGAAGACAGACTTGAAAAATTGTGACGGTTTTGATCAAAAGGGGGTGATTTCAAGGAGGTGTTCAAAATTATGAAAAAAAAAAGTAAATAGGAACAGATTGTTTCCAGTCGTTGAAGGTAAAAGACTAAATATCAGAGATTTAGGATAGAGAGCGGAAACTTTTATTTATAAAAAGACGGCTGAGGGGCTGTAGAATGCACTCCCAGTTAGTGATTAAAGCAAGGATCATGTCAACATTTAAGAATAGGTTAGATAGACAGTTGAAGGAAAGATAAATAACGGATATGGGAAAGGGGCAAGATAATAGGATTAGGAACACTGCTTGTGTGGAGGATAAAACCAACATTGGATTGATTAGGCTGAACAGTGTTTCCATGTTGTAATTTCTCTGAAAATGCTATATTTAATGTTACCTTTACAAAACATATACAGAAAGAGACCACAGTCAACTGAACACAAAAATCACAAAAGTTGTTCAGTCAAATCACAATCACGAGCAAACTCACCCACCCCACCATCCTCTACATGACTATACAATTCATCGGTCCTGACCTGTGAAGGCATTCATGAAGGTGGCAAGTGATCGGGTCAACATTTTGAAGAAGGGGTCTCGACATTGGTACTTCTCAGACCCACAAAGTACCACATGTTCCAGAATGTGAGGAACACCAGTACTGTTGAGTGGTGTAGTACGAAACTGCACACTGAAATGTAAGAATACACATAATACC